>NC_071982.1:4613862-4615538 GCF_026283585.1 Hylaeus volcanicus
GACACGTTCAGACACGTTCAGACACGTTCAGACACGTTCAGACACGTTAAACGGATAAACGGATTAAGTATTCTTCGCGAGAATGCCGGATGGCTGGACCAATGTCGGTAGGTGTCTGTGTTTTATACGATACGATATGTATAAACACCTATATACAAATTGCATTATAGAATACTTTTTTGATCGGTCCTGAACGGATACGTTCCAGGTCTGTGCGGATAGTATAAATCGACCTTTACTCGATTCTACCAGCAGTTGTATTCAAGAGCTTTGTGGAAGCTCATAAATAATTAAGAGTCCTGACATCGTTTTCCTGAATTCCTCAAACATCACTCACCATCCATAGTCATGTTATCTCCTAGCTTCATTTCGATGTTCCCGTTGTAAATGGTCCCTAATTGTAGCAGAAACAGACATTATCTCATCCTGAAGCTCAGCCTCTCCATGGATCGCTCGAGCATCGATTACCCTATCCGTTTTGGGTGACACACCTCCGAATCGCGTCCAATCCTGGTGTCCAATCACCAGGTCGTCTTCGACGTCTAAACGGTCACCACCTTGGCTCATCGAGCTTTCTTCCAGCTCGTTAGACGATGATCTGGCGCGTTCACGATCGGGGATCTGCCCCAGGCCATGATTAACGTCGTTCCGCGACTTGCGAATCGAATTATCAAACGTTGAAACGTTCGTTTCGATCAAAGACGATCAGACCAGGCAATGAATGGCGATTCCCTTCGATTGGCTCGAACCGTGACATCTTTGAGGTCTGCGCAGTCATCCTACCGAGAAATTGTTGGAGTATCGCTGGTTCGATTTTCTCCTATTGGCCTGGCCGATTTACTCTCGACCCGATGAATCCTCCAAGGAGTTTCCTCTGGCGAACCTGTGGACCAAGAACGAGAGCTGTGTTAGTATTTCAGCTTGGGGCTTCAAGTGACTCGCGAATTGAACGCCTCTATTGATTGATACTTATGGGATTTGGGACTGGGATCCTCCAGGGAAGTGTCTGATGAGTTTGATAAAGTAGATGCACTCGTGTTTGCGAGGAGAGGAGGAGAGAAGGATTTATTTTATAGAGATGAACGCGTATGTGTGTTAGAATTTGTGTTAAAAGCTCTCCAAGGATATAATATTTAATAAACAGACCGCGGATCTTTATGCATTTATAGGAAATTTGAACGTGCGAGAATATAAAAAAGATTGAAAGTGAAATTCACGTTATAATATGTGCAGAATAAAATAAATTCCTATTTAGATTTTATTTTGTATAAAGATCCGCAGTCTACTAATAAACAATTATTATACGACAATATATTATAGGCTCTTCTTACTAGGACAACAAATTACAATTCCTACAGATAATCGATACTGCTATCATTTGATTCATCCTAAAAAGATATTTCTAAACCTGAAGAACAGTAAATAACACTGCTAACAGAAGTCTGAAGCCTCCTTCGGACGTGCCAGTAGCGATTGCAGGCGTAAACAATGAACTGGGGAAGTTAAACAAGGGATGTGTTGATCTTAAGTGAGCAGAGAGCCTCGACTCGGGGATCAGTGCACCGTACATTCGCTAGCTCAAGACTCTCGAGTCTTTGGAGACTCCGCGACCCAAGTTCGAAGAATTACTCAAAAATCAGAGATGAATCCTTAAGAAAAACGACACCAAGATTTTT
>NC_071982.1:4615548-4621913 GCF_026283585.1 Hylaeus volcanicus
GTATCTGGTTTTGAAGACTCCACGACCAAAGTTCGAAGAATTATTCACAAATCAGAGATGAATTCTTAAGAAAAACGACACCAAGATTTTTGGGCCACTTTTCACTCGGTCAAGTTCACTCAAAAATTGACAGAATGTCTGGTGACTGGGTCTGGAATATTCCAGCTGAAACAACGAACCCTGACGACTGGTAAATCCACCTATTCGATTGAGAACACGTGCTCGACGAGGGAACAATGGCTAAATAAGCCGGGTTTCGTGCACCCTGGAAGATAGATTGGCGTTTAACGCGTTGAAGCGCTCTTTCATCCAGGCTAGATTAATAAATCATGAGTATCATTGAAACCGTGCCGGTATAATACGGCGTAAGCTCGGCTGGGTTCGATTAAAGGGCACGAAACCATAAATGGAACATTCTATTCTCAAGGAATTCCAGGTATTTAGTTCGCTCTACGTGTACGCCAAAGGGATAAGGCGAATCTGCTTGGAGATTGCGTCATGTGGTACACGGTGCACAAACGGTTACCATTCTCTGTACACAAACACCGACGTGTGCTTAATGATGAATTACGAGGATCGATACCGGTGGCTATTAATAAATTGCGATTCCTGCTGCGTGGTACGATATGCAAACACCCCGCAACGAGGAGGATGACACACGTCGATCGAGAACAGAGCTATCAATTTGTTATTGCACAAATAACACTTGGTTTCGAACTAAAAATACATCCGTTACGCGAACAGTGTAAAAATGCGAGGCCAAGGAGCGGAGAAAAATGTCGAGAACGTGTTTCTCGGGAAAGGTTCGCCATTTAGAGCGATGTTTTATTGTCTCGCGCATATTTCCGAGAACTGACACAGGGCCCAGTGCCGCGTAAAATTGAAGAGGCTCTCTCTCACTTAATAAAGTAAATCCCAGACACGCGTGATATATCGCGATCATTCTTCTGAAACGCTCGGTGCTCTTGCGTTTCTAAAATAACATGTGGTTTATTGTCTCCAACGTCAAGAATATTTTATTTTAACAATTCATCAAGGGAGACCGACCACGATACTAAATAGAACAAACGTTGAAAGCGGGAGAAGAAACCGTCGGCAGCGAGAGCGACGATCTTTTATTTAAGTTTCTCCAAGTCAATAACATTCGTAAATTATCGAGCTGATTGACATGCGCAATAATTGAATTTGTCGCTCCACGTGCGAGAACAGTGGAAACGAAGCCAGCTAACAAACTGTTAATAATCGAGCCGTTTTAAATTTTCGTGTAATTAAAAAATCGCTCGTTTAAACGTTCGTCCAAAATTTTCATAACGGATATTGCATTTACTGCAACGTCGCTGTATAGAGCAGCGAACGGATTCATCTTCCTTCTATTAATGACACGTATGGAATAATAAATATTTTACGAGTCCGTCTCTGTAACAATAGCGTCGCTGCGTCACGCGATTTTATATCGACTTCCGTAAATGCCATTGCAAAAGCGAGACACGCTCTCTCGCATCGCAGAAAATTTGTAGGTGCCGCGAAACGTACTCGATACACCAGAAATGCCTCCAACAGTTCCCTGCGTGCTTCTCGACCTGGCCAGTCTCTCAGTTCCAAGAGAATCCCCATAATACTTCTCTGAAAACGTTTTATCGAGGTGTCGGCAGCGAAGAAACAATGATAAAAATGCGTAATAAATATTCGAAAAGAAAAGTGGCTCTCGTCATACCTAATAAAAGTAATCAAATTGAAAAAGAGGGCACATTGTGCATACAAGCGGAGTAATCTATATGAAGACTATCTTGTTTTTGCAAATTTGAGAGCACAATGTAAAATTCTTTACTCCTCATTAGTTCTACCGCACCTTGAATACGCATTTCTAATCTGGAATCCATTATAAAGTGGCCTTACGAAAATGATTGAGAGTGTTTAGCATAAATTCTCAAGGCACGTTTCTTATAAGATAGGTACACCTATGGATATAGCAAACCACGAATATGACAATATATTTTGCACTATGCGAATGCTCACGCTTAAGCAGCGCCGAACTGTAGCCGACCTCATGCTAGTTTTTAAAATTGTCAATGGTAAAATTGAATGTCCCAGGATACTGAAACTATTGAAATTTAATATTCCAACCAGACAACTTCGAAGCAGCGATATTTTTACATCGATCCATATCGTACCTCGATTGCGAAACAAAATTGTGTTACAAGAATATGTGCGATGGCTAACAGCCTTTAATATGTCTGTTGATCTTTTTCATGGCTCACCTTTAGCATTTAAAAGGTCAGTCGTTGCAATTTTGCTGATGCGCGATCAAGTTTGAACACGTTACATTATAAGATACCGTAATCGTCTCCATTTTTGTTTTGTTTTTCTAGTTGTCATTGTTTTTATATTGTACTTGATATCAAAGGCAGGTTGCCCGTAAATAAACTATTATTATTATTATTATAAAAATGTTACTGTGCACACGCAGTTGAAAGTTCGTGGTAAAAATTTGATTTTAACAGCGAATAGCGTGTAAGTGGGTATCGCGAAACGCTCAGGCATAAATGCCAGGCGCAATATTGCATCGCGACGAGGTTGACAAAGCACCGGGACCAGGCACCAGACGCGTCCTTATGAGACCAGAGTTGGTATTAAAGCGACAACTAACACCGACGGACCAGCATCCCTCGGCTCTATTGTCTTCGTGACGTTTAGGAAGCCCGTGAGAGCGCGCCCTTCTCTCTTATTGGAATCCCCTGCTGAATGTGCTCTAGCGAAGAATATGTCACAACATGCACCGCTTCAGAAACAGAGCGCCGGAGGGAAACGACACTGATTTCGTTTATCCGCTGACAAAGGAAGACACCGTGCCGGGACAACCGTTCACTTGTCCATCTTTTGATTCGTCGCGGGGAATATTTCACTCGGAGCATTCTCGTGTTTACACATCCTGACGGATTGCATATTAAAAGCGCCAGGGGCGGGTTTACAGGTGCCGAGAGCTCTCTCGAACTAAAAAGAAAACAAGCGAGAGTTGCGAACTAGATGGGGTGGTCTTTCGGATAATGAAGAATAAATAAACAAGTGGGTAGCGGATGCTTCTCGAAAATGGGGTGTTATTTTATGGAAATTTGTAAGAAACTGATTCCAGCATTCTTTAGAAGGGGGATGAATTGTAAATGCTCTATTTTTAACAGTAAATTTACCACGGTCGAATGACACTTTCAAACTTTTATATATAATATATAAATGATATTTAATACCACGTGAAATATTTATGCATTCAACTGAAGAAAGTCTTCGTAACGCCAGCCAATTCAACATGTTGATCGTCACGTTGCTTATACATAATACGGGTCTCTACATAAGGTCGGACATACGCAGGGTGTCAATTCTACAACAAACTTCCAACAAAAAATTACTCTTAGACATTTCCTTTGTGTCGCATTATTCTTGAGAATTTTCACTTTTAATATGTTCTCTGCGTTTTCGACTCGACACTCTGTAAACGGATATAACTCCACCAAATTACAGTGCAAACTTAAAAGTAAGAATTTTCATTCAAATTGCAAATTTGACTTTATCTGTGTTCGTTTTTTAGTTTCAAAGATATAGTTGTTTGGCGGGCACTCTTCGGGAAGAACTTCCTCGAAGTCTCAGCTTTTGAACGGTATCGTCAAAAAAAATGGTGCGGTAGTATTTTCGGGAGAAAATGACGTTTAAATCCAGAAAAGCGTGGGTTTTCAGGTGAAAATCGATATTTTTCAACAAAAATCGACTTGTCACTTTAAAATTAACTTGATATCGGGTTTGATGTAGTTTTTAGTGACACTCCCGAGCCTCCCCAATTAGGAAAAAAACTGATTTTTTGACACCTCAAGTTTCTCCCAACCGTGTATAGAGCCTGAGTGCGAGGTGAATAATAATTGTTTGTAAACATGTATCCGTAGAATTTTCGTTTTTAGAGACTATTTAATCAAAATCAACCTCGGTGTACCGATAAATGATATGGAGATTGGAACACGATCAATTTCACAAAGCAAAAAATCGATGTTTTCTCCCTAAAATACCACCGTACTTTTTTTTTTTTTTACAATTCCGTCTAAAAGCTGAGTCAAACAACTATGTCTTTGAAACCGAAAAACGAATACAGAAAAAGTCAAATTTTTTGAAATTTTCACAATGTAAAGTTTGACCTAATTTTTGATATGTTAAATCTACCTAATAAATGTTGGTTTGGCATCAGGGAGATGGGAAATTTAACGCTCTTTCGAATGGTATGCTTACTTTTTAGTTTGCACTGTAATTTGGTGGAGTTATACCCGTTTAACACGTCGACTGTCAGACTAATACTCTTGAAAATTTCTATTGTGATCAAGTTTTGTTTCTATGCTATTGGAAGCTACATAATCAAACATTTATTGTGGGATTTATTTTTATAACTTCGTTGAAGTTTAAGAATTTAATTCAAACTTATTTTCTTTGTTACTGAACATTCAAAATTAATTTTGTTTGTTCTTCAGTGAAAAGCACTGTCACCCATATATGGGTGACATGGCGATCAACGTGTTAAAGATTATGAAGTTGAACAAGCAGAAAATATATTAAAAGTGAAAATTCTCGAGAATAAGGCGACACAAAGAAAATGTCTAAGAGTAATGTTTTGTTGGAAAATTTGTTGAAGAATTGACACCTTGTGTATGTCCGAACTTATACGTAGACACCCTGTATATGGGTAAGCAAATTAATACTGATGATAAAAGAAAACAAGCCAGTATAAGATTCGTGGATTTTGATCGAATTGTAAAAATACTTCCTGGCAGTGAAACTGTTAATTTGAAACTGTTAATTAACGTCGGTGGAAATAGGTACAAACGAAATGTGGGTAGCGTTAATGCCCCACAGAAACAGAGCTAAAATTCGCGGGTATCGATTTGGCCGACGGTCCACAAAAAAGAAACGTCGCTGTTGGGATAATTATTGCTACCGAAATGCGCGGTCTCGAATTTCAACGGCAAGAAAATAACTCGGACGAATTAAAAGCCTCCAACGTGCGTCACGTATAGGTTGAAGGGCTTTACAGGGACGATGGCCATGCTCGAAATAGGCGGGGCGTTTATTCCTCTTTTTGCGCGAGTTAATTTCTTTTATAATTCTCGCATGAGAGGCCATTACACATGTGCCACAGGACGGGTATAAAAATTGCCAACTCCGTTGCAGCTCCTCGCGTTATTAAAGAAAATTAACGGTCGATGGAACTCCCGATTACGATTCTATTTTGTGTTTGTGAATTCTGATGACAAAACTGTCTGGACGAATCTGTAAGCGAACCGATCGCGCTTTAGTTGGAAAATCAATTTCGACCCGTGTGCGAGGGAAATTGGTTGGGAAATACAATTTTCCAGTCCGATTTGAAACCCAAAATCTAATCGAAAACAAAGATTCGATTAAACTGTGCTGATATTAATGGTAAGTGCATTGCGAATTCAGGGAAGGTTTCTCGAAGCTAAAAATATATATTTGTGAGAATGAATGGATTAATTATAAATTTCCTTTAGGAAAGACTCTGATTCCGAGGATGGAATCAAAATTGCTATGAAGAGTTGTATATGTATGCTCTAATAATATTAATGTAAACATTTTTTTTTACATTCTTTTGAGGAATAACCGTTCTTTATTTATCAGAATATGTCTGGAAAGCTGTAACGAGAATGGAGTCAAGTTCGTATGAATAAATTTTACACGTCTATGAATAAATTTCATATGAATAAACAAGGCTACATACGTTCATTCGCATGTTATCTATCTGTAATTATGCTGGTCATAAAAAAATTAAGACGTATTTCTACGAAAATGTGAAAAACCTTCGTGAATTTAGTATCAAACATGATGTCAACAATTTATCATCAAATAACAATACTCCTAAGGAAATCAGCTACCCTAAATCATCGCGCGAATCCACCTTTACCCAAGGAGAGAAAGGGAACATAATTTCCAAATTGCCATGCAGCAAAGCCGACAAACCAATCGCGAGTCTGAAAGACAAAGAACGTCCCCAACTGTAACACTTTTCATACCGCCTCCCTCCCTCTACATCCCTCCATTTTTTCCCACCTAGTTTCCTTCATCGCATCACGTCGAGTTCTCAGTCTTTTGTTCCCAAACAACTCTCCCACCCCCAACTCCAACCCTAGCACACTTGTTCCTCATCGCAGTACTTAGTTCGGTCTCTACCTCTTTCCGTGTCCACCTTTTATCTTTTTTACAATTCGTAACAACTATTCCAGTCTACCATTAAGCCTCGACTTCTGATCGGTAGGACAAGCTTCAAACATAGAAAGGACAGAGCGAAAACAAAGTCCCCATTAATGCACGAACTCCGGACT
>NC_071982.1:4621923-4631561 GCF_026283585.1 Hylaeus volcanicus
CTGTAGTGTCCACTGTCCCAATTAACTAAACATTTACCAATATTTTTTTCCCTGACGCTGTTGCTCTTTTCAATGGTTATTGTAGTTTCTAACGCAAATCAAGAGGTCCGATTTATCAATTTTATTATTTAATTTTCACTGCGGGCGAACAGAAGGCTATAGAGTTCACTAATCGTCGTAAGTACTCTGTACATTTTCCATTCGAGCACAACGAAAACGTGGGTGGAGCCGCATCCAAGCTGCCGCGAACTGGCAAAGAATTTAAAAAAGTACCAGGTAAACGTACACCTACTACAGTGCGCTACGACGCGGAAGTTTACAAGCAAGCGCGAGCTCCACCAGTGGGAAAGCGAGAGGAATCTATTTGTTTGCATTCCCTTCGGCGAACGCATAAGGACGACGAGCGGCGCACTCGAGATTTTCATGAATTTTAATGCCGCCGGATGCGCAAATCGGAGGCAGTTACGAGAGTACGTATGGCGCAAAAATTAAATTAGATCCTCCGACTCGAATTAGCTCTTTTCTAGCGCGTTGTACTGCCCCCACGCGCCCCGCCCCCGCCATCCCCCTGAACAATGGGAAAAACATCTGTATTTATTTCTGAAAACGGTTTAGCGAAATTGCAGCTATTTATTTATCTTTTTCTGGCACTGTTTGCTCGGCGCGAGTTGTTAATTAAAACGCGCCAAGCGTATGCTTTTGTATCCTTTTGTTTCGCGATTCGCGTATAAATATTTATCTGAATTTAAAACGATTGCTAGAAATGTTTGTTTTCTTACAAAACAATCGCGGCAGGATGATAGAGGAAAATTGCTCTCGATTGGAAAATGATTGAAGAAAATGGATTTGAAGAAACGATTATTATATAATAAACATTTGCGACGCGGTCGATGCGTCGTCCCAATATTTGCTGAACAAGGTTGATAAACATCAATGAAATACTATTAGAATGACAAATCGGTGACACGTACACGAGTTGGAAACGCGTGGCACGAGTCGGGAATAAAATTTACCGTCCAGAGGGTTGAGAGACCGTAACGCTGTCAAAGTTACGGCGCCGAATGTGTAGTAACGCTACGAGTGGTAAGCTGTTGTACGATAATTATGTTTGGTAAACTCGTAAACTGATGTACAGTGAGTGTAGAATGTATTCGTACACCGATCAATTTCCCAAAAAACTTTTGTGTGAAATTGTAGTTTCTTAACTTCCTTTTTATAATCAATAATATTGTACATATTCTCGGAAGTCTATAAGATAAATATAGTCCAAACAACATTTACTAGTTAATATAATTTGTGAAATTAACAAAAAGAATGCGAAAAGTGGGTAAAAGTATAGAAGCAATAAGCATTTGTAAGATTCTTATGACTAGACTGCGGATCTTTATGCAAAATAAAATCTTCGCAAACGTGCCTACAAAGATTGAACCAAAATAGGAATTTATTTTATTCTGCAAGTATTACAACCTGAACTTTACTTTCAATCTTTTTTATATTCTTGCATATTGTTTGCATTTTGTAGGTTCTTGCACATTCAAATTTCCTGTAAACGGATAAAGATCCGCAGCCTACTTATGACGAACCATTTACAGTAGAGTTTGTAACGTAAACACATTAGTTTATTGCTCCGTACGAATTAGAAAATATCAAATTTCCAGTAAAGTACTTTTAACAATGACTCTAATAAAGGAATTGAAGGAAATCCCACTTCGGATAACTAATAATTTAATTAATTTAACGCTTAGAAAAGTTACAATAATTATAAAATCAAAACGAAATCTCACAAAGGAAGTATTATATACTTATAAATTAATGTCAATTTTTTTTCTTTTTTAAACAAATTTTAAAAATTAAATAGTTGTGCGAATACTTATTGCTTCAATATTTCTGTCGATTAATGGTTTTTTTCTTGTTAATTTCGCAACTTACATAAATAGCTATTTTTTTTTTTTGTACTCTATGTATTCCAGAGATTTCCGAGAATATGTAGAATGTCATTGTTTATAAAAACTAAGTTAATAAATTACAATTTTACATAGTTTTTTTAGAAATTGATCGGTGTACGAATACTTTCTACACCCACTGTATACCGCAGATTACATCTTCTGATACTCAGACATGGGTTTAATTATTATTTAAAAAGTAGACTACTAGAAAAATCCTGGTACATTCGCTAGCGAAACATATTCTTTTTGAAAAATAAGTTTGATTAACATCTCGGTTAAAAAAGAAATGTCGAGTTTTGCAAGCTTTTGGATCAACGTCAGCTTACTAAAAGAGTAATCCTTTCAGTAATACAGGAGATTGGAAAAATTAATCTGGCCGGTAATACCAGGGATACTAAAAAAAAAAAATGAATCTCGTCAGTAACCCAGGATATTAAAGAATCTAATCTCGTTTAGCCAATCGTAATGAAACAAATCTCGTCAAGAAATTCGTCGTAAATGCTGTATCGATTTCTTTCTATTTCCGTAATGTATTTCGACGCAGTCGTGTGAACTTCGTTGAAAATGCGAAGGGAAAGAGGTGAACGAAACCGAAACTATTCTAGCGAGGAAAGTTTTCCTGCGGAGTCGCGCACAGTTCATCCAACGAATAAGATGTCTTAAGAAAATCGATAGGCTCTGTCTCCAGCCAAGGGCAGCTCGTGTACTTTCATCTTTCACCGTCTCCCCGCCCCACGGTTCGCTTTGACAGTTTGCACTGCGCCCTTAACAGTGGCAGACCTAATCACGAGATCGTTTGCATCGGCCGGGTGATTAATGTTTCTCTAGTTCAACATCCTACACGAACTAACCCCGAATCGACAGCTGAAATCCTCGTTGTACGATAAAACCTTCTAAAACAGGAAGTCACCGCTGACGTCAGAAATAGATTCATCCCAATAACTCGCGACACATCGATTGCTCGCATGGAATATCATTCGACGAGATAAACTAACGAATACAAAAGCGTGACGCGGCGCGCTGTAGGGGGCAATCGATCGAATACTGTTCAATTATCAATGAATTACGTCAAGATGGTCGCTTTATTCCCTGTGGCAAATGTCAAAACAAAAGCCAGGAGGCCTTGCTTGCCTGGTGACGTAGGCGTGATGGAAGAACACGCGATACGGCGTTGAAAGGTGACTGTCCACCCCGGCCGAACAATACAAGACGAAAGCTTTCGTTATTATTATCAGTTCGATGGTACAGTGATTCGGTAAAAGAAATTTAAAAATGACAAACAAGGTCGATGTGATTAAAGTGTCGAAAAGTAAATGAGAAATACTTACAGCGGGTGTAGAATGTATTCGTACACCGATCAATTTCCCAACAAACTTTTGTGTGAAATTGTAGTTTATTAGCTGCTTTTTATATAATCAATGATATTCTACATATTCTCGGATATCTCTAGAATATAGTTCAAACAACAATTACTAGTTTATATGACTTGCGAAATTAACAAAAAAATGTGAAAAGTGGGTAAAAGTATAGAGAAGCAATAAGTATTTGTACGATTTTTATGACAAACCATTTACAGTAGAGTTTGTAACGTAAACACATTGGTTTATTGCTCCGTACGAATTAGAAAACATCAAATTTCCAGGAAAGTACTTTTAAAAATGGCTCTAATAGAAGAATTGAAGAAGGTCCCACTACGAATAACTAATAATTTAAAATCCCAAGAAATCCCAAGAAGGAGGTATTATATACTTGTAAATTAATGTCAATTTCTTATTTTTTTAATCAAGTTTTAAAAATTAGACAGTTGTGTGAATACTTATTTCTTCCATATTTCTATCGATTGTTTTTTTCTTGTTAATTTCGCAGCTGACATAAATAGCTATTTTTTGTAATCTATCTATTCTAGAGATTTCCGAGAAATATGTAGAATGTCATTGTTTATAAAAAAATAAGTTCATAAATTACAATTTTACATAGCTTTTTTTTGGAAATTGATCGATGTACGAATACTTTCTACAGCCACTGTATGTGGCAAGTAAACTTCTATTTTTTTTGTACTCGTAGGCTGGTGAGAATTTGGATCAATAAGAAAGGGGAAAGAAAATCTGTGGGATCGAAATTTCACCTATTAAACAACTCCTCTGTTCTACTCAATAGGGTTGAAAGTAGAAATAATGATTGAAGATGCAAAAGAAACCCAAAATTACACATCACTTGAAAAAAGCAGAATCAGTGTGTGTACACAGTGTCCAGAAATAAATGAGAAATATTTACGTGGTCAATAAATTTCTATTTTTTTGTACTTGTAGGCTGGTGGGAATTTAGATCAATAAGAGAAGAAAATCCGTGACATCGAATTACCGATAAAAAATATTCCTCTGTTCTACTCGACAGCCGCGAAAGTAAAAACGAAGGTTGAAGAGGTTGGAGGATCCTTCAAGCTGGTAGTTTTCATCCATACAAGGTCAGCCCACGACTCGATAAGTCCACCGGATATGCACGTTCGAAGGTCAAGTGTTTAGGGACCTTCTTTTATAATTGAATGGACTTCTCTCGGACAGGGAAACGAGTCACGAACAGGCAATTTTTCACAGACCAAATGACGTGCCCGGCCGATCTTTATTGGCTTTCGCAAATAAATGTATGTACACCCCACTGTCATAGATTTGAATAAGAGTTTTAAAGGACGGAGGGAGATTTAGAAAATACCATTGGCTCTATCAAATAAAATACGAATGTCCTGGGAGAAATACAGTGTAAGAAGTAAATTATTATTACACATTATGAAAGAATTCTACAGTGAGTAACTTTAATATTCGGACACTGTGAGATTTTTACATTATCACATCATAACTTCGTTTCTAACAAAACAAGCAAAAAACGTAATCAAGTATTATATTCATGTATACGTTTAGTAAATAATAGTATAAGTTTTATTTACATAACTTACAATAGTTGTTAAATAACACGATTTAATCAAAACACTGTCTGATTTTCACGTTACTTTAATATTCGGACACTTTTAGAAACTATTTATTTTGAGGACTTATCCAACTTCTTCGGTTGGGCCTTTTGAGGTATAGAGTCTATACGATCCTCGTATTTGAACCGTTTGATGACATTTACCACTGTACTCTTACTCATGTTGAGTATGGCAGCAATTTGTCTACATGATTTCCCCTTTGCATTGTGAAAAGACACAAGTTGTATATTATACGTGATATTGCTTTTGCGTGGCATTATACACGTACACGTAACGATTATCGAAGAATAACTGATGAAATAAAGCTTGTTAGTATCATCCGAACAGTCGACTGCGTTTGTAAACAAACACTCCTTCTATCTAACTTGAAGTAACTCTGCGTAAACACTCAGAAAAGGTGCTACACTACCAAGTGTCCGAATATTAAAGTAACGCGAAAATCAGACAATGTTTTGTTTAAATCGTGTTATTTAACAACTACAGTAAGTTATGTAAATAAAACTTACAGTATTGTTTACTACACACATACCTTAATATAATACTTGATTATGTTTTTTATTTTTTTTATTAGAAACGAAGTTATGATGTAACAAAGTAAAAATCTCGTAGTGTCCGAATATTAAAGTTACTCACTGTACTTGTCAACATTTCATTCTCCGCTATTTTCCCCATGACGAATATACTTCTTACATTTTCATTTCGCGACAGTAAATCTCGAAATACCATGAACTTTAAGCTCTTGCACAGAAATTGAAGCTTAGGGGAAATTTAAAGATTCCCTCCGTACGAACTGGAACTAAAATACATTTTTAATTTTCTCTGCCGAATGAATCCGAGTTGAGGAACGCTAGGTCGCTGAAATTCAACGGAGAAAGAATTCTTTTATGCTCCATGACAGAGATTTCTGGGTGAAGCTCGTTTCGTGAAAGCTATCGTGTACGAACCGGAAGCAGGCCAGATTACGGGTTCGCGCGCGAGTTTCTGGAACCTGGAGTACTCCGCTGGGATAGTTTTAAATAACATTTGGAAACGTAGCCATCATCACACGTAACGATAACGTCAATTTACGAAGAATATTGCAACAACTTTTATCAATATTGAGATTTCTAACTGAAAATGTACTTTTACTTAAAGAAAATATAGTCTATGTTTACTCAGACATATCGTAGCATTCTGTCCTTTAAAAAATTTTACGAGACTACTCGCTATATACAATTTTGCCTCTTTACGATATTAGTATAGATTAGGCTTACAAGTCAATTATTTTTATCGCGCACGTTCATGCGTGACAGAGTAAAATAAACGAAGCTGAAACCCCGCTGCCTATCATCGAAATATTCCCTAAAATAGCTGGCATAAACGAACAGAGTGTGGAGAGTATTGTTATCAGACTATTCTTCGTGAAAAAGTACGTTGAAAAAGTGGAATAAAGTTTAATCGTAGAAGTCTTGGTTCTCGAAGGAAATGACTTTGAAGATTGTTTGGCCCTCGTGAAATGGACGCTAGTAAAGATAAGAATATAAATAAAGTTAGTATGAAATGAACACGTCGAGTTACCTAGATAAACACGGCACAATGTAACCTTCAAGTGCTAGCAATAAAGACCAACGGAAGCGTCATTTTTATGCGTCGCCCCAAGAAATTTCAAAAGCTATTTTCTCGAAAAAGAAAACTCGCACGAAAGAATGTATTCTACACTGTTCATCCATTTTTTAACGAAGAACCATTTGCTGCTCAGTATCAAGACAAATATGGAGGTATTTCTATTATTAAACGCGTCAACAATGAGAACACGAAATTGCATTTTTGGCAGTTGATTTGTTAAACCAGAAAGCGACTGTTCCCTCTAAAGAGCATTCCTCGTTCAAATAGAAACTGTTTTTCGATGTAAACATTGTTCACTGAGTTTCCATGGCGCGTCGTTTTTAATTAAATCCACACTGTCGGCTGTGTTCGCTAAAAACAATGCATCTTTTCAATTTGTAATGAAAAAAAAAGCGAATGAAAAAATTGTATCGATCGGTTAACGCCGACCGAAGCCTTTGCGAGTTTACTGTGTTTTATCAAACTTGAAATGGGCTGAGTATTCGATGACGTCGGTGTTTTCATTAAATTCGAATGGAAGAACAAATTCAAATTGAGAAATAATGTTAACAAAGGGGGTAACCAAATAACACAACGAAAGTATTATTTCAATTAAACGTAAATTAAAGAGTAAATTAAACTACGAATTTTGATAAAAGAACTTTTGCGAAATATATTTGAATGAAATGAAAATTAATCGAATGCACGCTTAAGCTACGATGCGAGAATTTACGAGAAAATCTCACTTGACCCGTCAGCAAAAATTTCGCCATTGTTAAGTCTATGCGTGACCGAGTAAATAACCTTACTTTGTACAGCGTGTCCACCCACGCGTGTACTCTTGCACGTATAAAGATTCGGTTTAGCACTGTGAAACCTTCAAAGATACCAAAGGCTCTGGAACAGTTTGCCCAGAGGATTTACTTTCTCGAAGACACAAGAAAACTTGTTAACCTGGAGGTACACGCTCTTAAGCAAGGGTAAACTATAGAGACACACCTAACATTGCTTTATATTCCAGAGAAAATTCTACTCTAAATAATTGTTCGGTGCAAATGAAAAACAAAACATTTGGACGTGACGTCACGACTCCCAGCGAACACCTACTTCACCATGATTTAGTTGCTACTTCAGTAAATTTTATATTTCGAATTTGCGCAGAATTATTCCATCGCATTTTAAACAAAAGTTTCGTTGCAATATTGAGTTTCTGAGGGAGTTACGATTTTACTTTGTACCACAGAGGAACTTCTAACGCGATATTGATCTCGCAACTAGAGCTCTTTATGCTTATTTCACTTTACGAGCATTAAAAGAATTTATTCCCTCGAGGAAAAGTCGCTGTAATATAGAGTACGAAAGTTAATATTTTTAAAATTGCGGCAGTCTTCTATCAGCCGTGTTCGATCAGTGTTATTCAACAGTAGGATTACAACTATCGGAATTTCATGTGTTCAAAGTTAACGGCTTCACCTGTACAAATTCATTCTCAGAGTAGAAGAATGAAATTACAGTTTCAGCGAACAGCCAACGCCGGTGTTGAGCACGTGGCCCGCTCCAAGACAATAACAAACGGAGGACACCGGGGACATTTTTTCAAGCCTAACGCGCATTTCTGCAGAAATTGTAACGTATCATTTTCAAATGGCGAGGGAACACCTATGCTTAACCTCATCCATAAATGATCCGATACACTTTATAATCCTCAGGATTATGAGATGGAAAAATAGATATTCAGAAATGTCTAACGAAGAAGACGAAGAACCTCCAATAAAATAACAATTGCGAATGGAAAGAAATAGATGCGAGATTTGAAAGGGTGAAACCGAACGCTATAACGATTACAGATTCACGACTGAAAAAATTCAACTATACTAAAACCGATTTAAGAATTCTATACTCGTCACAGAAGGGTCGATTTTCTAAAATGCCTACCCAACGTATTGTACCTTTTAAAGCGTACTTACTCGTCGGACGAGAAGACACGCAGTGACTTTTGTCATTACCACTGCCTTCTTTCTCTCCTGTGCTCTACCCCTCCGCCAGCGAACGAAACGAGTCTCTTCTCGTGTCGAAAGGGAAAGGAATCGTTCCAACGACGCGGTCGATCAACCCAGTTTCGGTTCGAAGAGGACGCCGCGGTAGAACACAGATAACGAGAAGATATAAAAAAAAAATACACTCGTGGAAAATTATTATCGAAACGTCCGACCTGACGGCACTGTTACTTCGTTTTTTTCCGGATGTTCATTAACTTTCGTTCGCCTCGTCGCGCACACGTTGCTGGTCGCGTGTCTGTTTACAAAACGACGACGTTACGCGGCCGTGCCGCTCGCTCGACTGAAGACGCTCGACTGCCGCCCCAGACGCTGAATCGTTCCACCCCCACCGCGGCCGCTACCCCTACCCCAAATCGCGTAGGGCTGCGATTGAAAACGCGATGGCGATAAATTATCATTCATCTGGACACGAAGAACCAAGTGACGATGATGATTATAAAGATGAAAATTTAGAAAAATCAGGGAGGAACTAAAACAGATATACAAGCAACAGAAACTATAAAATCGACACGGTTTAAGAGAGGTAAGTATAGAGGTAAGTAATAGGCTGGTTGTATTGGGTTGTCCAGAAAGTTCGTGGCAATTTTTAAGAAACATTCAAAGACACGTTTGAATTTCGATATATATTTATTGAATTACATATATATATGTACCATTTTGTTCCACAAATTTTTCCACCTTATTTGTTTTCAACCATTCCGATATATTCAGACCTGTACCGCCTACTAAAAATCGGCATGGACTTTCCAGACAACCCAATATAATCAAAATACGAAGTAATTCAAACGAGGACGATTACGAAGATAAAAATTTAGAAACTATAAAAATGACACAGTTTGAAAGAGGAATCCTAATAAGCAAAATTCATGTTTAACTAAAAATTCCAAAAAACAGGTGGAACAAAAACAACTCCAGATAATTGGTTTGTTCACAATTCAACGTAGAACAATATAAACTTTGTATTTATATTATAACCCAAATTTAAATTACCCCCATTTAATTGATTCTTAAATTACGTTTACTATACAGCTTTCGTTACTATCCCTATCAAATTAGCAAGCCTAC
>NC_071982.1:4631571-4638257 GCF_026283585.1 Hylaeus volcanicus
TTACTATACAGCTTTCGTTACTATCCCTATCAAATTAGCAAGCCTACATATTCTTAGCCTGTAGCCTAAGCTGTACGCGAGGATGCATGGCAATAAGCAGACATTAGGTAACGTAATCGTGACTCAGCATCCCACATTACGAGCTATCTAATTCGGTTTTAACGTCTCGCGATAATGGCGGGGAGCGTCTTCAGTTCGGAACGCAGGTAATCCTGCAACGTCTTCTTAAAGGGTAAGAGCGGAGTAATAGACCTCGAGGAGCAAAACTTTGGAGCCATTATCGTGGAGCATGTTGGGTAACGTACTTGGTCCAGACGCGTCGATGCTTGTCAGAAATTGACAAGCTCTCCCACCGCGGGAACTTTGGCGACTTAACCGACCGACTGAGCTAAAACTATGGACAAGAACGGACGTTTATGACCCCCAGCCCCAGCGTTCCACCTTTCCTGCTGTGGTTTATCGATTGACGCCTACGACGTTAAGCTCAAGCTGTTGCTCGTGCTTCGAGGGAAATTTTATTCAATCGCGGCGCCGACGTGCGAAACAAATTTTGATTAATCGTACAATTTCGATCTAAACTTCGGAATATTTTCGGCGAGTTTAAAAACGAATTCCACGGACGACTCGGTATTTTTTGTTACAAATTGCTACATCTTTTCTTTAATATCTGATGAATTCCAGGGAAGATAAAGAAGACAACGAGCAGCGATAAACAAGAATTTTCCGTAAAAGAAAGATTCGATATTCGATGGATACTTCTACCCGGACCCAAGGGAGCAATCGAAAATCGATCTTAATTGCAACGCGACGAGGGGTTCCCAGGTTTGATTAATCACATCGAATTTCAATTTGACGTGAAGGATATTCCTTTCGAAGCGAACGAGTCTCGCGGCTATAGAACGATCCTGTAAACTGCGAGAATTACCAACGGAGAGGATATCCGATATTATTTCATTTTCCAATAACCGACCCGCCGCAGAATTCATCCTCCGTGGTGCCGCGTATTTTCCACGATACGTTCCACAGCTCATAACAATTGATGCTAGAGAAAATCCGGCGCAGTGGTGCGTGCACATTGTACGACACGTATTGCATGCTTGAAACCGGGGGACTACAGACAGCTTGTTAAAACTTTGATATCAGCGTTGGCCTCTGCGCGCGTCGTAACAATTTTCGCGGAATTGCCACGGCCGTTATTGAGAAGATCCCCTGTTTTTGTTTACGTCCTATACACGCATCTAATTCCGCTTCTCGATCACTCTCGAGGCTATATTTAATTAAATTCAATACGCAAAGAAAATATAAGAAACGATGGGAAGGAACGGAGAACATTGAAAGTCAATAACATTTATTACAAGGCATCTTCAACACTAAACCTACCAACAGTAATTTGACCGTTTCTAAACTTTCGCATACAATTGTATATACAATATATAAATTAAATTGGAAGTCACTTCTTCCATCGCAGCAGAAATAGGTACAAATGAAAGCTCGGTAGGTTTAGTGTTGAAACGGATGAGAATAAATTCCAAGAGAACCTATCGATACCGAGAAGTAGATATTTCTAAAAACATTACAAACGCGGTGTATCTTTTTCTCAATCGATTCCAAAAGAATACCAACGCCTCGTAAAATGTAATATATATTGATCGTAACCTATAACACAATTTTCCGAGAACCAACTAGGATTTTCCGATACCATTGCAAAAACCAGATCCTTCCATAATTTTACAGAATATCTAATAGCAACGCGAATATACGTCGTGCATTTTCCATTTGCTACGCTATCCTCTCGCAAACTCTATCCTCGCCCGGTAACAAAATTCCCTGATACCTTCGAGGGCTTCGCCTACTATCCTCAGCGAGGCATCACCCGCGATTTCATCTCTACTTCCTCCTGTACGGCGTAGGATAATCCGTGAGAAGGCTGCCTGTTGAGAGAATCGCCCCAGGACCCCCGAGAATCCCGCCCTTGTTCGCGAGCCAGCCATTCCCGCCGAAAAAACCAGCTGGCTCGAGTCTGTTCGTATAAAATCCCGAATCGCTAGGGCCAGCAATCTGAAGCAGGCCAGTCGCGGCGGACAATTGCTTGGCCTTGGTGTCCTCGCGCCCTTGCACGTTCAGACTGCCCAGGCTCTCCTTCAAATTGGTGATACGGTCCTTCAGGAACGATTGCGGAGAGAATTGGAAGTTTTGCGTCAGAGGCGTGAGAAACCACGCGAGCAATCCTGGTTTCGCTGTCGTGGAGCTAAGAGTCTGGAAATGAACGACAGTCAGTTCGCTTTTAAATGGGGTTGGTATCGAATTTTGTCTCCGAGGTCAACGAGGACAAGTTAGGAACGGTATGGAAGATCCTGGAAGAAATCTGACGCATCACCTGTGGTTCTTGTGAAATATGCGAGTATTCAGCTTAGCCTAGACCATACACCTTGGATTTCCACAAAAACAACGACTCATTTTTGTTTTGAAGATCAGATATAGCTCTGGGTTAGCTTAGACTATGTGCTGAGTTAGACTCGAGTTGGGAACAATAAGGAGTACCATTTGCTAATGTTAAGAGGACCCTCACGATTTGCATAGAATATACGTAGAGAAGTTCTGTTACGTTCGTGTTACGGAGGTCAGACTTGGTTAGGTATAGAGTTCTATTTACGGAGTTGAAACAACGGTATGGAAATACTTTTCATGGACTTACGTTTTCAGCGCCTCCGTCGTTGAAAACTGATGTAATGACCTCTTCATCCTCAGTTTTCACTTCTGCGAGCGTTCCGTCATCGATTTTGCTGGAGTCATTGGTTGACTGAACCACTGGCTTCGCGTACATTCCAGCGACCTGAATATTCAAAAGTAGAAAACAGTGAGAGGAGGAAATACAAGTTGGCAGACTCGCTTAAAATGGCAAAATATATGGAAACGTGGGTATGATTTGATCAAAAATTCACGGATATCAGTTATTTTAATAAAATCAAGAAAATAATGCTCTTACCATCACGGTTAGCAGTAGAAACGCCTTCGCCAACATCGCGATTAAAATAGATTCTCCAGGTAGCGGTGGAAAACGGGATCCTGAAACAACACGTTTCAGAAACTTCGGTGAGGCACGAAACGAGACAATCCAAACAACTGTATAATCATCCGAGGCAGCGCGTTCAATATATAGCGCTTAGGACACCCCATATCGCATCGGGGCACCCTCATACCTCGCTGATAAGAACACAATTGCCAAATTATACTTACATCCTGCTGGTATGCGTAACACTTCAGCGAAGTGATTCCTGTCGAACGTCATTTGCCACGATTCACAATCGAGGGAACTGTATCGAACGGGAGCCTCGAATCGATCCAAAAACTGGTCGACCTTTTCTTCGATTGTATTCGATCGGGTTCCATAACCGAATCGCCTTGAAGTTGTGGTCCAGAGTCGTGTTTCGTTCTTTTTCGTCACGGCGGCCTTGGCCAAGGTCGCAATCCTCCGAGAATGAAAGTTACTGGCTATTTTGTTTCGCTCCTCGAAACTCGTTTCTTATTTTTGTTCCCGGCAAATAGCATTCTACGAATACCTCCCAACGGTCTTCGAGAAAATTACTATCTCCTGGTGGTCGAAACGAATAGCGAAGTAGAAAGCAGATCGTGAGAGATCATGTTCTGGGAGATGATGTACCCTATTCAAGAATGCGTTTTTAAATACTATTCTGGTCTGGTATGCTGGGCGTATGCACACTTTTGTAACTGATCTTGTGTTGAACTCAGCGAAGGCTACGTGATTCTTTAGAAGAAGAGGTGAGAGGAAAGAACTGGACTAGCCTAGAAGATTATTAATGTGACAAATCAAGGCCCCAGGTGGTTTACTACATATCTGCTGTCAGCAACGAGGAGGAAGGGGTACCAGAACCTGGAATAGTAATAACAACAGTTACGCGATTGAAAGACACATCTCAGACAGTAGTCTCAGAAACGCGATCAATCTGACCTACATTATTACCGTAAATGGGAGGAGAAATTACGACGCAGTCGGTAAAATATATTTAATCGGCACTGTCGATGGCGAGTCCGATCCGATCCACCTGATATACAAATCCCAATCAGCAAGGTCTGTTTCGCGCTAGCAGTTCCAAAGCGTGATCTATAACAGAGAGTCGCGAATGTAGCCGGTTGCATAGCGGAAAAAGCGTCGTTTGGTTCGCGGACACGCGCAGCATACCGATCGCAACTTAATTTAAGTGTCACGCCGTCTTCCTCGTCGTGCGATCAGCACTCCTGAGAGCTCGTTCACGCACGCTATCACGTCGAGTACAGACGGCGCCGAGGACGAGCCAGAACCGTTACCGCGTCTTTTCGAGACCAGTCTTGCCCCGACGCTCGACCGCGAATCCCGCGATCCGGTCGAGGAAAATATCGAACACGAAGGATCCCGCGATTTTTCGACCCGTCGAACTGCGACCAGTTGACGATCAGCGAGCGAACAGTGCGGAACTTGCTTGAATAGACCTCGTCGGTTAGATTCTGCGACGGAACGGTAATGGGACATCCAGGTTGAAGTCCAATTCGAAGTGTGACCTTTCCTCATTCTCCTTCAAGGGGTTCCAAGCTGAAAAGAGTTACAAGACTTTTGAACGAGTTTCGTTGAGAGGCTAGTGGGAGGTATATTTGTTCGGATAATCGAACCTTGAAAAGTCGAGGATCACGAGGGCACCGGAATGAAGGCGATATGCAGCATCTTCGTGATTTTTATACTCCACGAGGTGAGAGACATCTTGGTGTTTAATTAGCCCTAGTTGCAAAGGTTTCTTCGTAGCTTTATCCATTCCGAGGAATCGCGAGACGCGATTATCAGATACCAGCAAACTTTCTCCGTGACCGTCGGAGTTAATTATCCCTCCGAGTTACACCTTAGGGGCCGAACTTGCGAGAGAAGCTGCTGCGTCGGACTGCCATGAACCAACCCCTGAAACACGTCATAAAAGTTTCACGGGGAAATTCCTCCGATATACTGGGTGCGTCACGCGATCAGGGTGACTCTTAACTGTAGTCTTACGAGAAATATAAATACCTTACAGAGCAGAAGCGGTTGTCATCCCCGTTAGAGCCTTCCTTACGTCTTGAATTTCCCATACGAGAATTTCGCCCGTCGTTAGTTCCGAGCCATCTGAGCTTTTAACGCCAATTTGCTTTTAATCTCTGTTTTATGTCTCACAATAAATGCCGGGGCTCAAACGTTAATGGAAATTCATTGCTCCAGGCTATCGGCGGGGTGATTAAGAATCCGCCATCTTTTTCGAAGCCATTCTACACGAACGCGTACCTTCCCGCAGCCATGCAGGTAAGTCTCGCGCTTAATTAATCGTGTATCCTCCCGCTTTTGCTTAGGACAATTTACGTCGACTGCGCAGCGACAATTTCATTAAGCGTGGAATGCTTTTCGCACTTGGAACTGGTCTGATCGTGACGTCAACGTGGTTTCATTATTCCTAACAGCGTGCACGGCGTGCACTTCGGATAGAGGAGGATAAAATCGTTCAGAAAGTAAATTCGAACCGAGTGACAAAATAAAGAAGAGTATTTCGTTTCGAGTTCTTTAACGGAAGCATCGCCATTTGACATTAACCCTCAGCTAATGGATTAGCGTCATCGGGCCCGTCAGTCCTAACGATATCTAACTGATTTTACTTATTTCTTTGAACATACATTCTAATCAAACTTTTGCATAGGTGATATTTCACACAGTGGAGCAACTGAAGCTCCTCCAATCGGAGGAAAGAATGGAAGGCCCTAGCACTCCTCTACCCAAACCTATCTGTCACATAGCATACAATCAGACAGACGTTGAAGTGAATACTGCCGCTTCAGAAACGACCACGGCTCAAGAAGCTCAGGAAAAGAAGACACAGTGTGGATCAAAGATCGAAGAAACTCCGAACGTAGAGGACGCGTCAAACGAGGGAGAAATCTCAACTAAGCCCAGCGAGATGACTGAAGAATCGACAGGCGCCACTGTTCAGGTAACAGAGGAAAGCTCGAGCAATCAGGAGGCGTCTGAGGTGAATCAGGAGACGCCAGAAACAAACTACGCGACACCAGAGGCAAACTACGAGTCACCAGAAGACGTCCACGTACTCCAAGAAACGAATGAAGAAGTTCCTGAAGAGAATCAGGAGTGGAGCTCTACTTCCATCGATACGAGGACTTCGACAATAACAGAAACTAACGCGGAAACGACTATCGAATCTATTGATGAAACTAAACAGAAAAAGGAGCCAACTGTGGACACAGTTGTACAAGAGGTTTATGAAATTATAAAACCCACGCCATCTATGTTCTTGGACGAGGACGTGCCTCTGGAGTCGAAGAGCGTTACGGGGGTTATTTTGGAGAAGACAGAGGACGCGGAAGACGAGGATGACGAGAACAGGTGATAATTTCTTTCTGATGAGTAACTGAAAATAAGAATAAAGGCATTAGTAAATAATAGGACTAAATTTTGACAAATAGACGTTTTACCATGAAGACGAAAGACTTGCTTCTGCATTTGCACCTGAAACAAAAAAAGGAATGCATTAGGAACTAATAGAAAGACTAATATTGACCACCAGACATTACTGGCTTCGAAGTTCTTCTTCTCTTCTTCATCTTCTATGAATCTCAGATTCTTCGATTCCAAACTCCGGGTTCCCATCCTCTTCAGCCGC
>NC_071982.1:4638267-4658132 GCF_026283585.1 Hylaeus volcanicus
CTGATGAGTGACGATTGAGTTGAATATCAGATTCTTCGATTCCAAACACCGAGTTCCCATCCTCTTCAGCCGCACCTGAAAAAAAAGTACTTCAGAAACAGAAGATAACAATTGACCTGACCACTAAACGATCTCGCTTCGAAGTTCCTGTTGCCTTCTTCATCTTCCATGCTTCGTGAGTGACGATGGACTATGATATCAGATTCTTCGACTCAAAACTCTATGCTTCCATCCTCTTCAGCAGCACCTAAAAGACAGAAAAAAAAAAGTTAGATACAAAGAAGATGGTATAATGGTCAATAATAAGCTCTTCGACGTTTCATTGCAGGTTCACGCGTCTCGGCGAGAAGGTCACGCAAGTGCCAAGGCCAAGCCTAACCAGCTACTTGAGGCGCTCGAAAGTGCCGCCGAGTGGGACTCTTCAGCACCTCGCCAGCCTATACGACTCCCTCAGCAAAGACGCGAGAAAGCAAGGATTCGGCAAGTACACAGGCTACTCTGACGAGGTTCTCAACGTACTGATGACCTCTGCCGAAGGTGGAGTCGCTCCGCAGCTCAAGAAGATCCTAGATAAGGTCCTGGAGCGAAACGAACTGACCAGAGACGACGCGAAGCTGAAGACCAACCAAACCATTCGGGATCTTAACAACCCTTCGAGTACCCTCAACAAGGATCTGAGGCCTGTGTTGCCTCTTCGCTACTCGCCCTAACCCGTGATACTATTAAACGAATGACCGGTCTCTCGAGTTTACGATTAATCGATAACCCGTGGCATCCAAAATTTTAGAGTAGGTATAGACGTAGATGAAATTGATTGATCTGCGTCAAAGGACGTACGACTAAAATGAAACAATTTTAGTTGTAAATTCACTAAAACAATACTTGTATACCTATTCTCCTCGATGCTTTGTGCTTTAAGAATCAATTATTCGCTTTTTTTTAGGACTAAATAATGTGAAACATTTGATCGATAAGACAAATGACTCTGTTAGTAATGTAGGACACTGCGTAGATAAATGAGGATTCAACGTTGCCGATTCTTACGAACAGGACACGCTACGTTATCGTGCGCATTTCGAGTCACTCGAATGATTCACAGTTACATTAATTAATTGTGAATACAATGACGTTGAATCATACTTGATGTTTTCGGCACCGTTGCAATATTTATACATTCCCCGTAAAGCCACTACCAGAAATACTAAGGTCGATATGTATGAACATTAATGATTAGACAATTTAAAATAAAAGAAAGTAGAAAGAGATGTGAGCCAATCTGATCAATGACTACGACGAAACATGCAAAGTTTATCCTTCTTACTGCATATAAAATAAACAAATATTTCATCATACGTTATCCCTATAATATAAACACTGTGATAATACATTGTCCCTCGACTGTCACTTCCATGGTTTGGACATCGCGGCAATGAAAACTCCTAAAATTTTCACAATGAACCTTGACCTGCAGTTCGAACGAGGGAGGATATTGTTTATTGCTTCGACAATATGAGTTGCCAGAGCCCACGAAGCAGCGATACGTGCTCCGAATGGCGAATTCGTTAAGCAATTCTGTGTCAATGGTTTGTCCAGAAAGCAAAGGCGTAGACGGGAAACAATAAGTACGCGAGCTCCATCGAATTAGTCGTGGCTCGGTTTTACGCTGGTGCATCGCACGGCGGTATAAATGGATTTTGAAATCAATGGGTCCTTCAGTCGTTTGGATCGCCTCGAATAGAAGAAATAATCGAGACATCGGGCGACATGAAGACTATTTTTCTAGGACTTTGTCTTCTTTGCGTGAGTACTGAACAAAAAGCGATAACTATAAGAACAGTTTATCGAAAAAGTTAATGCTCCATTAGTTTCGATAAGAAATTAATTTCTCAGCCTGTGCACTTAATTGCAGTAGTGAAAGCGGGCAAGTTCAAACGAAAAAATAAAAGAGAACTAATCTTTCCTTTGTTTAATACCAACGCTCTAATTAACTGAATTGAAATCAATTTCTAATTAAGGAACTATAAGCTCAATTGAACATTCTCTAATTTATTCAAATATTAAACGAAGTGACCTTGAAACGACATCTGAATTCAAATCTATATCCACAAGAAACAGATGTTCTACAATTTCCATTCATTCTTGGACGACAAATCGCAACCCAAGTTTGCATGTCCTAATTTTGTGTCGTCAGTGTACACACAGTATTCCTTTCCTATTGTCCCCCAATAACGAATACAAATAAGTTAATCCACGTTTTCAGCTCTCCGGATCGAGAGTGCAATCGAAGCCACAGATAACGAAGCTGTTTCCAGTCCAGGAGGCGATAGAGTACCATCAGCGAACAAACGAGATGAAACCGTTGGACAGGTTCCTGGGAAAATTGCGGGCCACGTACGACTTCGTGTTTCGAAAGCCAGAGAACACTAGCAACGTGGAGAAAATTCTGGCAACAGACACCAGCTCTGAAAGGTCTCGTCAAACAGAGCGAACGTTCTTGTCTGACGACGATTGGGTCAACGACATTCAACCCCTGGACCGCTTGGAACCCCTCGAACCCCTGGACCTAGAAGAAGAAACACAAGATAAGAATCTGCAAGTTGAATTTATCACTCCGAAACCAAGTTTCCAGTTTCCTGTTACGCTGAGCAGGCATCTGGTCGACTGGCTCGGGTCGCTGTTGGGTGTCACGTATGGAGTTTACTCTAAATTAGCCAGGGCTATTTACAGCAATAATACAATCGTAAACAATTAACCATGGAAATAATATTGTAATTTAAAAAATGAAAACTGACTTTGTACTTACTTAACTGACATTGTATCCCATCTTTCGTTAAAATAAATTATTTACAAACATTTACATCTAATTAGTATATTGTACAATGAGTCATTAATTTCTAATAAAAAATAAAATGTATGCTATAGGAAGGTAAGCAAACATTCTCTTTACACTTATTTTATTCAAAAATATCTTGGTCTGAAAAATACATGTGTTACCATTTGTTCATCATCTTTTTGGCAATCATTGTATCATACAGTAACAATCGTTCATCGAGTAACACCTTGTAAATGCGTATTCATTGCTAAAATATTTTATCATTGTATCGCCTTACGTATGATGCTCACTCGGGTGGCCATGATTCCGAACATCAGTATCTTAAACGTCTAATTAATTTTATTGAAAAGGGTAAACGCTGTTTTCTCGGCCCAGGATAGTGAGGTACGAGCGCCACGGTTATTAAACCACTTAAAGGAATTCCAATATCCGGAAATCCAGTCAAATTTTAGGGAACGATTCGTCGCCGACTATCATGGGTCCAGAAAATCTGACAATTGAAAAAAGTTTAGGAAGAAGAGATAAAATACTGTTATGTCTCATACAATCAAAGTCTTTGGTTCTATTATGACGCGACATGAGTCTTATCTTAGTGCCATCCGCAATTATTCGTTCTAATCTCATTAGTACACCTAAAAAAGAAAGTCTGAAAGATGTTAGTCATTGTCAACATAATCACAAATTTTTCGTTCTACAGTAGCTGGAAAAAATTCCTAATATTTTCGAAATTAATTTTGAGCAATTTATTCTTTTTATTTACGTTCATAGAATGTTTGAGTGAATACAAAAAAAAAACGAGCTGCGTAATAAAAAGAGATTTTAAACAGTGATTTGTATCAAATGTCAATAGAAAGTTTAACTTTTTCATGCATAATAATATACACATGATGAAAATATCGAATCGATGTAAAAATAATGGGAACACTGAAAATTATATAATACTGATTATAAAAAGACTCATTTCATCATATCAAGACAAATGAGTACTGAAATATTATACAGCGTCGAACGATACTTTTGCATTAGATGTACCAATGCAAGCGAAATATAAAAAAAATCGTACCATGATTCCTTACAATAGACAATGTTAATCATAAAAAAAGAGTTAGAATAAAGATATCGAAAACTATATTTATAAAGAATACCTTTTCAAAATACTTCGTGCATGAAAAAGTTAAAAAAAAAAAAACATACGCTAAAGTATGAACGAGTGAAGATGAATTATTACTTAAAAATACGCGCTAAGCACTTGTTAAAGATGAACACGGACGAATCAGAGATCAAGTTTAAACAACGTACCTATTGAGTCTCCTTCAGGTAAAATTTGTATCGTATTTATGTACATAATTATTCTACAAATTGTATAGCATTTATCGGCAGTATTCTATTAATTGCTATTGGTACTCGTTCCAAGAAGTCATTATCCTAATGGCAGATTGGCTTTATATGTATCATTCAGCAGTATCGATCGTACATCACGATCCAAATTGTATTCCATGCTAGATCAAAAACCCACGCAAAACGTGAATTCACTGTTCGCGTGCGAGGTATTTAATCTTAATTGTTGTGATCATGGACTAGAATCAGTAAACAAACTATTTGCTTTAAAGCTAGTTTAAATAAAACAGACGGCGCGCACGTACACAGATAACTTGTTTCCTCTTGTTTCAAGTACCAAATCGGTATTAGACTTGTTCAAGCTGCCAATGCAGCAAACGATCTCGAGGAATTAAGTATCAATCTCATGCAAGTAATGAAATCTGAGATGGGCAAAATTTTGGTCAAATAACAACCAACTCCATTCGTTACGTATTATTCGAATAAAATCGTCTCCATCTCTGAATGAAAGTTAATTATAGTTCTTAGTTCTTACTTCAGCGTAAGGTACTCCTCGTGGCAAACTAAATGCTAATCGGATTCGAATGTACAATTTTGTTTCTTCACAGAACAAAAAACAGGCTAAGATTCATAGTCTGTCGGAACAAAATCACTGATGACCAAGTCACTGATCATTTTTGTCAGAATTCGAGAGAATTCATTAAATTGCACCTTACTCTCGTAGTGCTCTCCCAATTGTTTTCGTTTTAAAGATTCAAATTCGAGTTCTAAGGTATGCTCCAATTCCTAACGTGTCTAACGAATTTTCTATTTGTGCTAACCTCGACGCACTTCGTAAACAGCCTTTATTGCTTTGGACTCGCGCGAAATTGATTTATGACTAAGACGGCATTAAGTACCTTGTATTTTGAGGCAAAATTTCGTTCATATTGACAGCTTGCTGTTGCAAAATATTCGCTTCTTTCATAGCCTGTTCTTTGAACGAGGAAAACGTGTGAATCAAATTTTGATCTTTCTGCAGATTTTGAATGTACTGAAGGAAATTCGGTTCTTGCTTCACGAAACCGTCCTTCAGTACGAAGTTCACTTCTTGTTTAGGCAATGCGGAAACTTCGCTAGTCTTTTCGAAAGAATCTTTCTGTTCCATGAAAAACGATTCTTTCTTAATTCGGTTGCGTCTGATCCCTAAATGAGTTTGAGTGTGTTTGTTCAAGTGATCCTTCCTAGAGAAGGCCTTCTGACATACTGAACACGTGAAATTCTTATCGCCAGAATGAATCACGTAATGCCTCGTTAGGTGTTCGTTTCTCTTGAACGCTTTTTGGCACACGGGACACTTGAACGGCCTTTCGTCCGAGTGACCACGCATATGTTGATCCAGGTGCTCCTTTCTTTTTAGCATCGCGCCACATTCCTTGCACTGATACTTCCGTTCCTTAAAAAAATAAAGGGGAATAAGTGATTCATAATTTACTCATTCCATAACATTCTAAATTAGATACACACTTGTATATGAGCCTGTATATGCTGTTCGATCTCTGTCTTATCTGGAAATGCTAGGTTACACTCGGGACAGCAATAAAGTGTCGAACCATCCAAAGCAACGCTGATTTTGATCTCTCCAGTTTTAGCCCTGAATTTCATTTTTTTCTCAGTTTTAGGTGAATCTGTCTGCAGCTGTTGTTCGACTTTTATACTCTGCACCGTCGTGTTATCATTTTCCTGCTGGTTCTCTATGTGTACGTTTAGGTCGTTTGGATTGATGGTCGTCATCATTTGATCGGAATTCATGAAAGTATTTCCATTTTGTAACTGAGTATTTCTGAACACCGGAACACTGGGAATGTTGAGAATATTGTTCTGTGTATGTTCCACCTTCTCCTCCTCGGTCTTATCTTTCTTAGTTTGTTCTGTTTGGAATTTAATTAGCTGTTGCAATGTCAATGGAAGCGTAGTAGCCTGCAACTTTTGGAAGTACTCTGCCATGGCACTTTGCTGTTGGAGTTGAGCTTGCGAATCTTGCATAGTAGACGTTTTCATTTCACCCTCTGTTCTTACTTCTAACTCGTGTTTAACGTTCTCTGGCTGCGAAGTTGAAGGCAAGTACATGTTGGGTATGATCCTCATTGGCAAACTGTTCGCTTGAACAGTAAGGATAGAATTATTTTGATTATAATTAGGAATGTTAATGGCTTGAATGCCCTGCTTTTCGCAGAGTTGCATCAATGTATTCGGATCTGGCCAGGCGATTATTGGTCCTGTGTATTTGTTTGCTGAATTCATCTGGAAAGAGAGCATACATGTTACTCTAAAAGTCCATTAAAAAACAGAAAATATTGAATGAGAAGATGAACTCTGGGTAATTCCAATTATGAAATGTGAACAGAATGGTACATCGAGTCTCACCAACAGAGTTTGTTTCATCTGATTCGATCCAGCGGCAGTGGTATAAACAGACGCGTGTTCTATGTGAACGGTATTATCGCCACTGGTGAATTTCGACGTGGGGATTGTGTTCGTTCCAGACGTTAGCTCCGAGAACTGTGGGAGAGCTCCCTGGATAATGTTGTTCCCAGAGAAATTCATTTCACCGTGGATGATCGTGAAGCGTACGCGCTGCAGCGATTAAAACATGCGAGAGCGTTTATAACCTCTAATAACCGTCAACCAGCGGCACCGACAGAGTAAAGTAACAACGATCACGTTTTCAATCTCATATTGCCCACGTCTAGCGAAACCACGGGTTACTTTCGAGTTGGAGCATCGGTGGAAAGCACGGTACGGTTAATTAAATTAAAAAACAATTCTGAAGCGACGGTACATCGTAACGTACGCCGCGTCCAACGCGTTCCTCCAACATGGCTGCGATAAAGCACTGCCTGGACGCTGGCTCGCGTCGCTCGGTACACGTGCGAACGGCTTCTGTAATGCATAATCAAGACTCCCGAATTACGGGTTTTCCAAGAAATTCCCGTCCTTCGAAGGCGCGACGCGGAATAGAACGATGTTTTTTATTTCATTCGTGAGAAAAAAAAAGTGCGCGATGAGAAAAAATTATCCTACTGTCGTGGCAACACTGCGTCGGATCTTCTGTTTACAGTTGGACGCTCGACGAACTTCAAGAGATAGAATAAAAACAGACATTTTACCGGTTTTGTTCTTGGTATACATTTTTTTTTTTTTTTTTAAATTTGGGACAGAGTGTCTCGTAAAGAATGAGAAATGAACGAATTCGGTGAAATCGAATTTTCACGTATACTATTATGTTTCTCCTGTTTTAGTAATATTAATAATAAGAATAATAATTCATTTAGTTATTATCGTCCACTGTAAATTAAATCTTCTCACTCTTATATGTATATACATACTCTTACAATTAGAAAACAAATTTCTCACATCTAACAATAATTATAAATAATATTTACCATTGACCATTCCCTTTTATAGGAGGTTGTAGTGTCCTGTTAACTTATTGTTTATATTTCTTGTCGTTTAAACTGTTCCTCGGGGTGGTTGGTTGCCTTCCTATTTCGCGTATATGATCGTGCAATCATTCCTCCAGCATGCGTTTAACTTTCACCGTGTGTTGTTCAATAACAGGCGGGAAATTAAAATCGCACGCTGTCATGGTAAGCCTGACCCTGGCATCTTTCTGTTTACATGGACGCTCGCCAAACTTCAGGAGCTAAAATAAAAATAAACACTTTATCGTGAATCGCTTTCATTGAAACGCGAAATACCCTGTCGATGCTTTGAAGAGTTGCAAATGCGAGGAAAAATGATTAATAATCGAGAAGTGTTAATAACTTCAGCGAATTCCAACGGTTTCTTGCACTTTAGTTAGGTAAGAGACAGATATCAATGATAAAAAGGTCCAATGAGTCGTAATATCTAACAAGTCGAAGGCTATAATTTTATTTTAATTTCTGTTTAAAAAATTGTAATATAGAGGATGCCGTAATCTTATGGATGAGACCTTGGATGAACGCATAGATAATTTGCGCAAAAGAAGCAGACTCTTACTAGCAAAAGCTAATAAACATTCCAAAAAGGTTAAGAAAGAAATTAAAAAATTACACTCACAAAATTCGTAAGTATTGTTCACTGTCTAGACAACTGTATTTTGATTGATTTATTTCCTGTTATTGTATATTATTCTTCATTTGTAGGACGCAGAGAGAAAATTATGAAAACCATGCGACACATGATGAAACTTTTCGTTACAGAGAAGCTAGTAAATCATGGAAATTAAGAAATGATTCCAGCGGGGTTGATGCACTTCTGCATCCAGATTATATTTACCATAGCTCGAACCATATGCTTGCAAGAATGCCTAATATATCGACATCCAAAAGAGTATTAATTACGTCAAAAAAACATTGTGAAGAACAATGTTCAAAAACTATACCAAGGAAACCTGTAAAGGAGTGTTATTGCCATCCTCACACTAAAAAGGTGCAACTGCGATCCCCAAGAACCCAATACAAACAGCATTTGCCTTGCAAGTGCTGCAAAACTCACGTTGACATTCGTTTGCCATTCGCGAAGTACAATGACGAGAAACCAGCCTTAACTTCACCGATCAGTTGCGAAACTTTGCGTCGAGTACAAAAAATAGACTATGCCCCGAGATCTCAGTTTCTTCGTAATGTCCAAAGCAAAGTTTCCGTCCTACACACTGCAGCAACAGGAGATTGTCCAGACACGTGTACTAGGTCGCCACGCTATCATGAATTTATGACCAGGAAAAACTTGCAGAGTACAGATCGAACTGATAAAATGGAATCGCAAACTACGACTCGCGTAACAAAATCTAGATCATTGCCTGTAACATCTACACATTCAGGAACCATAGAAGAAGAACAAAGTTTCGTATCTGATAACGTAGCCAAGTCCAGTAAAGGCGTTCAAGTGTCACTGAAAAAACAATCGAGACCTAAACTCGTAACTAAGAGAACCATTTCTTCTAAGAAATCTGTACCTGATTTGAAAAAGACTAAATCAAATTCGAAAACATCGGTTAAGAGTAAAAGAGCGTCGCATCTGTTCAACAAAGAATGTCCCTGTTGCCACAAAAATAAGGTCGTCCCTTCAAAAGTTACTGTGGAAAAAGACAATATTGATTCGGAAGATTATCAACACACCGTTTGTGTAAATGATGGACGAGAAGAAAGCGACGAAGAATATCTTTCGGACGACGAAGTGAAGGAGTTAAGAAAATTCCGGGAGCAAAACTACTTCGATACTCATGGATCGAGACATACTCTGTTGTCGTCTAAATCTTCTGGTTCTTTAGAACAGTATCTGTTAAATGATAGACTTTTCCCAGAACCTGCTAAAAGAATTCACAAGAAAGACTTGGTTGTGACGATGCCAGCTTGCGCCACTCTACAGCGAAAACGTATGCATTACTTTCCTCGATACATCGTGCATCAAGAAAAGAATGTTCAAAACGCAAACAAAAAGAAACGGTGCCAAAGTTGTCCTTTAACTGGCCATGCTATAGATCTTGGAATCACAAAAATGAGACCACCGTTGAACAGTTTAGCTCTCAAATATCAAAAGCGAATACCTTAACAGAAGAGATAACTTACTTTCTTTTAAATAACTAATTTTTAAGAAAGGGTTAAAGTAAACATGCTTTCGATCACGTTTGTGTGCCTTGAAAAGCACGTTCTTTCATTGAAACGATGGTTTTCCGCCTGACTCAGCTACAGGCTTCGCGTTGAATAAAATATAAGGGATGAAATGTAGATGATTTATGTGCGTGGTGGTTACGTGATGCCAATCGCAACCAAAAATTTCGCGGACAAAGCCGTTTTTCATAACCAAGATGAATCTCTAACCTCTAACAAGTTCAAGCTTACAATATGTAAATTTCCATTGAGTAAAAGACGCGAAAATGTATTCGATCATTTTATAGCAATGAGACGTGTAATCGTAAAATTTGATATGTCGTATAGTTACTAAATACGTAACACTGTATTGTGATAAGTAGAGAAACGAAAATTGTATTTATTTATTTATTCATTTAGAGAGATTTTGTGCATTATTTGCAATTGCGCCGTTATAACTATACACACCGGTATTGATGATTGTAAATTTTACTTGAAATAAATAAATATGTCCATTGTGATATTGTACATGTACAAATTATTGGATCTGTTTTTTTTTTTTTTATTATTATTATGTTCCTATCTTTTTATTGGAATTATTCGTGCTAGACAGGATGACTAGACACGAATCAACGAATTAAAATATGCCTGATTACGTATTCAAGATTACGTATAAAATTTGCAAATATACATAGTATTAAAGAAAAAGAAACATTATCTTTTTCGGAAATTTTTGCTTGACAATGTTGCAGTAATGTTATAACGATTCATGCAGTTACAACGATGCAGCAAGTGCAGTAATTGTTACAACGATTTGGACTGACATCACTGATATGTTGAAACATAAGAGTACGAAAACAATTTATAAGCACAGCAAATATCTTTGCATTATACATAAAAAAGAAACCGTGAATTGTTTAGATTTTCAGAAAATTCTGGAAGACTATCTAGGATTCGTCACCCGTTAAGGAGTAAAGATAATACGCGTATATTTTTTGTTACGCTATTGCATAAATTAAAATCAAGATCTCCGTATTTACTGTCGTCTAATAAATTCTAGTGTTCATACTACATCCAGTTAATACCATTAACGCGCATAAGTTAGTAAACTTGATGACCTTGGCCAACTGTTTACACGAAAATGTTATAAACATTATTGGAAAGCTCTTTTATAAAGTCTTCACAATTTTTAATGTAAAACATAGAAAACAAGATAGATGCAACGAAGTAATAGTAACGAGTAATAGATAAATAACAAAAAATTGTTCAATTCTGTGAGAGTAAAAAAAACGAAACAAAAAACAGTAGGTGCAACCAAAAGTTTCCTTGTTGTTCCAGTACTGACGTAGTATTTTTCTCTTGAACATGATTGATCGTTTCCGTGGGAAAACATGACATACGCATGATGCCAACATCCTAAAAATGAGGAACCCTGAAACATCATGGACATTGGTAAGTGAAGGGTCGAAGAGGGCAATGGACGATGAAAAGCGAAGGTCCGAAGTTGTAGACAGGTTCGTGATATTCAACGAGGCAAACTTTGTCACTTTTATGCTGGAACTATTAAGATCGTAGCGTTCGATAGCTTAACTGGCGTTAACAGTAAGAGCAGTTTATTCATAAACCTAGTCGATTAGTCTGTCCCAAAGTCGTGATGTAATAGTTTGTTTCGGTTCTGTTGTAAGAATTATTAGATATAAATACGAATGTCAGGTTACTACCAAGCTTACCAATCAGCTACTTCTTTTTCTCTTGTACAGTCAGTGATTTTTTTTTCTGTCGCATCTTTAGTCAGTCATATATTTTTTCGTTAAAACAGAACACGCGAAATTAGCTCTTTGTATGGGAGAGGTAATGCAACATCTCCATCTTGGAGAACACTCGCGAGAGTGTCCTGGCCATCATTATTTCAATCGTAGCTAAGGCAATCGTAATCGTCATGCATTTCTCTCTTGGCCAATTATCTCATCGTTATTTCGTTTTTCACTTATTTCTTCAGCTTCGAAGACAGAGAACTTGAATGTTCGATTTTACGACTGTCGTGGTTTCATTATAATTTACGTAATTTCAAAAAAATATTCTACAATCATTAGAGTACATTTTTGTACCAATAAACAGATGTGTTTTTAAATGTTTCTTGCACATCATAGTAGTTAAGTAGACATTTCTTTATTTGCAAGGGCGTTTCAGTTGGAATTCGAACGCGATTGAATTGAAATGAACAGCCGAGACCTAAATCGGCATCCCGTGGAAAGTGCGTATCGGTCGATCGACCGATCGATCCTTCTACGTGTAGCGTGAAAACAGACCGATCGAGAAACATAAAGAAATTAACGTTCTTTATCGTACAACTACATTGCCTTGGCACGGGACAAAAAAACTCCCATAAATATGCATAGCACTCTGGAAGACGATTAATTGCAAGGTTACGCGTTCACGGTCGTCCACGGTTGTTCCGGGGTTCAGTGATCTCGAAACTACCGCAACCATCCCATTTTTCTTATCTTAAAAGTTCTTTCGGACAATTTCTGCGTCCATCAAGTTTTGTGGAATATTCCAGCATATTCATATATTACTATACCGAACCTATGTTTGTTAGCCTACGCTTAAATTCGTGACATTAATTCTCCAAAAGAAGCTGTGTAGTTTTGTTTATTTTTAAACAAGAAGACCTACTTTCGTATGGAATTAGAAACCTATTAACAGTCTCCATGAAATAGATCATTGTGACGTTGGTCGTTAACAGGTCTCATTAAGAACAGCGAGAACTAGCTCTATTACGTTATTAATTGTTTCTGAATTCCTTCGCTAAGATTGAAACATCGGGTCTCGTGAAAGTTATGACTAGACTGCAGATCTTTATGCATTTATAAGAAATTTGAATGTGCAAGAACCTACAAAATGCAAACAATATGTAAAAATATAAAAAAGATTGAAAGTAACATTCACGTTATAATATTTGCAGAATATAATAAATTCCTATTTAGGTTAAATTTTTGTAGGCACGTTTGTGAAGATTTTATTTTGCATAAACATCCGCAGTCTAGTTATGACTATTCAATCTCAGGTGTGATTTGAAGAACCACTTTAATTTCGTTTGTTTTATTTGGCGAATCTTGTTTGTTTTATTCAAATGCGAGATGGGTGCGAACATCAGGAATTTAATTTATTACTCCAATTTACCAGCAAATTGCCATTTTTCTGCCGACTATCGTTTCAAGAATTTTGTTTAGTAGTTTTCCTCGAGAACCAGTAAACAATTTTTTCTGGGTAGCCTACAAATTGGATGTTGATATCTACAAAGAGATTATTTTAAAACGCTTTGAATTTTAAAGAATGTAAATTTAAATTGTAAAAAGGAGAAAAAATGTTTTAACGTTCAATAAAAATAATGGTTTTGAAGCAGTTCCTTTCCACTTTTTGATGTATTCATTAAAAGAGTATTGGTCTTTGTCGTCTTCATCAATCTGAATAATGAATGGACTTAATTTTTTAAAAACTCGCACGCAGAGAATTAATATTAAAGCCGAATTAATATTTAATAGTTTAATATTTCGTGATGTCCACGTTCACGAATAATAGCCTTGACATTTTGAAGAACTGGCGTGCATGATCTTCACGTTGCAGCATTGAGGTTTGTTTTCACGATAAGTTATACTGTATTTTATAGGCATACAAATATTTAATACTGTGTTAATTTTTTTTGCAAAAAAAGTTTAACCTTCCATTATTAAGTTCCTTTCACTTTTCACTAGCACAAGAATCTTTCTCCACCTATTTCCTATCCTATAAAAATTAAATTCGATTATAAAAAGGCATCCAAACGAGAAAGATACAAGAACAGTAACAAATAAAACCTAAGAATATATTCCCTTTGCCCTGTTCATTGAATCTATAAAGTTCATCCAAAGTCTAAAAATAAATCTCAAGTATGTAAACTAGTACGCCAGTTATTAATAGATGCAATTGTAGTAGAGGAACAACTAGGCATTGATACCAGACTGATATGATCAGTGAATATGCTCGATAATATTAAACCATTAGTATGAATATCTATAAGGAAAGATCTCAGCAATGACGTAACAATGTTGGTTACCTTCATTAATATGTTTCATTTGAATGGAATAATCCATGCCAAGCGTGACCGTCCTATCCATTTAAGGGGATAGAAAAAAAATAAACGACACAATTATGTATCACCAATAAAAAAGAAAACATACTGATAATAAATAGCAATCAGATAATTTATAAACGCGTCACTAACAATTTTACTATGAATTTAAGTAGATTAATTCAATCTGTCATTAGAACTTTGTGAAAATCGTATACAATTTATCGTTACATCTATGACGATTCTGATCCTCGGAGGAAAGAGGAAGGAAACGAACTGTTGTATGCTAAATACTTTTACTTTCAGAGTGAACGCGTTAAGTGGCGCATAAAGAAATGACTGCGATAGGCAAATAAGGAGCGAGCTTCACCCTAATACTGTGAACCTGTCGCGTAAAAAACAACAGCACTGGCAAACGTCTACCTATGCTTATGTTGTAAAGAGAATAATGGAAAATATCCTTCGCAAGATGAAGTGTAGGAACTGTGAATATTTCAGGAACAAACGTATTTTGCTATTCGTGAATCGAGTCATGCCTTATTGTCCTCCAAATCAGGCTTCTCAGAACAATATCTGCTAAATGACAGACGTTTCCGAAAGTCTGTGAAAGGAAGACAAATTCAGGTCCAACAATGCCAGTTTGCGCCACATTGTAGCGAAAACGTGTGGATCACTTTCCTGGATGCATTGTTCAAGAAAAAAAAATACTCGTTACTGCGGCTGGCAGCAAAACTATTCGAATAATTACAAGGAAAGTAGTTCCAAGAAATGGTAACTAGTACTGAATCATTTAAGAGAATGCCCAATTATCAAATACAGACGAATTTTACGAGTTACGTTTCAATCGGTATCGGTTCAATAGCGGAGTAACCTTGAATAAAAATTCTAAGAACTTCATCTGAAATCTCACATTCAGGAGCAATCTTTCTTCGAGTCCTTACTATGCGTAATCGCAATTTCGTTGATTCTCGTCGTGAATGAAAGCACGTACAGACAGATAAAGTTTTCCACGGTTTACCAGCGACAGACTGAGTCACCTCGAGATCATTCCGCTTCTGTACTCGCTTAGCATATTATTTGACGATTTTTTTCGCGTAATCCTGAGAGAAGAGACACGCGTTTCCCGAACGTACGAGTGGAGGGGGCGTGCGTCCCGCTTAAATAGACTGCATCAATGACCGTTCCTTCCAGTTCACAGTCAGCTGTCCGAAGTCATTTCAATCCTACATACCCCGACTTTTCGACGATCGTGAACTAGGAACGAAACATTCCGTCATGACGTGGAATTTTATCATTCTGCCAGTCGTCGCGGCGATGATGTTGCCAATGACGACTGCCATCGAATTGCGTGAGTAAATTTTTCGTTGCGTCAATTTTAATTGATTGGAAGTACGAAGAGCTAACGGTAGTTTCCAAATATTTTTTTATTAGTATGGATTTGAAGCAATTGCTTGAAATTATTGGAAAAAGATTTGAGCAAGTGATCTAGCGATAGAGATTCAATGAATTGTTAATTTTGGAAACTGAGTTAGTAATTAGTAAGTCGCGTTTGAAAATGAGAATTGAACTGAAGAAAAGCGATGGATGGTGTTATAATTTTTAAGCAAACCACGCGTAAGCAATTATGCTTGTATCCTTCGATTCGATCTTCATCGTATCGATTTAATGATAGCGCTGTGAAAGGAACACGGTCGCGGAGCATGGCTCGTTACCATCAGCTGAAGCAACCCTCTGACTCCTTTTTCGGGCGAAGTAACTTCTCGATCATGCGATTCAGGCCAATGTCAACGATGAGAATGACCCGCAAATGAAAACGGCGATAACGAAACGATCGATTTACCCATATCGATCTGTCGTGAAATTCAAATTCACGGAAAGTTTCCACGATCAAGTAAAACAGAATGTTGCAAAAATAATTAATTTAGAGTACGAAGTTTTTACAAAAAAAACCGTGGTAAAAAACAAGCATTGCTGTCTTTCAGGTTAACGTACTTGGAAATGCTAATTCGAAACTAAGATTATAGTGAAGAGATGAATAAGAAAAGTTTATGTATGAATAAAATTGTTCATAGATTGATATGCATGAGTTAGAAAAAACGATTAGACAGCGCTTAAGTTTACGTCGAAAGTGAAAGTCAATCTCATCGATTCGACTTTACTAGCGCTGCTGCACTTTTGTCGAGGGCAGCTGAGTTACATAATCGCTGCATGTAACATTTCTGTCAATGATTTACTTTGCTTTTCCAGCGAGCACCTTCAGAATATGCGACAGAGCTCTGCCGGAACAAGAATATGGTCAGTGCCTCTCCAATGCTGTCAGAGACGCTATCGTCTCGTTGGCTGGAGGTAAGCATCTATCAATCTCTTTATCGTTAAATACGAGAAAGTAAAATCATAGTGAAACACTGGAATATCTTTTATCCGATATACTATTTTGACTGCTAATTGTTTCTCTTTCTTTTAGTTGACTAAATAAAGGAACAAATAAAATTCTCATCGATAACGCAATTTTACCCATTCGATAACCTGTCGAACTTTCGTAATGCATGATTAAACGTTCACTTCAATTACGGTTACTGTACCCTCAAGTATAAAGTTAACGCTGAATAGTTGTCATTATCTATCCAGTTATCTGGTTACATAACTATTTCACCTGACCGATCGCGGTATGTCACTGTGACATAATTTTTATTGAGAAACAAGTAATTCCTCTTCTACTACGATTCCAATTTATAACGATTATTCGCAATTGCTAGAGAGGCGATAGTACTACTTACTTTTCTTCTAGTTTCACCGTAATCGAACTTTTATTGAGGAATCGAAGAGAAACTCGTATAATAGACGTTCTCCACGTGCGACGTTCCCGCCATTTAATACTCAATTTTCTATTCGAATTATCTTAGAAAGTGTGCAACATTTTCGACACTCGGACCATGGCAACTGTAAAAATAAATTAGTAATAAAAATACAATGCATTAATTTCACTAAGTGTGTCGTTGTAGATGATACTTACGATGTGTTTGTTTTTCGGCAACCAACTTTCGTTCTTTTCATTTTGAATTTTTACAAGAACGCCGCGCGGTTTTCCACCGATTTCACCGGAGCAATGCACGCCGCGTTTCCTCGAAACCAGCATTAGGTTTCTCCGGCATAATCACTCGTAGCAATTTGCAGAGGTTCTCCTTGACTCGAGCGGGCGTCCCTTCGCTTTCCGAGCCTTCGAGAAAAAACTGCAAACTGCAGCCTGCTCGGACGTTGTACACTGCAACAACGTTTCGTTGTTAACGCGGATAGTATTTTCGTCTAGACACAAATTTCGAATAAAGTTTAAAAGATTGAATTTGAAATATCTCGCAAAATAGGAATACAAATATTCTGATACCTAGAAAACAGAAAAGAAAAATGTAAATGATGAGACAGATTTTTAAATTATGCATTCTTTTGCGCAGGTTTGAAGAGTTTCAAGATCCTACCTATTGAACCATTAGCAGTGGACAGCGTGAAGATCGGCGAATCCCAAGGATCCGTCACTTTGAGACAGGAATATCGAAACATCAAATTGCACGGGCTTACGAAGAATCTACAAATAAAAAATTACCAGTGAGTACTCAGTTTCATTTTAATATGAGAAAATCATCTGTTTATACATATCCATCGTGTACATATATTTAGAGCTAGTACTTTAGAGAGCCTTGTATGGGAGTCATGCAGATTGTAAATAAAATTAAGTGAAGAGTAAACGTTAGTTTGTGGTTGTGTAATCATTCACAAAAGAATTTTGTGACGTATGCAGGCATATAATTAGGAAGAATTTACCCGTAATGAACGGAATCGCTATTAAAACGTCGAGGAGGAATTTATAATCGCTCAACACCTTTGAATATTTAAAAGACTTTTATGTAAATCAAATAGAATTAAAATCTTGAAATCTGAAACCCGGAACGAATGAGGTAATTTATGGATGATAGGATTGTATCTGAATTAAAATGCTCGCGGCGTAGTCATCTGACCAGTAATCAAATGTTCCTTTAAAATTCATGTGTTTTAATTAAAGATTTATTCAGTAAACGAGTGACTGACATCTGACGTTTCACTATTCGAGTAGAATTTTAAATGTGAACGGCGCCTTTAAAAAATAATGTCGTTCGTCGTTGTTTCAGCATCGACTGGGACAAGTGTTTGCTGTCGTCAGATTCATTCAATCCTCAGGTGGACTTCATTGCTAATTATAGAGTCGATGGGAAAATACTATTGCTGCCTGTCAAGGGATCTGGCAAGTCGAACATCACCATGCGTAAGTTGAATACATGTTTGTAATACTAATTCCCTGGTCTACCAAAATATTGACGGATTAGATATTATTGCGTGAACAATATTTATTTTTAGATAACTTGAAGTCTCACAATGACATATATTGCGAGAAATACCAGAAGAATGGAGATACTTATTTGAGGATAAAGAAGTACGTGGTGAAATTCTTCCCTGCTCAAGTGACGCTACGATTCGACAACCTTTTTGATGGTGACACTATTCTAGGTATGTAAAGGGATTCATTTTATCTTAGAATTTGTTAGAAATCTAGTCTCTCATACAGTCATTTAATTGTACCAACTTCAATCATTCACTTCAAAATTATTTCTTGAGGATCTATTAAACTTTGCTAGAGAGTTCTGAGTAACTTCTTCCTAATTCCTACCTTTCTTTTTTTTTATTATAGGTGAGCAAATGAACCGATTCATCAATGAGAACTCCAACCTGCTCTTCAAAGAACTTCAGTCGCCCTACGAGGAGACCTTCGGTTTGGTTTTCACGAAAATAGCCAACGATATCTTCAGCCGTGTGCCTTTCAATAAAATCTTCCCTTCATCGGCATAAACTAGTGTGCCTCCGTCATGTACTCATAACTAAAATAAAAAAAAAACTATCACATTTTCTAAGAAAATCTGGACGAAAGTTTCCGAGGACCCAAAAATTTGTATATACCTACGTGCGTATAAATAATACGTACTGATGTGGAAACTTGCAATGACCTTCATATTACTGTAAATGACTGTACATTTTTTTTTTAATAAAAAGAAGACTATTCGATTTAACTTGAATGCCAATATATACTTTTCTTGTATGATCCAATCTCTTTTCCGCTTCAAATCCTGGCGCCTTTGCTGGAATTGTAACAGCCACCAGATTGATAGTTTGCAGTGACCTGAAATATAACAGCGAATGGTAAGAGACAACCTCCGAGTATCTATATTACCGACTACAACAATGCCATCATTATATTCATCAATACTTACTCTTATCAATGAAGTAGAGTTTAATTATTCGAAATGTGCTTTTTATATTGCAGCCTATTAGCTCGATTTTACTTGACTGTGGAAGACTATTAATCGCAAGTAAAACCAATTTCCAGGTCCCACCACGAGGAGGTTGCTGCATACGGAGACCCATGGAGAGATAGATGGAATAAAAGTTCCATCGATCTCCCATTTTTTTGTAATTGCACTCTAAAATAGAAATGAACAAAATTTCGTTTGTACTAAATAGAAAATGACGAATAGAGGTTTATAAAGTAATACATTTGCTATTTTCAATTTGAATGAATTGTTATATAAAAGAAGACTCTATTCGTACAACTTATTTCCTAATGCAGGAGAAATTATATAATTATGACTTATAATTTACTTATTCTTCGAAATAGTTATGCAAGAATTTTGTCATTTCTACTTCAGAATACAATATATTTAAAGAAGTATACTCACAGTCTAATATTTGTAACCATGGCCTCAGTATCTTCCTTCTTCATAATCTTCGCAACTGTTATGTATTTAATTATCACTACACATTTTTCACATGGGCGCGAAGAATATTAAAAACCACAAAAAGATGGTTTTTAATGCGTTATAAATATACATGTAAATAGGCATGTATATTAAAAAAAGAACAAGGATATTCAGTGTAACATGATACA
>NC_071982.1:4658142-4658956 GCF_026283585.1 Hylaeus volcanicus
CATGTATATTAAAAAAAGAACAAGGATATTCAGTGTAACATGATACATGTCGCGAAGAATATTAAAAACCACAAAAATATGGTTTTTAATGGGTTAAAGATATACATGTAAATAGACATGTATATTAAAAAGGAACATGGATATTCACAACCATGAAATGAATGCTGATCGCAATTCTTCCTATCTTCTTCATCTTCCTCATTGTGTATTCAATTATCACTACAGAGTTTTTAACGTCAAGTACCTGTTACAGTGTAACATGATACATGTCGCAAAGAATATTAAAAACCAGAAACACATGGTTTTTAATACGTCATAAATATACATGTAAATAGACATGTATATTAAAAAAAGATCATCTTCTTCACAACTTTTGCATATTCACTCATCACTACACTTTTATCACAACATAAAAAATATTACAATATTACAAAAATATGGTTTTCAATGTGACATAAGTATAAATACAAATAGGTATATACATACGCTAGAATAAGACAATGACAATAAAAAATTGGAAATATAATTGACAGTCATACACCCACATTCATAACCCACGCATGGCAAAAATGAAATAATAAGGCTGAAAATAGTGGTGTATAATTAAAATGAAACATAGGGATTGGGGATAAAATCATTAAATTTGTAATGTTCTGTGAATATACATTAAAATAGGTAAGTATAGTCCAAATGAAACTGAAACATAAAATCATTAAATTTGCAATGTTATGTGAATATACATTAAAATGAGTAAGTATAGTCCAAATGAAACTGAAACATAAAATCATTAAATTTGCAATGTTATGTGAATATA
>NC_071982.1:4658966-4662942 GCF_026283585.1 Hylaeus volcanicus
GAAACTGAAACATAAAATCATTAAATTTGCAATGTTATGTGAATATACATTAAAATGAGTAAGTATAGTCCAAATGAAACTGAAACATAAAATCATCAAATATGCAATGTTATGTGAATACACATGAAAATAGGCAAGTATATCCCAAATGAAATTGAAACATAAAATCATTAAATGTAAAGTGACATGGAGTTACTAGTTATAACATAAAAATGTTGTGAAAAGAATTATATTTATCTTATTTGTAATCAAATCTGTAATAAAATCTAAAATAACTTTGACTTAATTGAAAGTGCAACATAAAAATTGTATGAACAATATCATAGTTTATCATAGAATTATAGATTTGTTATATATTGAAATGAATTTATATTAATATTGTTGATTGATTTATAATAAAATTACAGATTTGATATATGGAAATGAAATTATATTAATAAATCTGTATAAAATTTCAATGTCACTTAAAAAAAATACGTATGTAGGTACAGTAAAAATTACCCAGTTTCATAGAAAACCATAGAGCCAAGTTTCTAATGGTTAATAAACTTTCATGACCACGTATATTTAATATAGGACAATGGTATTAAAATCCATATATTTATCAACAAATAGAATCAAGATAGAATTTTACCCTTTTAACCTCTGAAACAAAACTCAGACACGCGATTAGTAACAATTATTGCGGATCCTTATGCAAAATAAAATCTTTGCTAACATCACTACATAAATTGAACCTAAATAGGAATTCATTTTTCTTTGAAAATATTATAATATGAATTTTACTTTCAATATTATTTATATTATTCTATACTGTGTGCATTTTGTAGTTTCTTGTATATTTAAATTTCCTACAAATGCATAAAAATCCGCAGTCACATGATATGAAATTTGCAATTAAAATATAAATTTAAAATGATTAAATAAAAAAAAATGTTAAATAAATAATTCTAGTTGTTCAATTTATAAAAGAAACTGTATAATGATTTTGACTTGAGTGAAAAATTATAGTTTGTTAATTTATAATAGAATTTTAGATTTGATATATAAGAATGAATTTATATTAATAAATTTAATTAGAATTTCAATGGTATGTGAAACCATAAAATGAATGTTTTAAGCGTTAGTAAAGATCCTTACATCACCAAAGAACCATATTCGATAAAACCTAGATAAGGGGAAAAAATATGAACCGAAAATACGCGATCAAAATCGAAGAGTGGCAATGAAGTCCATAAAAAAACGTTGACTTTAATAACATTGATATGCTACTAATAATAATTATTGAATAGAATATAAATTTAAAGTGATACTACGCCGATAGAAGATGTACTTAACAAAAATTTATAAAAAATATTACTTTTAGTTAATTTATAATAAAATTTTAGATTTGACATATATAAAAATGAATTTATATGAATGAATTTGAATAAAATATTAATGCCACATAAATTAACGGACGCGTCATACAAAACTATAGAATCGGTTTTCTAATGATGAATAAATACGACGGACGGTCAAGAAGTATAGTGCTCCAAATGATTAAGTCATGGAGCCGATATTTCCTTATTGTTTTCTTTTACAGTCTCCATCAATCAATTTTGTATGATTAGGAATTATTACACAGTTATTAATAACGTCTGTCAAATACAATAAATAAAATATTAAAAACAAATATTGTTTGTAAACAATCTTTGTTTCTTGTAGCTTATGGCAGACCAAATTCATTGGCGACAGTTATTAGACTCTCCATATTACGAATAATTATTTAATAATAATTCTTCATAATCAGCTTTCTGTTAAATTGTGTAAATTGAAAACAATGCAGATAATATCAAAGCGAGCATAGCGATAATATTAAATAGACTAAATATACTAAAGAATATGAAGAATGACTCTCCATAAAAGAATGGAAAACCATCCTTCGAAATCTTCGACATAAGTCTCTTCGTGGCGACGCACACCCAGTGACGTCCAACCCCCAAGGCTTCGATAATCTGAAGTTTGAAGACGTGTTTGCCTATCGTTTTTGTGCGCAAGACAACATATCGGCAAACATCAGATTTATTCGAAACCGAGGTGTTGCTCCGTCGCTGGTCTCTTCCTATGCTTCTTTTCTTCGGGCTTTTGCCCCCTGAAATACATGAAAGGCACACAAAACATAACGACATTAGGATCAATCACAGAAAATTGATCCTAATACAGTTCCCAGGAGCAGCAATCTCACTTTACGCGCCCCATTTTTCTAATGTGAGAACCCGCATTCCTGGCCCTACCTACTTATATGTATATCAATCACACCTAGTAAACTACCTGCCTATCCCCCACCTATATTTAAAGGAAAAGCAAATCATTCTCACCAACACACACACTCCACGGTTCTCAAGCAACAACTGGGTGCAAACCTGACCTAGGGAGAGCGTCCCGGGACGCCTCCGCCACCCAAGTTGTGAATGCACAGCAATCATCACACACTTAACACTAAACCGTACCCACCGCTCTTACCTATACGATGAACACCTGAGTTCAACGATAAGTTCGAGCAAAAAAAAATGGGTACGGGCAAAAGAAATAGAACATACCTTCTGATGTGCTGAAAATCCTGAACTAAAAAAGATGATTAGTATCATAAACGAAACTAACGGATTAATGAATTTGCAAAGATATTCATATTATATTAATTTGTCAAGATATTCATTTAACGAAATATTAATTTGTCAAGATATTCATTTTATGATATACTAATTTGTTAAGATATTAATTTGTCAATATATTCATTTATCAAGATATTAATTTCTAAAAATATTAATTTGTTAAAATATTCGTTTTACAATATACTAATTTGTCAATATATTCATTTATCAAAATATTAATTTCTAAAAATACTAATTTATCAAGATATTTATATCTGAAAATATTAATTTCAACAAAATTTGTAAATAAAGTTATTTAATAGACAAATTATATAGCATTACATATGACCTCGGTCGATCCCTTCTCGAAGTAAATGCTCTAATCAGTCACTAAAGTGCATAAAAGTATTACTTCGATGCTAGAATCTAACCGTCGCGAAATGTCTTCTTGCCCATAAATAATGTTTGTATAATGTACATTCTTCAGACATTGTAATAATAATATTACAAAGATTGCATACATCATTGCAATTCATTTACTGTTGAGAATAAGTTCAATATTCATTAATTATAAAAATTGAAGTAAGTTCATACTTGGTGAAATCGAAGGGTCATTCGACTTCTACACTAGATGCGATTCATTTACTGTTAAGTATAAGTTCAATATTCATTAATTATAAAAATTTAAGTAAGTCCATACTCGGTGAAATCGAAGGGTTATTCGACTTCTACACTAGATTCTAATACAAAAGACAAGAAGACCCTATCCTATCTAATAAATAAACCAGACAGAAACCTTAATAAATTCCTAACCATTGAATTACACGAGTGGTACACATGACCCCGTGTGTATCGCTATGCTCACTTGTATAAACGAAAAATGTACTCACGGAATCGCTGATCCGCTGCATGTCCACTCACAAGTTGTTGAAGATGCGATGAGGTAGAGTTGGATGTGGTGAAGATTTCTGGTGGATGCGGTGAAGATTACTGCTGAATCTGGTTGAACTGTTCCATAGACAGGCTGTGATGTATGATGACTTAATTTTCTTCCGCTTCGCTAATAAATTTATAGTGTCTTCACTCTTCGTTAATACTGTAAAAAAAAAAGGAAGGTATTAGTGACAAATAAAACAATTTCATCTATATTTTGATTAATTTTACGGATCAAATGTTATTATAATTGAATTGTGATCATCGAGAGAACAAAAAATACTGTTCCAAGTATGACTGATATCTAAACTTGTAAGTATACTATGTTCATTTAAATAAGAGAAAATTTTAAATAAAAAAATGTACAATGTAATATTTACCATGAAGCAGTCTGTATTCAGCCGGGATAT
>NC_071982.1:4662952-4663706 GCF_026283585.1 Hylaeus volcanicus
GACAAATAAAAGAATTTTATTAATATTTCGATCAATTTTATGTGCATATAAATTGTAAATAAAGAAATTTACAATGTAATAATTACCATGAACTAGTCTGTTCATTGCTGGGTTATTCATCTGGATGAGCCCTGGAATCAGACAAGGATGGCCTACTTCACTTCACTCTGCTGGACTGTTAAAATTGTGGTTTTTTGTTAACACTGTAACAAAAGTATGAGGTACACGTGAAAAAAAAACAATTTTAACATTATTTCGATTTATTTTACGAATTTTTAATCTCATTACAATTAATTAACACGAATTGTATAAACGTAGCACTTCGCGATCAAGCTTCGAAAATGAACAAATTTTAACTCGCGTTATTTCAAAATCGGATATATATTCGCGACTAAAACTGTAATACGTTGCTTCATTAACACTTCTTTTATACTTTATATGTATTTAGCCAATGAAAACACTTTTTTTCAAAAGAAAAATGAAGATCTACAACGCGGGACGAAACGAATATACCGTATTAATAAATGATTCGAATTTAATCGTGGAAGAACGACGCCACGAAATACTATAGCGATTCCCATTTAATATTTCTAAAAATTTACAAATTTAATGCTATTGCAAGTAAATGACGCAAATTCTATTAACGTAGCACGTAGCGAAGTCGAAATCGAAAATGAACAATTTTCAAGACACGTTATTTGAAAATAAGCAGCATATTCGCGATAAAAATTGTTAAACTTTACTCTACTAACGC
>NC_071982.1:4663716-4671386 GCF_026283585.1 Hylaeus volcanicus
ATGGCTGCTGTGCCTTGTTGCACAGGCTAAAACTGCTAAAAGACCACACGTGATTGGCTGATCAAATATGGCGAACCACCAATGAACATTCAGCTAAACGTGAAACCGCGTAGCAACCGTTGGAATTTTCCAGCCTATCACGAATTCAAAAATATAAAATCGCTTTAAAATGTTCTAAAATAATTAGTTTCCCGATTAGAATATCGCGGAAAAATATTTTAACACTGAAAAACTCTCGCGAATATTAAATATGTCGATCAAACGCTGAAATATCGAAATTACGCGATTTGCTTCGATTCACCTTTTTCGATTCTAAATCTAATATTTTCATTACAAATTTATGTTTACGCTTTTATAACCGACACTATCTTTCACTTTATGATGCCTAACACACGAAATGATACAAGATACCGGTGAAAAGAATTTTGTTCTACTTACTTGGAACAGGGCGACGTTTCAGGCGAAGATCCCCAGGGCAAATGGTCGAATCGTCGATTCGTGATGATGCATGTCGAATATACTTCGCGATGTGTGAAGTTGTCTTCACAGAGGAAGCTTCGCGACCCCACGCAGAGCTGCAATTAACATGAAAAAATTCTCGATTATTCTACAAAAAAAAAATTAGATTTGAATATGCAAAGAAAAAACGAATATACACCTTTCGAATATTTTGTTTGAGATATTTATAGTGGTCGATTCACGTAGACCGATGCTTTTCAAATAAAAAAGAGAATTATTTAGAGAATCTAACCTACATTTAACCTGTTGCACATCTGTCGTGCACAATAGTCCTTAACAATCACCGAAGTTCACTGTTCAATTCAGAATGGACGAATACTGCAATCAAACAATAAATGTATGTAAAGATTGAAATCGTTTAGTCGAAATGGGTAAATGATTATTTGTAAAATTGACGCCGAACAAAACCAATGTACGCTGTATTCATTTCTGACATCTATTCCATTAGACGGTTCAAATTTCACGAATTCTAAAGTTCAAAACCTGTTGATTACGGTACGAGACACATTAAGACTGTTTATCGTTCATTTGTTACTGAAAACTTCTATTTAAATAAGAATTTCGACCGTCCCTGCTTGTACAGAACCTCAAAGAACGGCCGAGAAAATCTCGAATTTCTCTGAAGAAAACGAATGTCACAATTCACTAATAAATTAATGAAATTAAGCACGATCTCTATTGTTCTTTAGATAAATTTCATGACACTTTGCTGTTTAATTAACGGTAAAACACGTGTTACACTAAAAAGGTATTTCCATCGGCAAGTGCAACAGTAGTCACGGTTCTCGCATTTATTCGGATAAATAAATGAAATTATACAAAATTAACGCACCTGATTGTTGTCACTGTAATCTTCATTTCACTTGTTATCGCCCGCCACAGGAATCACGAGAACAAGTAGTTGAAACAATGAAAGAACATTTTCGAAGGCGCGAAGGTAAATCCGACGGCACGTGCGAACTCGACCGAACGCCGTTGACGAATGAAGTTGGCTGGTGTCTCTGCAAAGTAGTTCTCACAGAAAAGGATGCACCGATAAGACCTTTGTCTTGCGTAAAGAATTGTAGAGTGAAGTTAGAAGAAAGAAATACTAATAGAGTCACATTAATACTAAATCATGTAACTATGTATTACTGTACTTGTTATTCCAACAAAATTATTGCATTTATTTCTATAAATCAATCCTAATAATAATAATAATAATCATAATTTATCCTTATATTTTTATTCCAACCAATATATTAAAATTGATTCGAAGAATTTTAGCACGTTTCTTGATCTTAATGTAACTATATTTATTTCGATACATTAATCGTAAACTATTCATACTTGTACATCCTTATTATTCAAATAATTACAAATTATACTAATGAAAGGAATATTTATGTTGTTTTTTGACCAAATATTGGTTCATTTGACAGAGAAGAATCCTTTATAACGCAGTTTCAAGCGACAGAAAGCAAAATAGATATAATCCAGGTACAGGGGGAACAGGGTGAGGAGTGACACGCGTTCGAGTGTCGAGATCCTTCGACGTAACATGATACCTCTGATTTTTCACGCTTTGTTTATTCGGCGGTGCACGTGCGGAGATGGGCCTATAACTTCAAGGGCGCAAAGCCAATAATTCCGAGGTGTCCTTTTCAAAACTAACAAATTTAATCTAGAAGGTATATCGCAAAGTAAATACCACAAGTCGGAATTTACCAGGCACCACGTGCACTAATAAATTTCTACTGCTCTAAACATTTCTAGGAATATTTTTGTGGGAAGTCTGGTGAATATGGAAATAAATATTGTTTACAATTACAATTGTTAATTAGGTTCTATACCCAATTCTGCGTAAATATGTCCATTGTATTCCTTGACTGCCATTTTGTCGGTATAATACAGCGGACGTCAGCTGAACTACGTCGTCAGTTTGCGTTATAGGTTACCGACAAAGGGTAAATGAGAAAATAAAAATATTTTGTGAGTTGGTAACTTGATTACAATTGTTAATTAAATTTTAGATGTAGTTCTGCATAAATATGTAAGTGGAATCTTTGAATTGTCTAATTTCTAATGTGGTTTCTTCTTTATCAGTTATTAACAGTATTGTTTACTTAATTCTCGAATTCCTAATTGTTACTGTAATGTAATAATTTGTAACAAATCGTAAAAAAACGTGATTTATTAAATATTCACAGGAATTATTTTAGTTTATCGTTACCCAATGATGGTAAAGGAAGTATTAAATAAAGTGTATTACCTTCGCTGGCGTTGGTGTCGTATGGTTTCTAAAGAACGCCGTCAGATGGCGTCGCATAAGGACACCCGCGAATTAATGGTAAAACATCGTTACATTATCTGTATTTGTATACATTTAATTAGCGGTATAAGTTAATAAATACTGTAGTAAGTTAGATATAAGAAATTATACTTCATTCGAGCCGGTGGAAGAATTGAGTATAAGCAGATTAAAACCTCAACTGTTTAATAAGCATAAATACCTGTAAAGGAAGTTAGGATAATTATCTATACTTATCTATAACAGAGGCTGTACTTTATTTTGATAAAAATAAGTTTTCAAAAGATTCTTCCTTATAAATCAATTTAAAGATAATCCGTATTACTCTTCTGATTACGGCATAAACATAAATGAATAAAAGTAGTAAATTGTACTTTTCAATGAAATTTGATTGCTTTTAAATGAACTCTATATAATATTGACATTTATTCAGTCTTCTCAAACAACTTCATCCTATGAATACCATGAATACAGAATTCGACAACTAGTTTGTTTCTAATATCAATGGTACCATTATTCCATAAAAGTTCCGAATACACCATTCGTAATCGATAATGCTCGTCAAAAAGCACGAGAAACGAGACATGAGCGATATTCATCGAATGAAGCAATATTTTTTCGCGACGCGCCTTACCGAACAATCAGGCAAAAACATATGTAGGACTCAAGACCGGCCGCTGCAAATTGAGCAATTCAGATGCCGAATCGTTAATGAGCCCATCCAGAGTCACGTTTTCCCGTCCTGCCGATTGTGTCCGCCGCGTTCCTTTCTTTTTGGCAACGACCACTTTTTCCTCCCCTTCGTACCACCATTTGCGTTTTCAGCCGCTAAATATCTGACGCCGCGGGGGGTGCCGAACCCCGAAACAACTCGCCTCGACGGTAAAGTGCACGTCAATGCGCGCCAACCATAAATCCCTAAACGAAGAAAAATCAAAACTGTCGTAAAACCTCGACTTTCATTGTAGAAGAAACCTTGCCGCGTTGGTTCGGCTCTTTCTTTATGTTTCCTTCGATATTTTGCGCGTTAATTGAGTCCTTAAATTTATTGGGGGCTTCGAGTGTTCGCCAGATGTGGCAAGCACAACGTTCGGGCAATTTAAGAGAGCCCTGATGAAAGAAATGTCACGGACTTGAGATTGTGAGGTAATCGGTCGAGCCCTGGTCATTGGTATCTGTCCAAATGCGTGGAGAAGAGCACGCGTCTCGATTGTCTATGGTTCTTGAATTTATACAAATTGTTTGGATGTCTAGATGTCAACAGATTAACTAGATAGACTTGTGTGGGATCGTATTACGCGTCAGTCGCAGAAATGGTGCGCGTAATTAGGTGTGCATGAGTGTGTGTTTGAAGAGCACGAATCAGGAAGCATGATAGATGTAATGTTTGTAAACGAGTGTATGATTGGCAAGGATGGAGACGGAGTGCGAGGAAGAATGAGCGCGAGAGAGAGGGAGAGAGAATACAAGAAACGGTGTGCAAACGTGAGGATGAATGTTGGAATGAAAGAAGAAGCGAGAGAGAGAGAGTAGACGAATAATAAAGATCATTTGTAAAATCGTAAAAGGGTTGAAATTGGTCCCCGGGTATTTCGTACATTTGGCCTGTGGCAAAATTGTTTATATGGTTCAGGGACTAACTAAACACGAAATGATTTCTGTACTTTATACAAACTGACTCTTGAACTAGTCGGAGTCGAGAGGTCAGAGGTCAGAGCTCGTCGCTTGTCAAAACATCCCTCCAAGAGGCACTTCTACCGCGGGGGTGCAAGGATGTCACACCTTGGGGTCTTGTTGACCACGGGGACAAGGGGGTTTTCCCGAATATGCCCTTGCCTTGGGCCCGCTCGTTTCACGAGCGAAAGGGGGTTTTCCCGGACCGCGGATGGTCACCACGCGCGAGGCACAGCTGATCGACTTCCAAGTCGAACGACCCTGCCTTGGTCGAAAAGGTTTATTGCCCGTTGACACCTGGTAGACTCGTCGAAGCCTTAACAATAGGCTTAAGGTCTATTTAGTAAACAGTATTTACACATCTCCTTAACGTGTTACTTTCGTATCCGTACCGTATCAGTAACGTCACGGAGCGGTGTCGGACGTGTGAAAACATGCCCATTCAAACGCAACAGAAGAATATTTGAAAGCACTGACACTGATGCAACATTACGGAACTGTAGGGATACGGAATTAACACGTTACGGATATGTGTACATAGATCTTTAAAAGGATTCAAGGTCTGCATTAATAGAATTTGTATTTAATGTTGAAATAAAAAATGAAATGTAGGTACTTCGAGTCTTTACGTTTTGTATATTACTGTAATTATTGTAAATCATTTCGTAAATTTGGCAGCTTGGTTTGTACTGCAATATTTATTTTAATTCATATTCAAGGTGGAATTTAAAGAGAGAAAGGTATACACTACTCTTTGAGTTTTGGACATTTGTAGATTACAGGAATTATTCTAAACATTTTTGATAAATTTAATGGATTACTTATTTTACTCTTCACTCTTTGTAAATCATTCTAATTAATCTAAATATTCTCATGAATGTGATACCTTGATTTCGAACAATTCAAGTACTGTAATGCTTTATTTCAATTTATATTTAAAATTAAATTTAAGAAACAAATTATACGTACTACACTTTTAATCTTCATTCCGTGTAAATTATTCCAATTATTCCAAACATGTTTTAAAATTTATTTCTAGCTTTTCAGCAATACAAGTTCCGCAATGCTTATTTGAATTTATATTTAAAAAGGATCCGCGCAGTCGGACGCGCCAGAGAGTTCCAAGTCCCAAAGAATCGCGCAGTTCAATCCTCGCCCGGAAGCGTGGGATCGCGCGACCGTTTAAAAGACTGTTAGAAATTGCACTCTCGCGCTAAACGATTCGTTTCGGTTGGTTTGGAAGGGTTCACCGGGATAGCTTCCGTCGTTCGAGCAGTGCATGTCTCCCGTGCGAACAATCCTGAAATGTATCGCGCCCATCAACGGTTCATGCTCGCTTGCGCTCGTTCGGGGATTGTCACTTTCTAGCTCCGCGTCTAACGTCGAGACGGCCTTGCGAAAGGCAAATCTCGCCACATGCGAGCAGACAACCGGATACGCGTATCGTGGGCAGCCTTGTCGCGACGTTCATGTCGGAAAACACCTGCGTTTCAACGGCCTAGAGCAGGAGACAATCCTTTACGTCGGCGACCTTCCGCGATGCGTTGCGAAATCGCGTAACGTGCACCGCGAGCAAGATGCATGGGATGCCTGTTTGCTCTCCATCGAATGTCCCCCCACTTGCACCCATTGTCGCCGGAGATGATAGAAAAACATTTGTTTGCAGGCTTGGCGAACGTCCACCGAACACGCCATTCATCGGTAAGGATATCCTGGATGGTGCAACCGCGTGGTTACGCGATGCTGCAACCCGTCGAGGATACTCGGATAGGCGCACGATTCCTGGTCAAATTAATTATATGTTGTAGCGAAGTTATAAGAAAGTTCAAATTAATTAGCTGAACGTATTGTGTATGCGAAAAATGATGGTTCGTGTTTGTATTTGACTCTTTATTCTTGGGAATGGGGAGGCGCGATACTACGATACTAATGCAAATAATATTTAGGGGAGACCCTGTGTGGCGAGGATTAATGTTTCCTGTGGGCGAAGTTAGGCCTTGTCGAATTTAAAATAATAAGTAAAGAATATAATATTAACGAGATCGGTAATGGGCAAAACCCTAGGATTAGAATAAATTGGAAGTTTGCTGATATGTTTGTCTCGTTTCCTCTTTTGAACATTTTCGAAAGAAGGAAACGAGACAAACGTATCAGCAAACTTCAGATTTATTCAAAGTCTAGGATTTTGCCCATCTCTGAATGAGATGTATTGAAGCGATTTCACATACGATAATACAGAACATACTGTAGGCAAAGTAGGTCTCGCTACAGATAAGTGTAGAACATTACGTTGGTACAGCAGGTGAATCTGCAGTTAAAGCAGAGTAGGTAAGGAGTAGATACTACACGCGACGGGTAAAACAGGTCGCTCTACAGCTTCACAATCAGTACAGAACAATTCTTCGATAATGCATTAACGATGCATCCCTTAGAAGAATAATCGCACGAATATACAACTGGCCTGAGAGTATGACCCTAAATGGAGCATGTCTGATCGCTGCAGGGGCACTCGAAACGATGGGATATAATGGCATCGACCGTTAATTACGGCCTTGCCCGTCTAATTTACGTGGCACCCGTCGTTAGGTTGCCTTGTTAGGCAAAGCATCGAACGGCAACGATTCGCCCAAATAAAAACCCTACTTATAGGCTCGTATACTTTGGCTGGTAACGAGTCGTCGGTGAAAGAATTTCGATTTTCTTGCCCGACAAAGGCAGAAGTCCAGGAACGGACACTTGGATTGCGACAAAAAGGTGAGAAAGTCCGCGGACAGCCTTCGTTCGCGAAATTTGGACGAGAACGGTTGTGGCATACCGAATTCGCGATACTGGAGAGGGAGATTCCTATGTTGTGGCGGACAGAACGACACGCGGACGTGGCCTCGCATACGAATTCGCGGTTTGTCAGAGGTCCACCTTTCTGCGGTCCAATTCCACCGAGCTTCTCTGTTATAATCCATTTTTCTTATAATCCATTCTAATCTATCTGTTATAATCCAAGTCTTCATAATTCTCATTGCTAACCACGGAATAATTAATTTTAGCTATGTATAAGAAATGGGAAACATAAATTTCAAAAATCATTGAAACAAGAACCACCCCGCTGCACACAGTCACCTGCTGTACCGACCAATTATTCTACATTTACCAACAGCATGATCTGCTTTATCTACGGATTATTCTACAT
>NC_071982.1:4671396-4675526 GCF_026283585.1 Hylaeus volcanicus
GTTGGTTCGTTCCGCGTCGCGGTTTTTCTGGAGACTTCCCAGGGGAGGGAGCGAGGGAGGAAGAGAAACGATATTGCAGCGGCATGACGACGATCGGAACGAGCGATCCGTGGACCCGTACCGATATTACGAACAGTTTCATGGCATCAAGGCCGCCTCCTTACCCGAGATCTTGTCTCACGATGACTCACGCCTAGGCTGCCTCCTGCCTCGCCGACTTTCCTGCCTTCCTTCTTCGCCGCGTACCTCGCTCGCAAAGAAACGACCGGGTAAATAGAGGCCGATCCCGTAGCGACGGTGAAAAAGTGAGAGCGGTTCTTGCTAAGCTTACACGTTTAACATAGTTTATAGACACATCGTGCCGCTCAGCGTGTACCGCGGTTAGATCCTTAGCGTTGGATCGATTATGAAACATGCTGGGGGGGAGGGGAAATTGGATCGAAGAAAATTGTCATGGTTGTCCTTAGGTTAGGTCTGGTGATCATCGACTCCTTAATCCACCGCTCGCCATGGAATGATTTACGAGGCCCTGAATTATAATAATCACCGCAGTAGGATTACTTAACTTAGCGATTACTATACCTAACCATTTGGTTCAACAGGCCAATTTAGCGCCAGGTATCAGGTAGCGCTATAGGTGTCCCGTGAGCGGCAATGATCGCTCACTTTGAACACAATCGGTGTTCTCAGGACAGATGCAGGGGGCCTTTGTTTTGGCGCCCCAAACAGCCACCACAGGTATAGAGAGAGCCCCGGGTTGTTTACCTTCTGGAGAACGCCCATGCGATTTCAGAGAAACCCACAGACTTTTACTGAACATCCTTAAATGGAATTATTTTGTTAAATTTGCCACGAGAATCAATATCCCAACGATCTGTCCAAGATTCCCAACTGCTTCATGGTTGGTCAAGTTTTTTTTTGTACTGCATCCATTCTAGAGATTTTCAAGAATATATAAAATATCATTGTTTATAAGAAAGAAGATAATAAATTACAATTTCACATAGTTTTTTTGGAAATTGATCAGTGTACGAATACTTTCTACACCCACTGTATACTTTCATAAAATTAAAAAAAAAATTCGACGAAGTATTTCTAGTATTTCGAGGAAGCTTTCGCCTCCTTAATTGTTGCGAACAGATCGTGGAAACGATTGACAGCATCGCGATTCAGCTGAGTCAGACCAGGGGTAGGTCTTCTTCTTTTTCGAGTTCTTTTTCTTACTTTATGGTTTAGCTTGGGTCAAACACTTGGCAATATCGGCGCGTGTTTCCTTTCCATGGAAATCGCAAAGAGTTAAACGTTGTCGACGCTGTCAGTGACCTGGCGAATTGCTTCCTGCTCCCGAGCGCATTCAGCGTAACCGTGAATGAATCCCCCGTAGTTTGGAAGTTTCATTCTCGTCGAGGTAAACAAAGTGGCAGGTTGCTACTTACGATCGTTTCACTCGCGATTATACTGGAACGGTGAAAGTTTCGGTTATGTAGAGCGTTTTCAGTAGCTCTCAGGGGGGTGAGCGGGGGCTAATTGAGATGCAGAAAGCGGGGATAATGAGAAATAATGTACGCGACGAAGAACGTGTAACGGCACGTTGTGGGAATCTGGAGTGAAACAATGTGAAATGGGTTGCAACAATGTAACATATTTGGGTAATAGGTTCCGAGACGAGACTCGCAGGAAAGTGTAAAGACTGACGGTAATTGACTCTAAGTGGTCGGTTCTGGCGTGTAGCAACTCGACAGCAAGAGAGTCTCGGTCTAGGAGATTTCATTTTGGTTTCCCAGGGAGAACTACGGGGTGTATCGCAGCGTGTGGAGCCACTTCAGTCCTGAAGTGGTGACGCAAAAAAAGGATGCAAAAAATTTCACCTTGTTTCCAAGTTATTCTCGGTAACAGACTGACCCAGTGTCGAGACTGTCGGATTCTACGATCTCTGGTGCCTTGAGTCGTTAAACTTACAAGGGGATACGCAATCGGCAAGGTAGACTACTACTTTGGTAATCTAGTGTACCCTATTGGTAAGCGTAGGCAAGGGAGAACCCTAATTTATCAAAGGAAGTATCGATAAGTGGTCTACATTGCCAACGATGACCTGTTTTATCCACCAGGTGTTCCACATTACCGAACCACGGAAAAAAAACACCAAAAATCGATATCAACTATTCATAATTTCAAAAGTAATAGCCATATTATTATTGTTTCATCGAACCCAAATCTAACCGACCAATGCAACCACTTCCAATTGCAAATTCAGGTAAACCAGACACCCCCAGACCAAGACCAAGTCCTTTCAAGAAAAAATCGTCAAGGAATCACCAAGTTCCCCGCGTTTACGGCAGCCCACCGCCAAACCACACAGCGTTTCGCTTCATTTGTCGCATTGGCGCGAGAGGTCGTGGTTATAATGGCACTCGACTCGAAACCCAAGCGGGGGGACACGAAGCGAGTGCCAATTATCGCTCCTCCGTCCTGACGAACGTCTTCCAACCCCTTGCCCCCCTCGCTTTTGCTCCTTTTATTTCGATTTAACGGTACGAGCCGCAGAGGTAGCTCGGCGCAGCCTCGTGTATCCATTAATCGAGCACGGAATGCGAAAAGTCACGCTCCTGGAAAAGGGAGGCGGCGGTTTCTTAAAATACACCCGGGTAATTGAAGGGCACCGATCTGCAAGAAACCTAGAGGCTCGTTTTTTCACCACGCAACGATCCCGATCGTTAGCCGAGGGAAAACCACCGAGGAGGGACCCTCCACTGCGCTGTCATCCGCGACCATTTCCTGGAGACATCCCATTCAGGCGCTACTGGCTCGGAGAGCCTCGAAGCTTGGGAATGTTGTTGAATTTTCTAGATTCGCGAAAGCAGTCGACGAACACAGCTTTTGGAATTATTAATATCGTTGTGCAGGTTTCAGATTCTGTACAATGGATCCTAATATTAGAGTGAAAAAGAAAAGAGGATACACGATTGTTAAGGTAGAGCGTCGATTCGATAATCTAGTGTACCCTATCGATAAGGTTCGGCAATGTAGAACCCTAATTTATCGAGGGATCTATCGGCAGTTTGTTCTACATTGCCAATGATGATCTGCTTTATCAACTCAGCTGTTCTACGTTATCAAACCATGAAAAAAAAAATTGCCATTACTATTACTATTGTTCTATCGTATTTAAAGCTAGGCTTTAAAAATCCTTTCGAACAAGCGACGTTTAGCGAGCGTATTCGCGCTGTTCACGCTTTGCGTTTCCCAGAAGTGGCTACGAGGCTGGAAAGGCGTGCGCGATGAAATTTTTTTGAACGAGCATAAAAATTAGTGGCACATAAATTCATGCTGCGGTTTACATACCTGGTAGCTAAAAGTCACATTGAAAGGCATTAAGGTTGGCGCGCGCCAGTCTGACATAACGCGTCAACACGTGATAACGAGCACGACACCGAGACGTATCTGTTAAACAAATAAAAGTGTGTACACTAGAGCTCTCTTCCGCGTTACGTTCGCTCGTGTTCGTCGCAGTCGCCGTTTACGCTTGCAATATTTATCGTAGAACCGAACTTTGATGAATTAGTTGACCTAAAAGTCAAATAATTTGAATAATTGAAATATGGAAGGGCCACGTCACTTCAGAATCATTTATTTAAAGGAACATTAATACCTAACAGAGTTCTGCATTTCCTCGACAAGCACCGCGCAAGCGTATAATCATAGAGAAGCAAGAAACTATGTTTGCTCCATTACAGCTCGCATCAAAGCCACCGAATGAACCAAGCAAAAAGCCCTGGACGCTCATTACGCTGCGCCAACTTACATGTTCCCAAGAATCTACCTATCCCTTACAACGAGCAAGAACGTCGCAAATCCCTGCAAAAAGTCGCCACTCGTTTCATCCTCTAAAGTTTAGAGTCTAAACCCTAACCTAACTTATTAAATTAATATCTCTATTAGCCTTGGCAGGCTAACAAGAGATCTTTTCGACCCTTGAAGGTTGGGTCATTGTGTTATCAGGCCAATCGGAAATTTTCAGTAAGCATTTTGTAATAGGTTGGTGAGGTGGGTTACTCTACGGGCAATGTAGAGCAGTTTGTTGACAAGGTGGAGTATTCTATGGGTAATGTAGAGCAGTTTGTTGGTAAAGT
>NC_071982.1:4675536-4684610 GCF_026283585.1 Hylaeus volcanicus
TGTTGGTAAAGTGGAGTATTCTATGGGTAATATAGAGTAGTTTGTTGATAAAATTCGTCAATGGGGAACCCTACTTTACCGAGGGCCGTATGAGAGGTCCAGATATCAAGACAATTGAATGTCAAGACAAATGGATATCGAGGTAATTGGATATCAAGACAAATGAATATTGAGGCAACTAGATATCAAAACAAGTAGATATCAAGGCAGTCGGATGTCAAGACAACTAAATATCAAGGCAATCGGATATCAAAGCGGCCAAACACCAAATCACCTACACCTATATACCTACAACAACCTACAGCCCCACCAACCAATAAATTTAGACTCCAAAACAATCAAACACTAAGTCACCTACAGACCCACAAACCCACAGCATACAAAAATCCCGAAAACTCCGGGAGTCCCATACAGCCACTTGAAAAAAAAAGATGAAAAGGGAATGTGTCAGCTTTCACGACGAATGATTTGACGCGTAGCGACACTGGACCAGGTGTACGAGTCATGGAAGCCGTCCTTCGCTCGGCGCTGACCGCGTGACTAATTTTAAGAATCGGTCGCCATTCCTTCGACCGACGTGGAGGACACGGTGAACCCAACACCGAGGGAATGGAGAGGGCCAGCCACCGCGGTCCTTAGGACTCCCCTAGATGGCGGGATTTTTTTCAGCGGGATCACCTCCGGAGGCCGAGAACGGATCACCTGGCAAGGATACACTTCCTATTAGCGCCACCGTGGCCGGCCCGTATATGGCTTAAGGCGTACGCACACGGGTCAACCGGTCGCAGTCCGGCTCCCCTGTTGCTTGTTGCCGGCGCTCAACGACCGAAGGCCACTTCCGAAATATCCAACAGAGCCGAGTCTGCGAAATGGAACGCGAGATGATGAGACGTTTTGCGTGGCAGCTTGGCCACTTCCCTTTTTAAACTCGGTTTGATGAAATGTTGCATTGGAATGATGGTTACCATGGATATGCGAAGGGAATCGATAAGGCCATGGGACTTGAGCGGTACAGCTAAATTGTAAGGAGTTAGGAGATTAGTTGGTAAGGCGAAATACTCTATGGATAATGTACTGCACTCGATTGGTAAGGTAGAATACTCTATAGGTAATGTAGCGCAGCCTATCGATAAGGATCACCAATGTGGAACCCTAATTTATCGACGAAATTGCCGACAGAGTGTTCTACGTTGCCAACAAAGGATGACTGTATATTATGACTACGTATTGTGATTGTATATCGTGAGTCTGTAGTGTGATTGTACATTGGGAATTTGGATTGTAACTCAAGTAAGATTGTAATTCTATCTCCAGATTTTGACTTTGAATTCTTTGAATTCATCTCGTGCCTAACTCACCAACCCTAAGCGCTATTTCTCACGCGATTCTCGTTACCCTGCGTCGCGTTCATCATTCCGTGTATTCTCTTAACCGTGAAGCAATAAAGTCACCCGTAGCGTCGATGGAAAAGAAGCGAGCAACGTCCAGGCACACCGGTACACGGCGCGGCTAATTAACATACTACCGAACGAGACCGATTTAATATCTTCTTTTAGCCGTAGCCCAGGTGACACGAGGCTATACGACCGGTCCACGTTTCCACTTGTCGCCGCGGCGCGCCGGTAACAAATCAACGACGGAGTAAAAACGCCAATGGTCCCGCCGGTACGGGCGGGTTACCAGAGTGATCCTGTTTGCAAACAAGTTTTTCCACGTCGGGAACGTAGCGTTCCACGGGCGAGTTTTACGGGGATTGGGACTCTAGATCATAGCTCTAGATTGGGACCACGGAGCTGGGCTCTTGATTGCCACTTTGGATCGCGGTTTTATTTTGAAGCTGCAGATTGTGACTCTGTAGTGTCACTCTAGATCACAGCTCTAAATTGTGGCTCTAGTTTGTAGCTCTAGATTGTGATTCTATATTATGGCTCTAGATTGCGACCCCAAAATATGACTCTATTTTCTAGCTCTAGATTGTGACTCCAGATTGTGATTCTATATTTTGTGACCCTACATTGTGGCTCTAGATTGTGAGTCCATTTTATAGCTTGGAATTGTAATTCTATATTTGTGATTCTATATTTTGTGACCCTAGATCGCGGCTCTAGATTGTGGCTCTATATTGTGACTCCACTCTATAGCTTGGAATTGTGATTTTGTATTTTGTGACCCTAGATTGTGCCTCTATATTATGAATCCTCTCTATAGCTCTGAATTGTGATTCTATATTTTGTGACCCTAGATTGTGACTCCACTCTATAGCTTTGAATTGTAATTCTATATTTTGTGATTCTATATTTTGTGACCCTAGATTGTGGCTCCACTCTATAGCTTTGAATTGTAATTCTATATTTTGTGACCCTAGATTGTGGCTCTAGATTGTGACTCCACTCTATAACCTGGAATTGTGATTCTATATTTTGTAACCCTAGATTGTGGCTCTAGATTGTGGCTCCACTCTATAGCTCTGAATTGCGATTCCATATTGTGACTCAATATCGTGGCTCTAGACTGTGATTCCACTTTGTAGCTCTAGATTGTATCTTCTGATCGTAACTTTAGATCATAGCTCTAAGTTACGACTTCAGATCGCGGCTCTAGATTGTAACTTTATTTTGCACCTCTAGATTGTGATCTCTACCGTGTCTCTACATTGTCATTCCCGTCCAGTAGACCTACGACGACCGCGAATCATGAACCTGAATAAGTCCTCCAACCGATAAGTCTGTTCAGCGCGTCACCGTGCGTGACGATTTGAAATTAATTCGTGGTGCTTTACGCCGCCGGTCGTTCCTAATAAGGCTTAGGAATAAAAAACGATCGATATAAATAGTGTAACTACAAGATCAGTGGGTGCGAACACCCAACAAAGTGGCAGCTACCGAGGCGGTAACGCGTTCGAACAGTTCCCAAGGCGCCTATGTAAGGATAACCCAGAACGCTCCTAACGATTCTAACTCGTTTGCCATTACAGATATTCCTGCGCGACGAGGAATAAAGAAATCTCATAGAATTTCATGAGAAGCGAAGTAGCAATTCTTTATGGGACTGTCAGCTGTCGAGTTATCAAGTAACACGTGTGTTAACGAGTAGCTTGTTCCCTTACGCTCTGCTTGACCTGTCCGATGTTATTATTTTATCGTTAAAGTATGTCTTTGTGCTTGCCTGGATTTCTACATGTATATTCAAGTCCGCGAAGGACGCCGCCTTGATCATTTTTGATATTTTTACTGGTATTTTTACGGCGATGCCTGTAGGAAGTATAAAACGTTAATTGCAGTCGCATTTTTCGATACGGTGGACTTGATAACCCGTGCATACCATTAGTGTCTGGTTTGTTTCTTTGTGGCGGTAATGTGATTCTCTAGAATCATAATGTAGAGCCAAATTCTTGAGTCACAACCTATAATTGCAGTCTGGGTTCATGTTCCAGAATCATCACTTACGATCACATTCTACAGTCATGTTCGATGTAGAGTCACAACATACATTCACAATATAGAGCCACATTCTAGAGTCACAATAAAAAGTCACAATCTAGAGTCATGTTCTATGCAATGGCACATTATATACTCACAATCTAGAGCCACATTCTAGAGCCACATTCTAGAGTCACAATAAAAAATCACAATCTAGAGTGATGTTCTATGCAAAGCCACATTATAGATTCACAATCTAGAGTCGAATTCTGGAATCACAATAAAACAATCACAATATAGAACCAGATTCTATAGTCATAATCAACAATCACAATCTAGAGCCATGTTCTCTGTAGAGTTACAACATACATTCACAATCTAGAGTCAGATTCTAGAGGCACATTCTACATAGATTCACAATTAACATTCACAATTTAAAATCACAATTTAGAGCCATGTTTCTGAGTGACCCTTTAAGCTTCCAATACCCGAGGGAAATGCTGGATGGAGTCGTGCTCTAAACGTCTGGTGTGAATGGTATTTTGGACCTAGGGATCGCGGAAGACGTCGCTGATAATCGATTCGTTCGAGCGGCAAATCGATGCTGCTTTCATCAGCGGCCCCAACAGTCGACATTTGCGGGGCGAACCAAAGGACCCTCGAAGCTCTTCCGGCACGCTCTGTGGCGGGCAGCTGGTATGCGAAGTCGCACTTTGCACTCCATTTTTGTTGTTCTCCTTTCGGCTCGCTCGCATACGCCGCAGGTCGAGAGTTCGTGCGACTGTGCTCGATTATTTTCATCCCGGAACGCGAGAGCCTTTAGAATACCCGTGACGTCTCGTCATGGCTGTATCTTCCGCGCATCTCTGCCTGCTCATAGAGAGAATAAGGGTCTATCTGCGAGATCGAGTTCGATACTCCGCTCGTTTTTATCGATTCGATCGCGACACGAATCGTTTTATATAAGAACGTAGAAAAAATTATTTAAAACTCTTTACATGATTACACGTAAATTCCCTCGACAAATTGGCCAACAATTTGGAAATCAGAAGCTCTTCGAGGTGGCGGGACCATTTTGGGAGCCGTAAAAATCACGCTAACGAGCGAGTTATCGTAAAGTCTTTTATTACCCCCTCGGAGAAGACCTTCTGCGCGAGAAGAACGGGACACTTCGAAAACGATCGTTTGGGAGATTTATGCTTTCGCGTGAAGGGGAACGTTGGCGATGCCTGCGCTTTAAGAATTACGTCCTAAACGGGGAGCGCCGATTTTGAGGTTACGCGTCGAGAAATTGGCGGGAGTAATGAAAACGGAGCCACGGCTAATTTCAAAATAAAACGAATAAATCTCTGTTCGTTAAGAAACATAAAACATGTTTGATTTCGGTACAGAATAAAGACTGAAATACTCTTTCCGAGGACTGATCTCTCGAAAGACATCCCTGAAACAAAAATGGCGAAACTCCGGGCGTTCCAAAAGTGGTACCAGGACAGTTCCAGGCAGCAAAGATGTAACTTTTTTTTTTATATCGTCCGACCCTCGCGAGAACTAATTCTAGGCAAGATCTCGAAGGCAGGTGAGCCGGCAGGCTTAATACGGCGCGACACGAGGACTACGTCCCGAAATGGCGACCCCAAGGTTCCTCACTTCCGCGTGTCCCTACCATTTTTTGTCTCCCGTGCCTCTTGATCCTCCCGTTCCGCGGAGTTTCTCGAGTTTTCGCGCCAGTCATCGAGCGAATTGCAGACGGCGGGGCCTTCGACTGCCATATACGAGCTTACAGGCGCCGACGCGACGAAGACACCTTCCCGCTGGCCGTGTCATCGCGTCGCGATGACGATTAAGCCCGATTTAATCGGAGACGGGCGAAAATAGACCTGGCGAACTTTAATCTCCCTCGCACTCGCACTACCAGCGCGTCTGACAGCCTTATTATTGGTGAGGTAGGTCTGGGTACCTTCGGTGGTCGTCAGGGTAATCGAGATGAGCCAAAAACGTTTTAAGAGGTTGATTTTGGGCGTTATTATAAGTCTCGCAGGTCCTGGAGGATGCAAAGTGGACACTGAAGAGTTATCCATAGGTCTTTTGTTGGGAGATAGTTTCGATGAGATTCTTTAGACAGGTGAAGCTTTTTCAGTAATATGGATCAGTTGTTGTTCTTCCAGACTCTTGCATTTTTAAGTTTGACATCTGGTACCTACTAGCTACGTCACTCCAAATCAATAATCATCTGGTGTTGGTGAGAGTGGGTCTATCCAAGGCCTCTATATTAGGTGGCACCTTTGATGACCTTCAGATTATTCGTGCTTGGGCAGAAAACAGTTCAAGAGGTTGTTTTGTAGGTCCTGGAGGATGCAAAGTGGACACTGAAGAGTTATCCATAGGTCTTTTGTTGGGAGATAGTTTCGATGAGATTCTTTAGACAGGTGAAGCTTTTTCAGTAATATGGATCAGTTGTTGTTCTTCCAGACTCTTGCATTTTTAAGTTTGACATCTGGTACCTACTAGCTACGTCACTCCAAGTCAATAATCATCTGGTGTTGGTGAGAGTGGGTCTATCCAAGGCCTCTATATTAGGTGGCACCTTTGATGACCTTCAGATTATTCGTGCTTGGGCAGAAAACAGTTCAAGAGGTTGTTTTGTAGGTCCTGGAGGCTGCAAAGTGAACCCCAAGCATTATTATCCGCGGGAATAAATATCGCTTAACGAGATCGAGGCGTGCCTATCGGCGCGTCACTCGTCACCGCATACATCATCGACGTCAATCAAAGCGTAGCACGGCAGTCTGATCGAGCGCATGCAAATAATCACCGATTCCGCCTGGATGGTTAATTAACAAACGCGACAGCGAGTGTAACCGCGGACGTGACGTGGATATCAATTCTTTATTTACCGCGCAGCACTCGTAGCGATGAGATTAGTTGTTGCTCAGGGGAGGATTAGAGGTGGTAAAATGGGTGTTGGGAGTGGTATGGGTCCATGAGGAAGGTAAAGATGGAGGTTAGAGGGATGGAACCTGAAGATATGGAGACTGAAGATACGAAGCTTGAAAGTCTGGAGGCTGGAGGTACGAAGCCTGAGAGTATGAAGGCTGGAGGTATGATGCTTGAAGGTACGAAGCCTGAATGTACAGAGAGAGACTAAAAATATGAAGCTTGAAAGTCTGGAGGCTGGAGGTACAAAGCCTGAGGGTACGAAAGCTGGAGGTATGATGCTCGAAGGTACGAAGCCTGAGAGTATGAAGGCTGAAGCCACAAAGCTTGAAGGTATGGAGGCTGAAGGTATGAAGCCTGAATGTACAGAGTCTGAAAATATGAAGCTTGAAAGTCTGGAGGCTGAAGGTACAACGCCTGAGGGTATGGAGACTGAAGGGTATGAAGCCTTAACAAGGTATGAAAACTGAAAATATGAAGCTTGAAAGTCTGGAAGCTAGATGTATAAAGTCTGAAGGTATGGATGCTGAGAACACAAGCTTGCAAGCATGAAGCCTAAAGAAATAAATGCTGAGGGTATGAAGTCTGAAAGTAAAAAGCCTGAGGCTATGAAGACTGAGGGTATAAAGTTTGAACGCATGAATCCTGAAAGTATGAATGCTGAGGGTAAGAACCCTAAAGGTATGTAGGCTGGATGTATGAAAACTGACGATATAAAGCCTGCCGAAATTAATCGTGAAGGTATGAAGCCTAAAGACACTTTTAGGAAGGAGTTTGAAAAGTATTAGTGGATGTCCTACCCTAATCTATCTTCAACCCATGACTTACTCGAGTCCACTCAAAATTTCAGTCCGAACCAATCCTTCAAACTCTCCTCAAGAACCTCTTCAGCCTCCACCTTCTGGTCCACGACTGGACTACCGTCTCTCTAACGTCGACTTAGTAACAACTTAATCGCGGGATGGTCGCGGTGGGTCGTCCCGGGGGTACAGGGGTGAAATTCATCACGGTCCCGGCGATTCCTACGCCAGGTGCCTGAAAATGATTAATACATCTCGTCGTCTGCCTCGCGTTCCGGCGCGACGCGGCGCGCGGAGGCAGCTGAGCGAGATTTCAATGAATATCGTTGGCGTCGTTCGCGCAATTAGAATTGACAGACGGAACAATGGCGAAATGCCTTGCTAACAGATTACGCTCCGGCCGAAGAACCGCTAACGCTCGCCGCCCACGCGGGGATTTGGATTTTTAGGCAACCGACCCAAAGTGTATCGTAAACTAGTTACGGGAGGCCGGATGTCGGCGTGGACCGTGGGGAAGACGGAGACCCACTTTTACGTGGACCACGGTGTGCTAATAACAGGTTCCCCGTCGATCGTAGGAAGCTGATTCGATCGATTTTTTAGGCTCACCCGGAACACCGAGCGGTCACGAGTAGGGGTAGGATTAAGACGAACGTAAATGGTATCGAAACCTGATCGGGGAGCTCGAAAGACAAGTGCCCAAGTGTAGTCCACCCTAAGTCCAACAGCATGACGATTATGGAATCAGCTCATTGGAATTCAGCTAACATAAACCTATATTAATCCAACTAATTTTTCTTACATTCAATTCCTTACATTTCCACTATTTCAACACCAGTGGTCATTGATGGATATAGGATAGGTCTGGATAGATATGAGAGTATGAAACCTGAAGGTATTCAGCCTGAATGTATGAAGCTTGATCCCAACTAATTCTTCTTAAAACCACTTTCTCACACCTTCAGATATGGATTATCTAAACATAATTGAGCCATAATGAATATAGGTTAAGACTGCATTGGTCTGAAGGTATGGAAGCTGAGGATATGAAGACTGAATGTATAGAGGCTGAATATACGAAGCCTAACTCTAATCCCTCCATGGTGGATCTAAGTTAGGTCTGCACAGGTTAAATTCGACTTAGAAGTCCGAGGCCTGCTAACCTCGCATGATTCAGTATATCGAATATAACGTTCATCGAAGCTGACCTAATGTAGGTGAATCACAGGCACGAAGGTAAACGCGTAAATTGTACGTGCTCATGCAAAAAAGAGCGTAATGAATTGCGCGGTCTTATTTGATCACTTCTCCGTAGCCTTGTTACGCAAAGAGTTAAGCTTCCTTCGAGGTACTGCAATTTACCGCGTCATCAATAATGATCGCAAAGGTTCATTATAAACATGTGTCGACGGCCACTAGCTGATGATTATTAATAATCACCCTCGATTTATCCGTGTCTTTTTATTAAATTACATCTTGCGTCAATTAAAGTAACCTGCCTTTACATTGTATTAAGGACCACTAGTATGAGAGATGGGATTGATATTAATCATTATCAGAGGGTGACCTACATCCTTGCGATACGTGTAGGAGACAGGATTTTAATCTTCGTGTATGATTTTTTTAAATTATTGCCGAGCAACTTCAATTTAACACGATCTTTCGCTTTTAATGAGGATATTATCCTGGTACACAATTCAAAAAAATGAATCGTGCTGAATCATGCACACTCCTCGTGGAAAGAGGAGTCGAAAAGTCTTGTTTCGTTTTGCAACCTGACGCTCCGTTTTCGGGATACAGTGAATCGTCGTTAAGTGTCGCGAAAATTAGCTCCGTAACTGTCCTCGTAGATTCTTGAAACTCTAGTCTTAGAACTTCATCCAGAAAATCCCAGACAGATTCAATTTCACTTCCTTCAGTC
>NC_071982.1:4684620-4688322 GCF_026283585.1 Hylaeus volcanicus
CAGTGGAGTGACTCTTAGAGACTGAAGGAAGTGAAATTGAATCTGTCGGGGATTTTCTGGATGAAGATCTTCCCAGACAGATTCAAGTTCACTTCCTTCAGTCTCTAAGAGTCACTCCACTGTCTTGACTTCGCGACACTTATCGATCAGTCTCGACAAAAGTCAACGATTTCAGTACAATTCTTTAAAAATCCACTTGGTGGTCCAATTTCTCGATTTCACATGCTCTAAGGACAGTTCTAAACCTCCATTCTTTTCATTCTCGCGACTGTCTCTCGCGATTTGGACCCGATAGGCGTCCAATGTTGTTTTCCAAAGGGTTCAGCCTTCCGTACGTCGTGGCGCGAGCACTTTCTCGACGAGGCACGTCCCGAAGGCCCCTTTAGCGGCTCGTTGTCCGAGTCTGAAGAACTGCCACCACTTCTGCCATTCAGACAGAGTCGCGAACCGCGCCATTAACTTCTCATTAGCGTCGCGGCGCGGCCACGACGTCGACGCTTTCCGCAAATGCCCCCGACCGTGCGTTTTCGCGAGGAGATAGCCGATGTCAACATTTTAATTGAAAGGTCGTGAACCTAGCTCCCCTGACGCGTGGTTTATTAACGCGTTGAATGATATCAGAAGCGCAGTTTCAACGTAATCTGCGCCATATTTAAAAAATATTATGTCACTTGAAAGCGGGCATCACTGAACATTAACAAAATTCTTGCAAAGGAGAAACGAAATGAATTCTAGTTACTCTGATTAATCATCTATCAAGGCACGCAAATTGCTCCCAAGGTCTTTCGAAGGTCACTCCAAGGTCACCAGCATTTCCTCCAGTACCATACGCTGTCGATTACGACGTCAGGGTCATCGAAACAAGTTTGACGACCTCCAAGGCGGCGACCTTGAATTTCAAGGCTCGAAACGACCTCGAGAGATCGCAACTCAATCACTTATCGACCTTTCGCTCCAGACACCGTTGGCAAACGTGATAAATGGAACGCGCTGTACAACGCTCATTACATTTCTCGATTAAAGAAACGCTTCCAAGAAGGGGATAATAAATCAATTCCGTAGCGGTTCCACGGATTTCGTTTTCGCTCGGTTCCTTTTCGTCGCGTTTCATCTGTCCCGCCGTAAAGATCCTCGCGACAAAAGAACGATTAGTCTCGTCGCGCGTTACGGTTTCATTTAAACGAGAGACACCTAATATGGCCGAGGGCCTTTCTCATCGGAGACGGGACCATTCACGAGTTACGCTCTCCCTTCGTTCAGACTGCGTCATTGTAAATTCATGAGCGCGAAAGGAATGGCCCGGCAGGTTGTCAGGTAACACGATCGGTGGTTGTTTGCGATTTCGTGGGCCTTCGCGCGAGCAAGGACCTCCAAGGTTACCTGTTCCAACGACTGATATGGCATACACGTAACCTACTCTAAGCCTCATCCTTTACGACCTGTCAACCGCGGCCCTGACGCTCGCTCGCCGTTCCTCCGAGAACTATGACCTTTGTTTTTCCGCAAACTACCGCGAACACGCGCCTGGAATCTCAACAGACGATGTCTCGAATTCTTAGGTCGCCTTTGAAAGCAAATGAAACGAGAAAGAGCTTCCAGGTGTGGCTCCTGGCGCCAGTAAGCGATCGATGTTTACAATATTCTAGAGTCAAGCGCATCTATGACAGGAAATCTTGTGTTCAGGTGTAATGGTTCCAGTAAAGTCGCGTCATGTTTCCAAATTTCTATATCGAAGTGCATCTATGTCAATGAAAGTCAATGGAGCCTAGTTTTCAGGTGCAATGGTTCCTGGCGCCACTTTACTGGCGCCAGTAAACCATCCACGTTTCCAACCTTCTATATCAAAACATCTATATGCTTTAAGCACCTATATGACAACCTAAAAACAAGAGATGAAAACGTCCCTAAAAATCATCGTACATACCGGGTGTCCCTGAACCACACCAACAGTGCGCGTAGAGAATCAATTACGATACGAAACAACGGTCCATCCCACATTTTCCAGCTTCGTGGGAGAGAAGTTCGCCGATCATCGCGCTAGAATGGCTCGCCTAGCCTGTCGCGAGCGTTCGAACGGTCATCAGCCGACGTTCCGCGATTATGCGCATGTCCCATGCGTTTCAATATCTGTCTAGCCGGTGTACCACATCCGGCGTTTCGAGGTAAGTATCACAGCCAGTCGTGGAAACGTGGCCAGGTGTGATTTCCATCTTGGAATCGCTCGAGGTGTCCGCGTGAAGGTTTACGAGACGCTGTAAATCGGTTGGCGAGGTTTTGACATTGTCTGCCCGATCGGTGGGGACCGAACGGGCCCTGTAAATCGTGTGAACGTTCGCGGGTTCCCATCGAGCGTAACGTAGCTTTGTTATTTTTAGTGGGAAGTCTCGCGTCACGTCTAAAGAACCGTTGCTGCTAGCTGGCTGTGACAGTTTGAGAGGGAAGTGGGCGAAAATTGATCGTACTCGGCTTTTGGACTCGGATCAGGGTATGTAGACCTCGAAGAAGCAGTAATTGCTGTGACAATTAAGAAGGAGGTATGCGAAATTCGATCACACTTAATTCTTCGACTCAGGTGAAGGTATACATATAGACCTCGAGAAGATTATAGACCTATCAGGAAGTGTTGACAGCTTAATAATTGCTATCAAGCACTTGTGACAATTAAGAAGGAGGTATGTGAAAATTGATCGCACTTAATTCTTCGACTCAGGTGAAGGTACACAGACCTCAAGCTACAGACCTGACCTATAACAAACAGTTCAATGTCTAATAACGATGTTCAATCCCAATTTCCGAAGAAGCATCGACATTTGTTCAAATGTATCTCCTGGAATAACACGAATACGATTAATAGTTCGCTATAAACGATCGACAACCAGACAGATAATTATTCGGGAAGCTACTGGCAGTGGCCACGTAACATGTTTGCGTTCGTCGAAGAGTCACGGCGTGTCGGCTTAAAAGGGACTACGGTCTGTCGTAGGTCTTCAAGCCGGAGTCTTGGTTCTTCGAGTAATCGACTTTCTTGCACACGAATCAGACTTTCTCGAAGAGGCGAGCGTGGCACGATTCCTCGGCTTATTATCATGCAAAGTCGATTAACGCTGGGTCGTTGACATCGATTTGTCGTAGGTCGGGGCTACGAAAACGTATTTTCTCGAAGAAAACGTGCCCACGTCTGTTAACTCTCCAGCTTTCTTCGACCACATTACTCGTAATAACGATTGTTTACGATTGTACGTGTAACGATTGTACGTGTATAAGTGTGCTGCTTCTGGATAAGTGTAACAGCGTACACAGCCACGACTGGAACCTAAACGTCGACTCTCAAGGCACGTAAGCGGCTAATTCTATTAGTGGCTAGTTGTATAGGTATACAGGAGCACATTCGTCCATGTGTACATGCATCTAGGTGTGTCTAGTGTCTAGATGTAGAGATAGTTGAGTCGTCTTGACTTAGAAGTACATAGGTGTATAGGTGTCCTCAAGTCTAGATCCATCTTCCTCTCAAATTATCATAGAACTGTCATCTAAATGTATTGCCACTTAGCTTTTCATGCCTTACAAGTTCATAAATGTACAGATGTCCTTATGTACCAGACCTCCAATTCCTTCTGTCAGGTTTATAGGTGTCCTCGGGTCTAGATCCACCTCTCTCTCAAATTCCCACAGATCTGTCATCTACATCTATTGACACTTAGC
>NC_071982.1:4688332-4707748 GCF_026283585.1 Hylaeus volcanicus
GTTCATAAATGTACAGATGTCCTTATGTACCAGACCTCCAATTCCTTATGTCAGGTTTATAGGTGTCTTCAGGTCTAGATCCACCTCCCTCTAAAATTCCCACAGATCTGTCATCTACACCTATTGACACTTAGCTTTCCACGACTTAAAAGTTCATAATCGAATAGGTGTCCTTCCATACGAGATGTCCAATTCTTCACGACAGGTCCACAGACGTCTCTACGTCCACGTCCACGTCCACGAGGACACCTATAAGCTCCCTCTTAAACTGTCGCAAAGCTTCCCTCCAAAAATGGCAATTCCACATCCGGCCCCAATGTTCGCGCGATTTATGGGTCCCGGCGATCGGTAGACAACGTCCAGCGCCAAATTGCTTCGTTCGACGTATTGATTTCCCCATTAAGGGTCCAGCAACGAAATTGTGATTAATAGGAACGGCATTCCTGCGGCATTCCCTCCAGCCGCCAACAGTGCACGGTGGAAAACAAAGGAGCATAAAACGCGAGGGAAGGCACGATGTTCGATCATAAAGGCCGGCCATTCGGCTGTTCCCGAAGGTGCAGTGGTTACCGAGGAGGGCGTGGGCAGTTGTTACGCACTCGGGACGACTTGTAAGAGGAACCAGAGGCACCTGCACGCCGCCCACGAGGCGATGCTTGGGGGACGCATCGCAGACGCTGGAGGTCGTCCAATATTACCACTAAACGTACCAAGCAGTGTCAAATAGCCCTTTGGAAAATTTACTTCAAAATTATGCATTCATTGTTATTTCTTTCGCTCGTGGGTTTATAAAAATCTCATTCTTTTGCCAAAAAAACAGATTTTTATGGAAGATTCACGAGTTGAATTTTCTTTAGATAAACTAAATAGAAATACCTCGGCTCTGTATGTATTTATAGAATTAATTGTTGTACTTATAGAAATAAATATATATGTTTGATTGTCTGATTAAAAATCAGAAGTTACGTTGCGAATTATTTCTTCGAATAAATTAAAAATTTCTTTCTAAAAATCAACGATTATGAAACGAGCCCTTATGATAAGATAGGTATATTTAAAATGGCGGTGCGTCCAATATTACTCGAGAAACGGTGAACATCTTAACCCTTAACTGGCTAATATATCATGCCCGTTACCGCGGCTCCGTCTGGCCTTTTTGTGGACGTCCTAGGGCTAGCCGGAGGCGGTGCTCCTTCGTAATGTTATTAGGGAAACCTGCGGCTCGTTTTCTTCTACCAATACGAAATTAATAACCGTGTTCCCCGACGGAATTAATTTTCTACCGCGAACGAGTTACCTCTCCCCTGTCCCATGCTGGCTCTGACTTTTAAGTTAAAAGTTTTAACGCGTTGGCTGCCACGTTGAAACTCGTGAAAATTTCTACGAAGTAGAAATTTTGTCTCGAGACCATTCAATATTAGCTAATTTCACCTTTTCCGTTCTATCCAATTTTTTAACGTCGCCAAATTCACGAATCTCGTCCAGATTTATTTTTTCTTTTTTATTATCTCACCTTTGGAATTAATTCTTTTAGTTATCTGAAACTCGAGAAAATTTCTATAAAATCGAAATTTTGTCTCGAGACTATTCGAAACGAGATAATTTGAGCATTGAAATTAATTCTTTTGATTCGTCGATAAAGGCGAGCGACACGAGGACAATGCAAAATACGCCACGTGTAAGTGGAGATAAACGTGCCAGTCGCGAGCTAACCCAGATTGCGATTGAATGAAATAGAGTAATGCAACGTGGAAAGACAATGCGTGCTTTCGGTAGGCGATTCCAGGGTTGAAGTAGCATTCCACTGTTAGTTACAGGTGGCAGCGCGAGAGCCCATATTCCTAGCAGAATTTACGACACTTTACCGCCACGGGTCCTCTCGTGGAAAATTACAGAGCAGCTGGATATCTTGGACGTTTTTATCATCGTTTCGCTGATTTAGTATCGTCTCCGCATCTTCGACTGTTTCCAATCTAATCCGTCGGCTGTAAACCCGTCTGAAATATGTGACACGTGAGAGCTCGTCCTGGATTTCATCGAAAACAGCTAAGACGAAAGGCTTCTTCTTCTCCTACTTCTTAATTAATTCGAGACTAGAGGATACAGACGTCTTAATTAGTTTTCAAAATCAATCCTTTTCTTTTTAGTTTTATTTTTTCCTGGTTACGAAATCTCTAAGGAAGTAAATTTAATAAGGCGATAGATTGTTCTATTAAGACGGTCCTGAATCCCTCGGGACACGTGTTGGAGTTGATTAGTAGCCGTGGTAATTTCGAAAACATCAATTATCTCGTATATGTTTCGCCAAGTTAGATAAAGTTTCGATCGTCGTCATTTTTATGGATCTTGGCGACGTCCTTGACGCGACCAATTACATTTGCGGAGAATTTCACCGATCGACGAGGCCCAGGTTGAGATACGAGGCTCATTAAGTGGGAAATAAAACGTGGATAGGTCCGTGGAGTTATTAAGAAATTTGCATTTTATAATGCGCATGAAAAAGATAAGGACTTCTTCGGGGTACCTGGTGGGGAGTTCGAGTGTGTTTGGTTGATCGAGTATTGAATCAAGTGGAAGCTCCGGAACCGGTGATAATGAAATCTTCGATCAGGGATTTTTACTTTGTTGCTGATTAGATATAATATAATATTCATTTTGTAAGTGTATGGGTTGCTGGAGTAGAGGTATGACCGTGTGCCGGTATGCATGCAGGTTTGTAGATAGGTATGGACATGTAGATTGGATGCATAGGTGTCTAAGCACTTAGGTACTTAGAATTTAGGTATCAGGTTATAAAGACATTTGAAGTTCTGGGCATACAAACATCTTCAAACCTAGGCACGTAGATTGAACGCATAGCTGTTTAGGCACTTGGGTACCTGCAAGCAGAGATATCTAGATTTAGGTATTAGGTTTGTAAAAGACACTCGAAGACTTAAGTTCTGAGTATACAAACATCTTCAAACCTAGACATGTAGATTGAACGCCTAGCTGTTTAGGCACTTGAGTACCTGCAAGCAGAGACATCTAGATTTAGGTATTAGGTTTGTAAAAGACACTTGAAGACTTAAGTTCTGAGTATACAAACATCTTCAAACCTAGGCATGTAGATTGAACGCATAGCTGTTTAGGCACTTGGGTACTTAGAACTTTGATACTAAGTTATGAAGACACGAAGACTTAAATTCTGGGTATAGAAACATCTTCAAACCTAGGCATGCAGACTGGTCGCATAGGAGTCTTGGGTACCTGTAAGCAGAGACATCTAGACTTAGATAATGTTTTGCCTGTTCCTTCCCCCGTGATCTCGGTGACGGTCTTCGCGCAGTTCCATCTGGTCCTCTTCGATACAGATTGCAATCGCGATGCGCGACGCCCGAAGCAGAACTCTGGGATCATCCCCTTACAAGGAAGACAGCGCGTCTATGGTCCCTCGTAATGGGGTCGGGACGGAAGAATAAATTGGATAATTGTGATTAATGCAGCCGTGGAACGCAAGGTGTATCGGTCCGCGGGCAGCGCGAGATAATTTGTCAACGTTTGGAATTTTAATAGCCGGTTCGACGCTCTTCTGCGCTTTCGGTATTATGTCCCGTGTTTTTTATTCCCTCGCCCGTAATAATGTTTGCGCCGAGGTGAAAGTACTCCCACGCTCCCGCGTTGATGACCTTAAGTCCGACCGAATTTACGTCACAATTTTCGTACCAACGGAGACACGAAAAACGCTCACCCGTCTGTATTCTTAGGTCTGTAGATGTTTGTATGCCTAGGTCTGTAAAAGTCCCTATTTTTAAGTCTGTAAATGTTTGTATGCTTAGATTTGTACACGTTTGTATTCCCTTCACGCCCAGTTTACTAAACCGCACAATTTTCGAAAAGACACCCACTTCCTTCGAAATGAAACAAGGTAATGGAACAAAATAAACCACATTCGATAATACGACACAGAACATAAAACGTTACCCATACATTACTCGCCGATAAAACGAAAGAAACTTTCGGTGCAGCCTAATAGAATCTGCTTCGCACCGCGGGTTTCTCTTATCGAGGATAAATTTTCAGCGATTGTTGCGCAACGGCGCGCGCAGGTGTGCCATTGTCCCGCGCTATTTTGAAAGCCGTCAGTTTCGCCGGTAATGGAAAATACACCCGAGTGTTTTTCCAACGGCGGACCCGTCGACCGCTGATGGTTATCGCCGACGGAAATTTAAAAGCGACCACGACCGGGTGAAATGTGTCCAACGGCGACAGTAAAGTAACCGCGATGAAATTTTACGCGGTAGACGAACCGACGTTTTCCTTGTGACATTTTAAACACGTGCGCCGAACGATCCCACATACCGGTTGGGTGGCGACCGAATGTCCCTCGGTACGGCTCCTTCCAACCGTGGAACATTGTCGATGTCGAGGTTAGCTTCGCCAGGTGTTTGCTGGAAGTAGGAGAACTCGTTGCGAGACAAATCGTTCGCTGGATACTTCGCAGGGACGTGCATTTGTGTGTTTGGAGCTTTTTTAAAGGGAAGGTGTCCGCAGGTAAGACTGCTGAGTGGAAGACAGAGGTAATTAGTGATGTAGATGTGTGGAGCTTAAGACAGCTGAGTACACGAGGATTTGTAGACGTGTGTTATCCAGGTGTGTGGATGTTTGTGGATGTAGTTATCTGTCTGCATTTGTTTGTAGATGTATGTATGCCTGGGTGTGTAGAGATGTAGATGTGTAGAGCTTAAAACAGCTGAGTACACGAGGATTGGACGTATACGTGTGGACGTATGTTATCCAGGTGTGTGGATGGTTGTGGATGTAGTTATCTGTCTGCATTGGTTAGTACACGTATGTATGCCTGGGTATGTAGATATCTGTATGTCCAGGTTTTTAGATGTCTGTAGATGTTTGTATGCCCCGAACCTTGCATGCTACGCTTCCTGACTGCAAAAAGGATGCTTAATTATTCACAATTGTCAGGGAAGGATCATATGAAAGCAGTATTGAGTGGAGTTGAATATAATGAAAGACATTCTCATCTGTAATATCCCCTGACCGAGGATTGCTAATGCCTTATAAAAGTGGAATTATCACTACACGACCCTTCCTGATCCTCAAAGTTATGCCAAATTAATTAACATTGCCATGAAACATCACTATACTCCAAAGTATAAAAGTACCACTCTAGTGATGTTGAATACAAAGAAGGACTGTGACGTAATCTTCACCGTTCTAGCCTTCTAAAAGTGGGATTATCACTATTAGGTTTCTCCATTACTCCTTCCGAGCGCAAAAGATACATCAAACATCATCAAACGGGCTCGCGCAGCACGGTAGGCGCTACGAGAGGAAGTAGCCCCATCAGAGGACACGGTGCTCGACCAAATAGGTTAGGAATAGCCCACGCCGGTTAATATTGAACGCGAGCAAACATGTTGTTTGTCTTGCAAGGAAGGCCGCGAGTCGGTAGTCGGACAAGTCCTCGTGACTCACGGTTGCGCGGCTGGGAATTAAATATGCAATCGTTCTCGAAAGCACGGTATGCAACGAAACGTGAAAACGCTCGTATGCGTCGCGGGATTCTTGTACGTAGCGTGTACGATGCAATTTCCATGAGGCCCCGACCGGCGCACGGTGCTGGAATACGAAATGAACGGACAACGGTCGGCGGGTAGCGCTCGACGTGTTAAATGAGAATCATTAGGACGATTTAAGTGGTTTTCTAATTGCTGCCATTACTTTGCGACATTAATTCACTTCGACGAACGAGAAACGCTTATGGACAATTTGCCGCGGTAACTGTTAACGGAAAATTGAATTACGAAAGTCCATTCGGACAAATTACGTAGTAATTGAGGCGTAGCGTATGGGGGACGTTTTGTGGTTACTTTGTTCTACCTGAAGATTTCACTGAAGAGCTCTAAGAATGATAGATCTAGGGAGACTTGGAAGTATCATTCCATGAAGGTAAGGCACATGGGACTTAGGGCCTTAGAGCACCTATATTCCTATAAAGAAGGATACAAATTAATTACTCAACATTAAAGGAGTAGAATTTGTAGATCTAGAGGGATCTGGAAGTATATTCTGTTCAGGCATGCAGAAATCCCAAGGTAAGGCCTATGGGAGTATGGGGTCCGAGGTAACCACTCACTCAATATTGTCGGGAACTGTGTGAGTTATCTAGATTCATGGTTGATGTTGATGGACCTAGGTGATTCATCCTGTTCAGAGGTCCAAAAGTCCCAAGGGAAAGGGTACGAGAGTTAAAGCCCTAGAGCACCTCTACCTCCGAAACAAAGAATACAAACCAATCACTCAAGATTGGGGAAGTAGATTTGTAGCTCTAGAGCGATCTAGAAGAGTAATTCTATTCAAGAGTTCAGAAGTCCGAAGGTAAGGCCCATGGGATTTGGGGCTCCAGCGCATCCATATTCTTAAACCAAAGGATACAAATCAGTTTCTCAACATTAGGGGAGTAAATCTGTAAATATAGAGGGACCTAGAAGTATAATTCTGTTCAAGGGTCCAGAAGTCCCAATGGAATTTGGAGTTCTACAGCACCTATATTCGGCCAACAAATTTCTCAACATTAAGGGAGTAAATTTGTAGATCTAGAGGGACCTAGAAGTATAATTCTGTTCAAGGGTCCAGAAGTCCCAAGGTAAGGCCCAATGGAATTTGGAGTTCTACAGCACCTATATTCGGCCAACAAATTTCTCAACATTAGGGGAGTAAATTTGTAGATCTAGAGGGACCTAGATAATTCTGTTCAAGGGTCCAGTAGTCCCAAGGTAAGGCCCGCGGGAGTGAGGGGTAGCAACCGTTCCCTCAACATTGTTTTCGACCGAGTTACTTAGGTACATGGTAGATGTAGAAGAACGTACAAGTTTAATTCTGTTCAGGAGTAAACTGTCCAAAAGTTCCGAGGTAAAGTACGAGGATGTCTATACCCCCAAACAAAGGACGTCAGCAGCTCACCCTCCGCCCACGCGGGATAATTTAAGACAACGTACCATCCACAATGCAAAAAACGCCGGTTAATCGTTCCCCATTGTTTCCAACCCTAACGAATACAAGATCCCAGGACGGAATCGTCACTGTTATTATCGAGGCTACCACGGCCCCTCATAAATCTTCCGGGTTACGGCCGGACGTTTTAAAAATGGCTCCCTTCCGAGTATCCGCGGCGCGCCGCCCGCGGCCAGAGCGAGAGGCTCCGCGGAGCCGCATGCTGACTCACGCACACGTGCACGATATCGTCGAGTATTGTCGGTTTGTTGTTGGTAACCGAGAAGGAGAGCCGTCTCGCCATATGCGGCAAGGACGTCGATGACTGCTGTGTATTGGGCCCCGTAACGGAGCCTTACACGTGTACTTACCCGTGCTTAGAGGCTGAAATATTGGGGAGAAGCGGCGCGCAAAGGATCCAAAGTGGTCGCGAGAGATTTACGTCACTCGCGAAGGTTGTGTTAGTCGAAGAAGTCGGAGGAGCTTGTCGGGCCGTGTCAAAACTGAAAATGGAGACGGAAGCGAGATGAATTCATCGAGAAAAATTAGCTTGACTAATTTCGCGATTAATATGGAAGTGTTTGAAGCTCTGGGCGGGATAAGGCAGTTAGTCTTCTCGCGCATGCGTCAAATAGTCCTTCCATACTTTGTGTTTGATTTCAAATCTTTTTAAGATTGATTTTTAAAAACGAAACTATATTATTATAGTTCTATAATATTATCGTCTATATTATTATAGTTCTATAATATTATCGTCTATATTATTATAGTTTTATTAGTATTAGGTCGTCCTAAAAGTTCGTGCCATTTATACTTCAATTTCTCGAATTAATATGTGAAACATACTCTTAAGTGTCACGAGAAAAGATAATCTGTCTCATTTCACAATAGTTTCTCACCTCTCTCAGATAGTCATTATACCGTTACTAGAAAATTTCTGTGGTTTTTTACTAAATTTCGACACAGTCTTCGGCACGAACTTATGGGATGGCCTGATATATATTTTCGAATGTACTGAAGCGTTCTTAGCGATCTAGGCATAGTATGTAGACATGGCGTTGCTCGTGATTGACACTGCTCCTTGGTCCACTGGTGACATATTCTGAAAGCTTGGTAAGGTTTCTCCGACGACCTCAGCTATTTTAGAAAAACAACGAAAGTCTTGCGTTTTTGTTAAAGTTCTTTTTATTTGTTTTTATTTTTTTATGCAAGTTTTCCATTCAATTTACAACTCGTAGATAAAATGATAACATAACATACTCAACGTTGCATATAATAATCAGAATAATCAATTATCGTCTTCTCCCTGACAATAATGATAATAATAATAATAATAATGATCGCAATAATAATTATCGTAATAATAATAATAATAATAATAATAATAATAATAGCAATAATTGCAATTGTTTGCAATAATAATATTAATATTGGTAATCATCGGTATTATTATTCGTCGTTGCGGCGACACCGCACCAGCTTGGGGTTACGAAGCTTAGGCTTTAAAAGACAGGGGCGCCCACCCCTTCTCGAAAACGTGAAATCTACGAGCAATTTTTAATGCGTCTTCTAGGAATGTTATCGTGGCAATCTATCTTTTTTCTTTACCTTTTCACGTATATTTTTCACAATGGCTCGTTCGAACGTCTCCCCTCGGGAAAATCGCGCTTCGTCGAATGCAATTTTTAGAAAATTCTTGGAAACTCTTGGACGGGCAAAAGCGGCCATTTCCACGGGCTATTTTCACGATCTACTTTTCGATTAGGCGAAACATCGATATTAGGCCGGTTTCTCGCCGAAATTCGCGAGCCGCTTCGTTACCTGAAGCTACGCTATCGTCGCGGCATCCAAGCAAAATTTATCAAGCGAAAGGCTGAAGGTTTTCTTTCTTTTAAAAAAATATCCGCGCTACGTTCGAACGCCATAGAAGCCACAGCATCATTCCCAAAGATCGCCTAACACGCCTCACTAGAAAATAATCTCGTCCCCGTGTCTCGCGCACGTTTCGTCTACGAACTCTACTCGAAGTTCTCGTCAACAAAATAAACTCTCGTCTCTGTTCGCTTCCCAGTCGGAAGCGTTGCCTCTTAATTTGTAATCGGCGTGGGAAATGGGTTAAGGCGGCGGGGAGCACGGTCCAGAATCTCCAACGAAAGCGAGAGCTTCGTGAAACTTCGAGGCCGGATCCAGGCCGGAGGGACGCGATTCTCTACCGTGTGTGGGTTATAAAAAATACTTGTTCGACGCTTTGAGCTTGTTCACACGAGCCTGCCAAGTTTCATTCGCTCCTTTCGAGACTCTGGACGCTGCCGTTTAGGTTGGAGCAATTAGAGACTCGCGGGTTTCAAAGTCCGAATAACGTTCTCAAGCTACATTTTTAAATTACCCTGATTTCATTTTCATCGAAGTGTCTCGATTTCGACAGAGCCTCTGATTATTCAAGATACGAACGATTTCGAAAACTGTCTTTGCGACACTGACCGCCCTGTACGAACTGGTATTTTTATACGATGCAGAAACGTTTTATAAAGTATGAAATTTGAATTAAAAAAGGAGATAATTCTCCTCCATGGAATTTGAATTTATATTTCGCGATTCCAAATGTTTGGTTCATTCTTGCGAATTGCCCCGCCTCCGAGCGCCATCTTCCCAGCCAAGACACTTGATACAAAATGGCGCTACGCTCGCGTTTGGTATAAAAAACAGTGAAACATTGGAATGGCATTTTATTCGACGACACGTGTCACTATCTACATAATGCAGTCTGTTTTCTTTTTCTTGGGGGGTGGGAGGGGTAGGGTAAATTTGATTTCTTCCCGAGAGATTCGATTCGACCTCTCCCAGCAGTCCTCGCTCCGATATTTTGAAAAAGGAACCATCCTCCGACGTCATCATTCTCTCAACTCATTCTCGAGCGAACTCGCAACGCGTAAATAAATCGTCTTCAATAAATACAACCAATAGACTATATAAATAAATAATTTGCCGTGATCGAACGCACGAAACGTAGAAATTCGCGGGCCGCGGTTACACTAATCGTAAGCTAAAGAAACCGCGACCACGCGACGCTCCTTTCAAACATGCTGCGACTCAAACGCCCTGGAACCGAATCAAACTCTTCCAAATCCTTCAAATTTCCTAAAATTCTGTCAATTTGTCAAATTTCATTTTCAGATAGGCTAAATTTCACTCTCAATCTTCACGAATTTTAATTTCAAATGCACGGGGATGTTTGAAAAGAATCGAACATCTTCAGGAATGTATTTAATAAAAAGGTTCCATACGAAAATATTTGAAAAGGAACTCTGGCAGTCTTTCGTGGTCTAATTCATTCCCAGGACAAAATTAGTTAACGAGTAATTCACTCTTGAAGCTATTCAATTATTTTTACAAACATCACCCTGGTGTTCTTCAAATCTCCAAAAATTTAAAATGCAATAGTCCGAATCTAATAAAATAGCCTGACATTTGTGACAGTATTTATTTTTGCGACCTCTTTAAAATTTACCAATGCTATGCACTTTCAGAATTAATTTATTTATTCCTCAGTGAAAATCCTTGTCACATGTGGGAATGAAATAAATTAATTCCGAGGTGAGGTGTTCGTAAAAATTAATCTACATTGCCAAATTCTAAAGGGATAGCAATAATAAATACCACCACGAATGTTGGATTGCACCATTTCTAAGAGTCTGGACAAAAATGTAACCTGGAATTTTCATGATTATTAATCCAGCATCCAACGCAAAAATTCAATTTTCTAATTTCCAATCGAAAAATATCACCAATAAATCGTGCCATTGACACTGTGTGAAAACAGTTCCAAAACAAAAAAAAAAGAAGCGGAAGTGTCGGGCACGGGTCGAAAAAGTTGCAGTCACGAGAGACGGAGTATCGCGTGTCCGCGTTTGCAAGGTGTAATCTCTCGTCTCGGATCAATCGACGAGCTGTCAGCCGGGGTGCAATTAACTGACTGGAAGCAAATCGATTGGGAAGCCATTAACGCAACACCAGCACCGGCTAATTGCCCCATCTTGAATTCCGTGTATAACCAATTGAAATCGCGTCCCCGTCGTCGACGAGACGAGCCCCGTTCGCGTGCCTCGTCCTATTCTCACTCCTCCATCCTTATTTTTCTCTCGCCTCGTAATCCATTTTCGCATCACGTAAACGTCATCCCAAGCACCATATCTCCGAGCACCACCCCGATACGCGTGACTCCTCGGAGCCAACGCTAACCGATCGACCCCGTACCGTTAAGGCCCGTTAAGTTTTCCTCTAATCGGACGCCTTCGATCTCCGATGACACAGAAGGCAGAAGCGACGCGCAGAAACCGCGGCCGCGTTTATCGAAGCCGCCTTTCCGTCGCGCTTTGCATCGACTGCCTACGTTTAATTGCTTCGTCAGGCACGAATCGCTTCATCGTAAGATCGCGCCTACTTTTCGCTCCAGGCGTGAGGTGTGAGGCGCGAGACCACGTACCCCGATAGCTGAACGAATTGGAGCAGGTTTGGAGATTAGGTACGAGGACGTGGCGGTAGCAGGGTACTCTATGGGTTCTTCTATGTAAGATGAGGAGATTAAAACCTGCGGTCGTCTATGTCTTTGGAAACTTGGATTTTAGAGTTCCATAAATATTCGTAACCTTTATATCTGTTGGAGAAATTTGTCTAAATTAAATGACAGGTTTCACGTTCCCAGATAAATTTAGAATTTATTTATAAAATAAATATACGAAGTTTTATTTTAAATTCATTCCTGTCCTTATTACACTCGCTGTTTATGGGACTGAGAGATTAAAAAATTAATTCTGAAGACCAGGTGTTAAAGAAAACGAGGCTGGACAGAATTCGTGAATTTTCCCGTAAATGCCAAGGCAAATGTTAGAGTATATTCCAATTGTCAACACCAAAATTTTAACTTCGTAAGTATTTTTACGATTATGCCTGGCACTGAAAGTGTTAAAAAACAAAAAACCCTCTTTGGACACCCCTTAACTTCCTCCCAAAGGAAAATCTTCCTTTACGAATACTTATAATGTTTTATCATAAATATGTGCACAAATAAACTTTACACTTGTGTATATATATATAATTAGAACTTTGTTTGGAATCAGCAAACCTATTATAAAATTTAGATAAATATCCTTGATAGATACAGTGGGTACGAATACTTACGAGACTGATTTATCTTCTGGGTTTGTATATCTTCATCTTGGAGTCCCTGGAAAGCTATATGGGAGGAATCAGAAGGATATGAGAGAGCATTAATGGATCGCTGATAATTGCACCTTCAGGAACTGGAATTTCTTACCTGCGGAAGGATTTCCATTTACGAGGAGCTTCGATAAACATGATTCAATAACTGTCACTAGAGGAAGTGCACGATACACAGTGGTTCGAGGAAGTGTAAGGATTGTCTATACACTACTAGGCCAGGAAGGCTCGAAATTAGGCCGATTCATACACTTTGGGACTGCAAATATAGTAGAGCCAGTCTCCAATATATTCGCAGCTCAAGACACTATTGGAGCATGCAGGAGACCATGATGATTCTGGAGCATGTTTTCTCAAAACTTGGGATTCTAGGTCTCCGACTGGATTAGGTCTGGTTAAGTAAATTCGCCAAAGCACTCGACGCCATACACCTCAGGCCTGACCAATTTACCCCGTCGACCATCATCCCTTATCGTCCTTCTCCCTCCCTCCGCGTCATCGCAGTCACAACCCGGTGTCCCGAATTCTCGCAAACCGAAGGTACCACGACAGGGGAATCACCACTCGCGAAGGTTCGATAACACCTTCAGTTCTCGCGACGATACCCGGCCGATATCGAGAGCCTCGATGATCTCAAAGGCACCGGGAGGGCCTTCATCGAGACGTACCCGCCCCTCTTCCTCGGGACAGCTGGCCTTCCTCACACGCTGTCGGACGCAACGGACATGGGCCTCTTGTAAACCGGCGCTGGTATCCTCGAGAACCCGGCCCTCTCCGAGGCCGGCTTGGGGTCCTTCCTAGGGCTGGCTGCCATCTGATTATCCTGTGGCAGAGCCACGGTTCCGTTTCCGTCGATCCACGCCCTCGTGAACTCCAGATTAGCGACGTCGCCTCCACCGTGGGCTTGGTAGTCCCTCAGCAGATCCTGGAGCTTCTGGACCACCTCGCGGTCGTCTTGCAGATGGCCCACCTTCTGCAGGATCTGCTCGAGGAGGGGATTAGCCACCTTGGTAGGGGACGACTGGAGGGAGCCCGTGGTGGACGGCTTGATCCTCCTTCCGTTTCTGTCGTACTGGACACCGTTGGAGCTCTGTCTGGGCAGACTCTGTCTAGCGGGGCTCTTCCTCGAGAAGCTCGGCGTGGTGGCGCAGGTGGCTGATCCTTGGGGATTCAGGAAGGTGTCCGATTGGATGCTGGGCCTTTGCCTAGCTTGGCGGCCGTTCCAGGTGTTGCTGCCGCTGACGGGCGACTGGCAGGATTTCGGCACCGGCGACGCTTTGCTCAGGCTCCCGGTCGGCGGAGGTTTTCGAAGGCTGTTCCTGATGGTTCCGCGTTTCAGGGGACTGCCCTCCGGGCTCGAGTTGCTTTCCCGGGGCGTTCTGCTGCCCGACGAGGCTCTCGACACGTTGCTGTTCTCGCGGACGATGGAACCCGCACGCGGGGTGCGATCGCCCGAGGAAGAGGCCACGCTTCTCGACGGGGACGCTCGAAGCGGACTCGCTGGACCTATCCGCGTCTTTCGGAGACCTGTCTCGATGCTCTCGGTCTCTACGCAGGACCTCTCCTCTTGCTCGGGCTTCGTAGGTTGCTCTGGAACAGAAAGACGAACGGGAAACGTTGATAGGCTGGTCAGGAAGGTCTGAAAACCTCTGCCAGAGGCGGTGGATGAAAGTCAACTTAACTCTTTATTTACTGGCGGGACTCGCAAGTTAATTCGTTAATTTTCTCATGGTACTGTTGTGGGATCGAATTACGCGCCAGTCGCAGAAATGGTGCGCGTAATTAGGTGTCCATGGGTGTATGTTTGAAGAGCGCGAATCAGGAAGCGTGATAGATGGAATGTTTGTAAACGAGTGTATGATTGGCGAGGATGGAGACAGAATGCGAGGAAGAATGAGTGCGAGAGAGAGGGAGAGAGAATACAAGAAACGGTGAGTGAAGGTGAGGATGAATGTTAGAATGTAAGGAGAAGCGAGCGAAAGTAGTCGAGCAATAAAGATCAGTTGTAAAATCGTAAAAGAGTTGAAATTAGTCCCCGGGTATTTCCTACACTGTATTTAGTTAAACGCTTTGAAATTTATTGTGACTTTCAAGTCCACTTCCATGGAGTTTGTTTTTAATTGCTAGATGGCAGCACGAGCTTTCTTTGTTTTTGAAGCTTGTTAGAGACGACTCTATGAGATAATTAGATAAGACCAAGATGGACGCCTAGATTTTAAAAAGAATTAATTATCCAATTAGAAGGAAGCGAATGCATTTTAATGCACTCGATCCACGAGAATTTGGTCACAGTGATGCAAACTTTGTTATCAGGAAAGATTCCTTCGTTGTTAAAAATAAAATTGACGAAATCATAAACGACTAGAGATAAGGAATATAGAATGAAAGATATAGAATGAATCAAAGATATAGAATGAATGTAGATAAGAATATATTGTTTAGATCAAAGTATATCAAGTAAGTTTCGAGAGGAATCGTGCGGTGATCGAGGTTACGCAAACGTGTTCGAAGAAACCCGATATCGATTATTCAAAAAATGACTAGGTAAAAGTCGAATAACAACTCGAGCGCGACGTCGGCAATTTATCATCTCAAAGGAAGATACCGCGGAACGGAAGATAAGTGTGTTTATATTTCGCGCGGAGTCATTGGAAGCTGGCGAGTCGAGTGGTTCGAGCACCTATCATAGTGCTTTCAAAACAAATAGGTACTCTCCTTCTGTTTTCGACTTGACCAATTTTCAGGCACCTCAAAGTCCTCGGGACTCTTCAATATATAGCGTACCTTCACCCACGATAAAATACATGCAGGCTGTTTTTACACGGTGGACCAGAAATTTTTTAAAAGACCTCCCCGAAGGTTTCAATCCCGAGGATACTACGAATTAAATTCATATTAGCTGTAGGATGTTAGAAGTCTTTTTTTTTTCTTTAAATTTAAGTAGTCATACAATCAGTGTAAGAAGTATTCGTACAGCAACTAATTTAAAAGAAATAATGAATTTTAATTTACGCAAATTCGACTCTAAAAATATGTTGGAACGTTGCTTAATTAGTTCTTCCCGTAAAATTAATTAAAAAAATAAATATATGAAGTTTTATTTCGAATTGGTTTCTGTACTTATTACACTCACTGTATATGGGACTGAGGGATTAAAAAATTAATTCTGAAGATCAGATGTTAAAGAGAACGAGTCTGGACAGAATTCGTGAATTTTTCTGTAAATGCCAACACAAATGTTAGAGTATATTCCAATTGTTAAGAACAAAATTTTAACTTCTTAAGTATTTTCACGATTATGCCTGGCACTGAAAGTGTTAGAAAATAAAAAACCCTCTTTGGGCACCCCTTAACTTCCTCCTAAGGTAAAATCTTCCCAAAGGAAACCCTTTTAACCGTACACAGAAGCCCAACCGGTAGCTCCTTTGATAAAATCTCGTCGCAAACCCTCATAGACAAGCGTATCGTCATCGAAGGTTCGCCTGACCTCGGTGTCATCGACGGAACATCACTTTCCACGATTACCCAACGTTTTGGACCACCCTGTAGCTCATTAATATTCAAAGTACACGGACACACGCGCTTATATGCGCTCGCCTGACATTTAGCCAGCTCGAACGGATTATACGGGCGAGGGATCTCTCTGTTGAGAAGCGTGGGCGATCTCCAACAACAACCTGTCCTCGGAACAATCGCCAGCGGTCGATTCTCGATAAACCTCGCACACATAAGCGCGATTGTGGCCGGCGTTCGGCTTACTTGACGCACTTGACGCGTGGCGGTCCTCCGCGTCGGAACAGATGGTCGCGGTGACGTCTGCTGCGGTATTAACACGCTCACGCGGTCGCCATTTTATCGAGAACTCTTACAGAACTTTTTACAGATTATGGTTGCTTTGTTGAGATGGGTGGAGGATTTAGATACGTCCTTTAATTTCTGGGATTGGATCGTTACGTGGCCTCATCAAATGCAGAGCGATACGTGGTTGGAAATTTGTATTGTATTTATATCGTTTGTAGATTGCAAGAAGCACCACGGGGACTAGAACTCGAGACCTCTGAACTGTCAGTCGACGCTTTAAACCAGTCGACCATCACTTTAGTCTGACCTAGATCGCCTGAATCTCCTGAATCTACGTATTCACTAACTAGGATCAAAAATGAGCCAGTTGGTGTATGTTTGCTCACGTTTGACACTCAAGTTCTGGGCTCTATTTCATCTGCCAGCATAATTTATAATGGTTTCTTGGTTGGAGATTTATATTGTATTTATATTGTTTGTAGATTGCAAGAAGCACCACGGGGACTAGAACTCGAGACCTCTGAACTGTCAGTCGACGCTTTAACCCAGTGGACCATCTCCTTAGTCTGACCTAGATCGCCTGAATCTCCTGAATCTACGTATTCACTAACTAGGATCAAAAATGATCCAGTTGGTGGATGTTTGCTCACGTTTGACGCCCAACTTCTGGGCTCTATTTCATCTGCCAGCATAATTTATAATGGTTTCTTGGTTGGAGATTTATATTGTATTTATATTGTTTGTAGATCGCATTTCACGCAAGGCCTTTCTAGAGATGATGAGGGTAGTTTCGTGAGAAGGATGGAGGATTTGGATATTGAAATGTCCTTTGATTCCTGAGACTCAAGGAGGCCTCGCCACGTGCAGATCCTTATCCTTGGTTGGAGATTAGCTTCAGCTAGGCATTAGAGACCATTGGAATATTTGTATTGTTTATGGATTGCATTTTACCCTAGGTCTTTGTAGAGATGAGTGGAAGATTTGAAGATTTGAATAGTTGTCCACGTGGAGATTAGCTCCAACTAGACACTTGAGACTATTGGTGGCTTTATATTGTTTGTGGATTGTAATAATCCAAGTCTAGCATCAAGTCCTAATTCTTTGTACTCGTGTGATTGCCTCGTGTGATATAATAATGTACAGGCGTGAATAACCCACTGGACCATCTTCTAGGCTGACCTAAATCTCCTGAATCTCCTGAATCTACGTATTCACTAACTAGGATCAAAAATGATCCAGTTGGTGTATGTTTGCTCACGTTTGACACCCAAGTTCTGGGCCCTATTTCATCTGCCAGCATAACTTAAAATAGTTTCCACCTCTATTAGGACTTTCACGTTCTTTTAGATCACCCTATGCTAGAAGCCTGGAATATCAACCCAATATCCTTTCTTCTTATTTGAAACTGTGCTTCGCCTACACCGATAGCCTGGACATTCGAACAAACGACACCAACTCCTGGCGCCTGTCCCCGACGAAGAATCAGCTTTTGCTCGTTAAAACGTTTCAGTCAGCCGTCAACCATGAGAGGTGCTTCGCGAAGTGGGCCGCTGGAAAGCGAATAAGAAAAAACGACGAAGAGAGAAGGAGACGACACGGAGTCCGTTTATTGCGAGAGAGTCAAAACAGAAGAGGAACCACACAATACTGGCGTTTGTTCGATCGAGCCACCCCTGCGCCGCGGACGTATTAAAATCAATGACTGGCTTTGATCGGAAAGCCGCGTGTACACGCACGCGGGAGCGCCATGCGTTTTCTCCGCAGCGGGACGCGATTATCGCGATCTCCAGACGATTTCACTCGTGTCCAGATTGATGCGCGTCTCTCGGTCGTCGCAAACGACTCGTCGAATTTAGGTTAGGTTCCACTGGCGACCTGTCGTTCGTCTGGTTTTTAAACCAGAGGTTCTTTGAAAATTAATATTTATTCTTGGTTATTCTTCAAAGGTACGGCTTTTTGGCAAGCTTCATGAAGGATTGATGGTTTTTTTTAGAGACACCAAGTTCAACAAAATCCTATTTATAGAGATTAAGAAACAATGTGCTGACGAATCCCTCTTCAAGTAAAGAAATCCTAACAGCAATTCCTAATAATCAATAAGCATCACAGTTTGACAATCAGTCTGGCAAAAGAGAAACCTCAGTAATAGAGGTTTCTTGGTGCGAAAATGCCTCAAGGCCTCGCTATTAGTCCTAGTCCAGGTTTGACCATCAACCACAGCCATACTCAAAATGTGAACCCGTCACGTAACGTTTACATTCTAAATTATCTACCTATCACCTATTTTCACATGATTTTCTCTAAATAATAAACACAGAACCTGCTTTTGGCTTATTTTAGGGCTCCACAAAATATATAATCGTTACCAAGGGTTCCACCGCCAAGTAAGTTTGAGGATCGCTGATCTGCCATAACCAAAATATCAGAATTGTCCCTGAAACGTTGAAACCAGGTCCCGAGGCATCGGCCGTCGTCAATGGGAATTACAGCGCGTTAGCCAATGTTACACAGACGTTACAACAGCGTCGCCCACGCGACGTCGATGACCCGTAAATCAGGAGGCAGAAGAGGGCCAAAAGAAACGAACGAGATCGCGTCACGAATGGTCCAACTCCGGCTCGATAAAAAGTTGGAAGGAGAGGTACTCACTCTGACAATCGGCAACCGTGGGCGATCCTTGCGTGCAGGTCCCGTGGATCCCATTGCTGGTGGGTGGCTGGACGGCGCCCAAACTTCGATAGCCCTCGTCGGAGACCTCGCTGCAGTTGTCGGAATGCTCGCCGTCGCCGTGGGGGGACTTGGTGTACTGCACCGTCCCCGTGACGACGTCCTTGCCGAAGTTCTCCAACGCTGGCTCCTCCTTGATCGCCGGAGGACTGGGCGTGGGACTGCGGCTGCTGGAGTCCTCGCGACACTTGTAATTGTAGATGCTCGGCTCGTACTTCGGGGTGTCGTCCTTCTCCACCGCCCTGCGGGCCACGCCGCCCTCCACCACGTAGCGCTTCGCAAACTCATCGGGCTGGGGCACCTTCGCACGGATCTCCTGGTGCTGCTCTTTCTTCGCGTCCTGGACAAAACAGTTTTCGACCGATTAGATCATTGACTGGAGAGGATCGAGGTTGGAAATTTAGGAGCAGTGGGGTTATGTTTGAGGGTCCCTTGAACGAACTCTAGCTGGATTAGTAGAATGTCTGACCTTAGAGATATCCTCTTTTGTACCCGATTTCTCTTTTGTATCCTATCCTGTTCTAGATTCTATGTCTGCTTTGAAGTATCCCAATATCTTGGTAAGCTTGGGGTCCTCCATGAACTTTATTCTATTCTAGACCCTCTGTCTGCTTTTAACCATATGTCATCTTGCTCTAGGTGTCCTCTATGAACTCTATCCTATCCTAACCTCTATGT
>NC_071982.1:4707758-4711045 GCF_026283585.1 Hylaeus volcanicus
CTCTATGAACTCTATCCTATCCTAACCTCTATGTCTTCTTTGAACCTTCTATCCTTCTAATCTTAGTGTCCTTCATAAGCTCTATCCTATCCTAAACTCTATGTCTTCTTTGAACCCCCTATCCTTTTAATCTTAGTGTCCTCTATGAACTCTACCCAATCCTAGCCTCTGAGTCTCCTTTGAATCGCTTATCCTCCTAATCTTGGTGTTCTCCCTGAACTCTACCCAATCCTAGACCCTCTATCCTTTTTAAACCCCACATTATCCTGCTCCCGGTGTCCTCCACGAGCCATCCTCAGTCGCTATTACTCACCTTAACTTCTTGATGCTTAGCATGATGCGTCGGCGAGCGAGCATCCTCGTTGATGCCCCTCTTGGGCGAGTCGGATCCCGTCTTCGTGGGGCTGCACGATCTGATCCGCGCCTTCGGGGTGGGCGATCTGGATCGCTGTTTCCCGAAATCGGCAGGCTGGTGGTTGGGGCTGCCGAGGAATTTCCTCTGCGGCGTGGGACTCCTCGAGCGATTGATCTTGCGTTGCTGCTCGTCGCTCGGCTGCTGTTGCTGCTTGCCAGCGGGTCGATGAGGCGTGGGCGATCGCGATCGATTGCTGGAGACGCTCCTGGCCGCGTGCAGCTGCGTCTGCTGCTGATTCTGCATCGTTCCCGCGCAGGAACCGACGCTCGACGCCGAACTCCTTCGAGTTCTAGGAGGTGATCTGCGGATGAGCAGCCGTTTCACGTTTCGCGACAAGGACGGGCAACCATGCTGACTAGGTCTACTCTTTTGGGTCTAGGCTAGTCTTTCGGATCAGTGTTATCGATTCAACCTTTTGTTGACAAAGTAAAATGCTCGTCGAGATCTTAGTCTTTTAACATGTTCACTGCCACATTAACTTTTGTCGAAATTTTGATGAAGCCAAAGTTTTGTCTTCAAATAATTGAAAACTACATAACCTTATCAGAATTCAGGAATCTTATCCGGATTTATTTTATTTAGTTTCTTTAACACCTCATATACCGGAAACGTGGGGTCAACGTGTTCATTTCAACGAGTCTTTCCCCAGAAAAGAAAAGTTTGTAAAAGAAAAGTTTGTCGGCAACCGAGTGCAGCCAATTCGATAGCTAACGGAATTGAGATTTAGGGGAGAGTGATCGACCCTTTCACGCATATTTTGCCAGCCCTTTTATGATACGGAGTCGTGTGTTATTCGGTACGCGTGTTACGAAACGTTAGCAATTACAGAATACTCGGTATTGAAATGAAATGTCAGATAGTGTCAGCTCTGAAAAATGAATTGTGACATGGGATACATAAATTTGGGAGAAAGTGGGTTAATGAATGTTGTGGATACGCACTACTGGAGACTTTATCGTTGGACTACTTCAAAACCTTAACATAATTTTCAGATTTTCACGTCGAGCGTCGCAATAACGAATCATGACTCTGAGTAGTGTTTTCCACTTTGATCGACGCGGTACGACTGTGTTATAATGGAATGGTAAATATGTATGCTCTTAGGTTCATCTAATCTCGCTGATCAACGCCCTGTGTAATTCCCTCTAGCTCGAATAGCATTTTACCCCGACCAAGGCGTGGAAAATGTTGCGCGAATGAGCGACCGTAGACAGATAAATGACACCTTAGAAGCAGAAAATTACTCACCTTTCGTAATGCACCTGCGCGCTGCCAAGGTCGAAGGACCCTCCAGCCTTTTGAATCAACTTCGCTGAGATCATCGAGCGATGCGCTGAAACAAAAAAACAAAAAAAAAAAAATGATAAATTATAGGTACGGGATTGCGCAATCAGCCACGTCCGTTTTTCGTTATGCTGAAACACGATTCTTTCGACGGGATGCCACCGATCGAGGACTAATTGAAACGTCTCTTTCAAGCGATCGCGAGAGCTGTGGTTAGCGAAAAAGACTGTACAAACGGGTAGAGTTAAGTTACTTAACACCTTTCCTCGGGAAACTGAACGAGTCGAGGTAGAGTTGAGTAAATGTGTGGTATTGGAGTGCCATTTACAGGTGTGCATTTTGTGGAAGAATCATTTTTTAGGGTGCCATTTTTTGGAGTGGCAATTTTAACCTAATCTACTATTCATTAGAATGCAATTTGCAAAAGAAACATTTTTAGAGGTGCCAGTTTTTAGAGTACCATTTTTATGGGTGCCATTTTTTGGAGTAGCACTTTTAACAGAATCTATGTACTATACATTAGAATTGAATTTACAAAAGTATCATTTTCAAAGGTACCATTTCTTAGAGTACCATTTTTAAAGGTACCATTTTTAAAGGTACCATTTTTGGAATACCACTTTTAAACGAATCTACTCTTCATTAGAATACAATTTACGAAAGTATCATTTTTAAAGGCGCCATTTTTTGGAGTACCATTTTTAAACGAATCCACTATTCACTAGAATACAATTTACAACACTAACATTTTTCCTTCTTCTGCGTGTTTATTACACATAATTAGCATTAACAAGCAAGTTTCTCCACAGCTAACACCTCGGCAATCATCGATCGCTATTAAGTAGACTTTCAAGAAAAAAAAACTAGCATGCTAATTGCCCAGCCACGGGACAGAATCGAAAGTCTCGAATCATCTTTATTTTCTCCGATGCTGAGATCATGCTTGTTTACCCTATCATCGCGTTACGTTTGTCCCGGCTAGCGTCACCACGACGAACGCTAAACCGTGATCGCGTGCACGATCTATTCTATCCGTTAACGTTCGATCCTGTCGAGTTCGAAAATACACGCGAAGCTGTCGAATCAAACGTCCAAAGTTCGACTTACAAGTTCTGCATCGGCAGGGGTCGTGCTTGTCCAAATAATGGCTCAGCGTGTCCCAGCCACCGCCGACACGCACCATCACGTGACTTCGTAGAATCCTGACGAAGATCAGCACCTTCGTGTCACCGATCCTGTACTTCCCCTCCGACACGCGGATCATTGGGAACTGCGTGGGACACGTGCACCTCTCGACCAAGTCGCGAACCTGGAGCATTCCAACAAAAATGGCATGTTAGTTTCAACGAGTCCTCCACTTTGGAAATCCAATTTTTTTTTATAGTCTCTGACAGTGTCTTTGACAGGAAAAAATTTGATTTTTCTTCAATCTAGTCACTTGTCACTAAAATAAAATTGTGAAGTAACTTTAATTTTCAGTTCAAGGTACTAGAATGGCGCTTTAATTTCAACGAGTCCTCCACTTTGGAAATCCAATTATTTTTACGTTCCCTGACATTGTCTTCGACAGAAAAAAAATTGTTTTCCT
>NC_071982.1:4711055-4722472 GCF_026283585.1 Hylaeus volcanicus
ATTTCAACGAGTCCTCCACTTTGGAAATCCAATTTTCTTTACGTTCCTTGACAGTGTCTTCGCCAGAAAAAAAAATTGATTCCTCCTCAAAATAGTAATTTCATACGAAAATAAAATTGTAAAGAGCCTATAATTTTCTCCCGTAGGGCATAGTTTGTAAAATTAAACAAAATCGCAGTAAGATACGAGTAGTAACGTAAGATAAAGTTGAAGAAAATGAGTTTTCATCTGGACCAACCAGGAGCCTCGATAGGAATTACTCGGCTATAAGTCAGATCGCCGTCTCGGGCAACGCGAGCCAATTTTTCCGTGATTTCTGCGAACGCAACGTTTCGCCACGAGCGACAGAATTCAATCCTGTTTCAGTCGTTAGGACGTATTGTGCTGTTAATTAAGGCGGCCGTCGACAGGAACGACGCGTTCGAATGATACACGATTTTTCTTACCGCGTTGACAACACCGTGCCTGGCTGACCCGTATTTGTTGCACAGGATTTATGGTGCTTGTAATGTGCAGCTGGTATTGATTAGAAAGGCTGTACCCACTGGCACGCATGCACGCGGTTGCATGTTGTTTCGTATGAAATGTCATGGAAGAATGATAAAGTAACGTCTCGCGTATCGATCAAATTTGTTACTCGGATTTCCGATCGAGACGCGTCCCCTAAAATATTAGTTTGAAATAAAACACAGTTTAGAGATTTAACTACGCGATCAATTTCGCACCCTACGATTCGAGTTTTCATTTGACTCCATTTTCTTGAGCATTGAAGCGTGAGTACTACAATTAATTAATTGCTGCGTAAAGGAATTTAATTTCTAGTTTAGCAAACGATACTTTTTGGTATATTAACACTTTCAGTGCCAAATTACAAGTTCTTATTACAATTGGAAATTCACGAATCTTATCCAGACTAGTTTTCTTTGACACCTGATCTCCAGAATGAATTCTTTAATTCCTTAGTCAAAATCCCAGTTGTCCATATTGTTTACTGAACTATAAATTAAATTCCTCTCCACGGTAATTAATTTTCCTGGACTCGACTTCCGCGAGCCCCGTTTCACCGCGAGAGCAAGATCACGATTTTGTGGGAAAATTGGCTGCCATGTGACAGGAGAGCTGGTAAGGAATTTCCGCCGATCGTTGGCAAAGATCGCGAAACACTAATTAGCCACCAGACGTAATCGGGCCGCCTGATATTTCACGTTTTCTTACAACACGTGCTTCAATAAGGGACAGATTCAGATTCCAATCAGAGCGGCGATGCTAACAGATAGAAAAGGTTAAAAAACTATCTCTACGAACGGTGCACGGCGACTATTTACAATCTATTCAACTAATTATTTAACGTTTAATTTATTGCTCCCTACCGAGCGACAACGTTGACTGATCGTTCGAATCCTCTATCCCACGAGATCGATAAAAAAGAATGTCGAGAAACTTTTAAAGAGACGTGGAAGGGGGCGTGGACGCAACAAACGTGGAACAAAGTAACGCAAATGAGAATTTCCGTTGAGGAACTGCGTTTTATTACGGTTCGCCTTCGGACATATGCGTTTTTCCTACTTTTAAACTCGAAGTGAAAGCAGAACTGCGCCCCGACTATCCGTTTATCAAACCGTTGTAACACGACGCGATTTTTTCCAAATGATATTAAATTAACTGTTAATTTCATTGTGCATGCCACGACGCTGCTACGAACTTCCGTTATGTATGTACGTTAATGCATATATTGTCTACACGGAAATACTGTCTGAGCAGGTCTGTTAATGTGCATATTGTCTGCACGGAAATACTGTCTGAGCAGGTTTAGGATAATTTTTAGTGAGGTGGCAATATTGAATACTGTAAATGTGCATACTCTCTACACGAAAATACTGTCTGAGCAGGTTTAGGATAATCCTTGGTCAGGTGGCAATATTGAATACTGTTAATGTGCATACTGTCTACACGAAAATACCTCTGAGCAGGTATGTTAATGTGCATACTGTCTACACGGAAATACTGTAGACTGTACTGAGTAGAGTTCGGGTAGTTTATGGTAGAGGCGGTAATATTGAATACTGTTAATGTGCATACTGTCTACACGAAAATACTGTCTGAGCAGTATGTTAATGTGCATACTGTCTACACGGGAATACTGTAGACTGTACTGAGTAGATTTCGGGTAGTTTATGGTAGAGGCGGTAATATTGAATACTGTTAATGTGCATACTGTCTACACGAAAATACTGTCTGAGTAGGTTTGAGCCTATCGCTCGAGTTGCAACGTTTCTATTCTCAATCCTCCCAACTTCAGACCACCCTCACCCCTCAAATTACATTTTCCAGCAATAAACTTCAAGTTGCCAGTCCCCATTCCCTCAAACCTTTCCTCAACGTTTCTAATTCATAACTTATCAATATAAAGAGTGTCACCATAATTGTTCCATGAAATCTTCTCAATCTAAGAAAAGCCAGGACTCTCGAATCGAATAAAACTCTCCACGGTGGTCGACACGAGATAGATCCAAGCACTAGCAAACAAGTGGCAAAGAAACTGCTCCAAGATTCAGCCAATTATCGTGATCGCGGTGTTAGGGAAAACACCTAGCCCCGTTATCCCGTGGTAGGGAACTTTCTTCTCAGAGTATTAAGTCGCTCGCGTTATTGATTACGCTCTGTTATCGGCGCGGTGAATCGGTTGGGATAAATATATATCATTTATGTGCGAACACCCACCGCCAGGCATTTGACAGCGGAACGGTGAAAATTATTTATTACCAGATCACAACACGCACACACGTACTAGGCCTCCAATCGCGCGTGCAGGGCGTTGAGATTCTTGGTCACGGGCTGTTGGGGAGCGAACGCCACCAGTTCTTCCCCCACCCGTCGCTCCCTTATCTGTTGATGACATTTTTCCCTGCGAATGATTTACACCGCGTTGCGTAAATGCTCGCGCGGACGGTTTCCTGAAATTTCCACCGATTTCCTCGCGCGACACGATCGATCAGCCCTCGAAAATTCACTCTGCGACGTGAATTGCGGGATACCCTGTAATATGAACCAACGGGGGCGGTCTGGCGATCATAGATGAGTATCCAGGTGGTAGCGGGATGAACGATCGAATAATTATTATTTAAATGAGATGTCTCGTTTTTTAATAAATTCTACGAAGACAGGATTGTTGGAATTTCTGTTTTTAAAGATGTTCTTAGTCAACTTGGGTGTTTTTCAGATTTTGAATGTTTTATCCAAGGGATGGAGCTTTTTGGCAAGCTTCAAAAAAGCAGGATTGACGAAATTTCTGCTTTTAAGCAATTTTATTTAAAATGCTTCATCCAAGGAGAGGAAACGATGAACCACAAACTATCGACTATAGTAGTTGATTAGAATTCGAGGTATGTCCGCGTCGTTCCTGTTGACGTCGTTGGTTTGCGTCACGGCGTCCCTTGTTCCAAATATTTAGTTCACGTGGGTGGTATCTCTGACGCTGAACACTTGAGACACGGTGTACATCTGTCCCATAGTAATCAGGGAATTATGCTAATCAGTGGAAGGCTTGTCTATCTTAATTTCACTCATTACTACGTCATCGACATCGCTAGACGAAAGTTTTTCGATAATATAAAAACTGCATTCAATTCGGGGCCGTTTGATGAACGAATGCTTATTTTATAATAATTTAAAATTGATTTCACTTAGAGAATTATATTCTGTAACAAGACGAAGAATGAATGGTATTCATTTTTGCATATGGACATAGTTTTTCACATGGAAGTGTTCAAGCTTCATCTGTCAACATCGGTTCTAATAATAGTAATCTCGCCTGTCGACCTTTCATAGTGCTCGCCTTGCGACACACCAATTGTCTACGACCGGCTAAGTTTGTAGGCTACATATTTCCTGCTTAGAAGTAACGATTCGTGCTACCCAACGTTCTGCGTGAAACCTAAGACATTGCACTCTCGTGTGCAATAATGAATCAACTCCAATTAATTAAACCTTAATAATTGCAATCTTAAAAAGATGAACCACTAATTTATTCGTAGTTCGAGTCACTCTTAGTATTTTTAACGTTTCAGCCATTTTATTAACTATATAGGTATACATTCACGAATTAATATTTAAATTGCAAATATCCTTTAGAATTATATATACTGTAAATATTGTCGTTGCAGGTTTCAATTTCTGATTATACAAAATTAAATTGCAGTTTGACGAACTACTGGCTGACCAACTAGGTCAAATCCCATCGATCTGAGTCCAGATCCGACAGTTTCAATTTTTTCCAGCTGGATGACTGCCTCCAGACTACGTCTTTAAGTATACATCTCAAGTGTACTACTATGTGTGTCGAGCACTTTGCTCACATTCACTATTACGTCTTTCTGTCACCTTCCTCGAGGGCATTCAGACATCTAAAGTTGCTATACGACAAGGGCCGCGTGTGCTCGAACTGGAGGTGCGAACTCATGAAGATTAGGCGTGGGTGGTCATTTTTACAGTAGCTGACTTCAGACACTAAAACTTCAGTTGAGAAATCCTCGTAGGCTAATTCCTCGAGACCGATACCAATTTACTTGTATTCATCGACGTGAGTTACTAATAAATATTTTTATATTTCACCCCTGAAGTGGTAGCTTAAAAAAAGATAACCTTCTTAGCAGAGTTCCTAGATCCATAAATAAAAAAGAAACGACCATATACATATTTGTAATCAATTCTCAGATAATTACATCGCATTTACACAATCTAAAAGCAATTACTTTCCTTTCACTCATCGACAAGAGTTACTAATAAATATTTTTAAGTTGCGACCCTGAAATAGTATCTCAAAAAGAAGAAGAAGACTTTCTTATCAGAGTTCCTAGCTCTACAAATAATTATAGAATAATTATTTTCACGATTTCCCAGTCAATTGTGCGCGGTGAATATCGCTCAGGACGAACAGCGTGGCGCATTGCAGGTGAGCGGACAGGATGAATGGTTATGATGCTATAATGCAAGGCCGCAGCGGCTTACGTAACAGAACCTAACCCAACTATACGGAATACGTTTCGCGATCGTTCGGAAATAGGAGTCACGTAGTCGGGTGGTTTCTTCACCCCTAAACGAGTCCTCGAGGACCTTTCGAAATTAACACCCTCCGGATTTATTCGTCCTGCAGATTGAATCGGTTTGCACGCGCGACGGAAAAGCAATCGAGCAACGAAAATTAGATAGGAAGAATAATTGAAAACTCCAGGCTCCTGAGACACTCAGGATACCACTCGGGATAAGAAACACCACGTGACTACGAGCCTGGAGCAAGATGGCGGAGAGTTACGTCACGAATGGATGAGAAAATGGAAAAATGTATGTGTAAGAAGTACGTAATTTGATACAGTTAATGTGTATTGCTGATGTAATCCATACTTTTCTGCTGGTAGAATAGGATGGTAGGAAAGTTAGGCGAGTTCGAAGCCAAATAGGAAAGTAATAGAGTAATAGGGAGGAACGAATAGTTGGAAACTCTGTGCCCTGTTCATCGAAGCGAGGCTCTCAGGGGGTCAACAAACCCATGTGGCCACGTGACAACGCCAGGACCAAGATGGCGGATGGTTACGTCACTAATAGACAAAACCTCCAATCTTCTAGAAAAACGAAATTCGAGCCACTCGCTGGAAATTTTAAACACTAAAGTACACGATAAATAGAACATCCCTTAGGAAAGTAGCGAACAGGAAAGAAACAATTTCTCAAGAAACGAACAAAAATGGCAGAGTCTGGGAAAGAAGGACGATCAAAGATGAGACAGAGAAAGCATTCCGCAGTAATCAAGACCTGGAGATAAGAAGGATAGGACTCGACGGAGGAAAGAGGAGAGAAAAGGGAAACAACGAGGAAGATCACAATGGAGGATGGGAGAGGGTGTCGATCAGCCAGGAGGACGCCAGTGAATGGAGACAGAGAAAGACAAAGAGGATGCCTGGGCGTGGAAGGAGGACTCGTTCGCCACCCACGCACACACAGCCATCGAATTAATTCCCTGGATTTTTCTGCCTGCAGTTTCACCTTACTCGCGGAATTATTCCAGATCGCTTGTCGCTTCTCCTTCGCGTTAGACTTCCGGTATAAAGTGCGCGATTTGCTCACGACCGTTTCCTTTGTTGGATTGGATTTACTGGAGCGCGAGCCACTTCGGTACGCCAACCAACGACCACCTCCACCGGCGAATAGGGAAGCTTTTGTTTTAGGAGGAGAAGCTTACCTAGGAAAGTCTGACCTAGGAAGGCTCGAAAGAGGTGCATGTTTGAAAACGTTTATAAGATAAATGGAAAACGTTCCGGGAACGAGTTTAAGGGTATTTGAAGGAACGTTTATGTAGACATTTTTGTATTTTAAATATGGCTTAAATTAACGAAGTTGCGCCGTTGTCATTGTTTACATGAGTATTCTACTGAGTGACCGCTCTACTTTAGAACTGGGTTACCTAAAATTTAAAAATCAAGCATTTTTGAATAAAATATTAAATTACCCAAGTGCTATAGAGAGCTTTATTTCCTTTAGCCTAGTTTTCTAATCTACCTACGTCCTCAAACATAAATATTGTTAAGTACAAATTTGTATCGTTGCAAAATTATTCCTCGAATAAATTCACAAATCAAACTAAATAAATTAAACTATATTTCTCTCTCGTTTCCCAATAATATCCGCTGTACGTTACGATTGAGGTTACGTTACCCTGACGCCATTAGGCCTCCAAAATTTCAAAAAGTTTCAACGAGTCGTATCTATAAATAAACCAACCACTCGCGATTTTTCTCGATACTTGTGAAACGTTTGGACGTCAGCGGCTTCTTCGAAAAGACAGAATACGAAGGTGGTGGAATTTTAAGGAAAACAATTTCCTTTGACCCTAAACAGAGAGCACAGAACGAAACGATAAATGTCCAGATCGCGGCATAAGCGCGACAGGGGACTAAAAATACGTTTTATCGCGTAGCCTGGTCGCGTTGAGGTTTATGCAAGGCTTTGCAGCGTTTCCGGGACTTCCGAGTGTAAAACAGCTTCTTCGTAGCTCGGGGAGGAGTAAACACGTTCTTGTTAAGCTCGTCGAGACAACTCGTTCTTGCCCTATATTTTCGTCGAGTATCTTGACACTTTTTCTGTCAACCACCTCTCGTATACGTCTCTGTCAGATGAATTTCGTAATAAGATAATATTGTCTCATACTATTACCCGATTGTAGCACTGTCAAGTGTTGACATTGTTTAGAAAAAGTTAAAAATTTGATAGTTACACGGTCTATGGGAAATTTATATTCATAGAGCACGTTTAGTACGAAATTCCTCACACTTGTATGTCTTATTTTCTTATCTGCAACTACTCCGAGACTCCCTCGAGCCAAAAACAAAATGGGTATACTAAATTCCGCCCTTTTCTATTGATTGGGTATACTAAATTCCTCCCTTTTCTATTGATTGAATATACTAAATTCTGCCCTTTTCTATTGATTGAATTCTACAGGCCCTACGACATTTATATTGCATTACAGTATACAATACTACAGTATACAAATCGTTCAGTATGAAATTCCCCAGACTTCTACATCTCACTTTCTTATCTACTACCCTGAGACTCCTTGAGCCCGAATTTTAATAATATCGATCACTTTAATAACTTTATAATCACTCTTTCCTTCATACTTAATCAGAGTCGAAGTCATAACGACTCACTTCAACGTCAACTTCCTTGACGTACCACAAGTCATCCTTTTTCCGGTTTCAGAATAAATTACGTTTCGCCTAGTGCGATATTAGTTTCTACTTGGTTTCACATTCTACTTCGCCGGGTACCTTTTTCTTCCTTTTTTTTTTGCCTTCGCGAAAGGTGCCGTCCATTTATGATTCGCTTTAAATGCCATATTCAGACGCTTAATGGCGCTTCTGCATTCGTATAAATACGAGTAAGCGTCGGTATTATTTATCGCTGTCCCGCCTTTCACCTTCGATGAATTTCATATTTCCATACCGGCGGGGATCAAAATCGAACCGTGAAACTCCGTAATGAAATTAATTGCATCTTCCCAGACGTATTTATTGGGCAATTAACGTCGTCGTTTAGAACTGGACATGCGATTATCGTGCGTCGACGATTTCTTCGGCAGTGACTTTCAACTTCCCTCTCTAGGAGGAGGAAACCATGAGCTGCCACTTTTTCTTCGACTATTCTGCGAATTAATCTCTCGGGTTTCGCGAGAAAGATCTCTCGAGAAATCAATGGGACGAATTACAAAATTTCACAATAATTCAGGTAGTCAATTTTGGGAAAGTATCTCCTTTGGTTCTAGGATCACCCTGTATATTAAAATATTTCGTCCTCGGGACGAATTAAAAAATTTCACAATAACTCAGGTAGTCAATTTTGGGAAAATATCTCCTTTGGTTCTGGGAACACCCTGTATATTAAAATATTACATCCGTGGGACAAATTAAAAAATTTCACACTAATTCAGGTAAACAATTTTGGGAAAATATCTCCGAGAGCACCCTGTATATTAAAATATTCCAGAATTCTATGGAAATAAATTATGGAAAGTACGAATGTTTGATAGCCCAAATGCCAAATAAAATATTAAGAATGTACTTTTATGGGAGGAAATCAAAGAGAGAATGTAACTGGTACATCGTTACGTTTCCTAAAATGGCTGATGGGATTGGTTGGGAGACTCTGCCATAATTGAAACCCTGTATCGAGCGGCGTTGCGCTCATGCATCGAGGTGAAATATACCTATACTTCGTTCGCCTAATCGATGCACCCGTTTATTGGTCACAATGTGATAGCGAGATGGTAAATGGTAACGATTCTTCAACGATATTGCTTCTAGATTAGGAAACCAGACTTAAACAGCTCGCTATTTCTTATTTAATTAATCATCAATTATTTACTCGTAAAAACAACTGGCATATATAAGAAAAATATTGCAAGAGTCTATTTTATTTATCTACTTCTTTCTAATAATATTCTTGCTTCTTCCACTACGTGCAATAATATTTAAAAAAATATACTTCTGTTGTATAGAAAATAGGATAAAATATATCTCAATACAACAAATTGTATAGATTGTATAGAATATAAAATTGTATAGATTGTATTGTATAGAATTGTATAGACAATTTTCCTAGTAGTTTTACTAGTTTTGCAAATCTTAACAGTCTAGAAGACTGGCATCAGCGATGGCCAAAATCCTAGACTTCGAATAAATGTGAAGTATTTCCTCTATCGAACGATTTCTAAAGAAGGAAATTTTCTGACCCCGGGTTTCCTCGAGCAACCATGTTGGATCTCCCATGGAAAAGGATTCGAAGAGTCATCGATCCTAAACGCTCGGGGACTTTCATTTCCCCGGAAAAGACGGCTGCGCTCGTGCAGCGCGACTCATTTTCATGATCAAGATTCCACGGTGAATCGCAATCACGGAACTATGGATCGTTCTCTCCTCTTCCCACGAGCCTCCCCGCACGGATCATCCTGGGAAGATCGGCTGCCGGCGATAGCGGTGAGATAGCGATCAGCATCTCGACCGGAGGTTCCATCACTTTCTCTGCCGTTTGTGCAGCGTGTTAATAAATGCCTTGGACAATTTTTCACTGCCAGCCGCTATCATTTGACGCGGAGTGGCCTTCTATTTGAATTCTGATACTCGCCACCCTGAGCAGTTAGGTTCTAGCTGCCTCGCGAGACCGTACAACTCCGAGGACTTTATGTGTCTCTGATCTTGATGAAGAGAGACTGAAGTGAGACTGAAGTCTGCTTCAGGAGGCCACGTTAGAAATTTGTGGAAGATTTGTGTCGAGATTAATCGAAGGGTGACTGTTCTTTAATAGACAATAAGGTTTGTATTTAAGTTTCAATGTTTAGTAGGGTTTAGATTGTTTGGGGACCTAGAGGTCCAGGTCCTGATAAAATAGGACCTGGAGACAATCCTAAGTCACTAGTAGTATTACAAATAATTAATGACAAAGTAATTAATCGAAAGGTGACTGTTCTTTAATGAAGAATAACATTTCTATTTGAGGTTCAATATTTAGTAGGATTTAAATTGTTTGAGGACCTAGAGGTGTCCAGATCCTGATAGAGTAGCAGGATTGGTGAGGACTTGGAACCTTTGGAGACAATCCTAAGTCACCAGTAGTAATACCAGAGTTGCATTTTTCACGAAGAATATGTGATAGCTCAATTAGAATAGAGGATGGAAAGTTGGACGTCTGCACCTCAATCATAGTGGTGTCAGGTAGCAATTGGCTGGGTCAAGAGTCGTTTTGTACACATTTATGTGTCAGTGGTAATCACGGTAGTCTATTCTCGAGGGAAGGTGAAAAGTGACGTCGTTGTAACAGCTGTGGAGGCCTCTAGTTCTGAGAACGTGAAAATGTGAATGTTAAATAATTAATAAAGGTGCCCTGCAAAGATTATTTTGTTTGTCAAGTTACAAGTTAGAAATCTATTTCAATCTAAGTAGAATTACACATCAATTGTCTGATGTGTCGAGAGTCTTGTCACCCAACCTAGAAATTCAAATTATCTAACAATTAACAAAGATGTCCTGAAATGTAACTCCCAAATCCTTCATACCAAGTTTCAACACTTGAAAACCTTTCCGAGACCTGACTCAATCCAAATCTACCAAAATAAAATCTGAGTGATAACCTAGACCCTAACCTAGACACCAAGGCCAAGTCTAATAACAATTGCCCTATCAAATTGCAAATCGAGGATCCACTTAAATCTAAATCTGTCTCACTGAACACCAACTATCCGACCAATCGACTGTCGCCGAACCCAGAAATTCGGATTACCTAACAGTTAATGAAGAGGCGAACGATTACCCTAGCTGACAAGTTGCAAGTCGACTTCCCTGCCCGAGCATCGGTGCATAGCACAAAAAGGACGCCGGGTTCACGTAGGACGCGGCGGGGTCACGTTAAACCGACGACCCTGCGAAAGTCCTGGCGACTGGTGGGATTAGTTTCCTTCGCGTTGTTATGTTAATAGACACGTCGACACGCGGAAGTACGGACGACGACACGGCCACGAAAGCTCGTTGAACAAACGAGAAGTGTCTTGCAAGTTTATTGCCTGCCACCGATGATATCAGCCTCTCTTTGTCTGATGGCTACCGCGACGCGGCGCAGGAACAGGACGTCGTTTCGTTCTTGCAATCGACGATTAATCCTTTTAATAGAAAGTTCAGTGGCTACGTCGAGCATTCGTCATCGGGTCGTACGAATGGAGGAAGGTTTCAAGTGTTGAAACTTGGGGTGAAGGATTCGGGAGTTATGGGTGCTCGAATATTGCTATTAGAATTGGCTTGGGTTAGGTCTGGGTTATCACTCAGACTTTATTCTGTGTTTACATTTGGCTCGAGTTGAGTGTCGAACGAAGAAAA
>NC_071982.1:4722482-4729068 GCF_026283585.1 Hylaeus volcanicus
AATCGGTTAGGATCATATTACACTGCTATCTCGCCGAGAGACAAGGGGGAATCCCCTCAGTGTTGAGAATAGTCATCTTGCATTTATCCAGACAATCCTGCCTCGCACTTATCCGGTCTTTACTGTGTACTTCGCATCAATCGTTAGGTGTCTATCGAGGTTATTGGCGTGAGTAATTTAGAAAAGTCTTCCCGAGACTTTCCTTTCCCACCGTGAAAAATTTCTCACTCCCAAAGCGAACCATGAATTCTATGAAAATTTCTCCCTTAATCGCGAGAGAAATCCAAGAACGAGGGCAACGGATTCTTTTCCGCCGGCGGATATACAATGACGGAAGGCGCGCATTAGTTTTTCAATGTCTAGGAGATTTGCATCCTCCTTCTAACGCGGATAACGCGAGTCAAGATCGCCGGCATCGACACGCCTCGAGCGCTATTAAAACGACAATAAGCACGGTTTTCCAGCGGTCGTGCTCCACGGGAAACGACCAGACGAGACCGACGTCGTCGTCTTCGGCGTAACGACCACGCTCGCGTACGCGTAAACGGCAATTACCCGCGATACGAGGAATTATCCATGGCCGTTACGTCGGTTACAAGCTTCAACCTTTCGTTTTCTTATGAAATTATTTTTCTTCCGCGACGTCGCACACGACTTTCCCTGGAACTGACGCAACTGGGAAATTCGTTGACTCTCGACGCTAGGAGGACGATTTCTTTAACGAACATTCGTGGATAGATAAATTAAATTTAAAGATATTTGTTGTATCTACTTCTCTCGGAAAAAAATCGTTAATATTACATTTTTTTCTCAATTCTGATTTCCCCTTAAACCATAACAAATCATGGTCACTAATAACATCGATAGGTACGTGTAACTTTGAATATTAAGAAAAAAAAGAAGTAGAAGCCTGCGGTGACCCATTTTTTCCTAGTCTCGCCTCCTCTGAGAACCCCGACGCTGAAGACGAAACAGCCCGAATAGGGATCGGTGAAACTCTTTGTTCCAGTTCGCCGCAGCGAGGGCACTTCTGTTTGTCTCCCACGTCGCTGAAACTTTTTAGATAAGGAAAACGCGGCTAGGATCGTCGTTGCTTTCCTATGACCGACCCGATTCCCGTGCATTGCCACTGATCACGGGGAAAGCCTGCCCATTGGATAGCCGCGTCCTTCCTTTTCAGACAAGACGCCTCCGCGGTCCTCGACGTCTTATCTCGGGCCACGGCGAGTGTTCTCGACGTCCTATCGGTCAGTTTACACGCTCGTGGCTGTACAAATCGTGATGTAACCAGAAGCCAGCAGCTCTTCGAACGCTCGTAAATCCTCCAAGACTTGGACAAACGTTATATGTGGAATTGGGCAGTGGAAAGTATTGTTCTGAGATGGAGTCGATTGCCTGATGGAGGCTGATACGTAGTAGTAAGATGTTAGAAAATCACAGACATGGAAAATTTTGTATTATTTGACAGTTACGCGAATGCATTACAGTTGTCACTAGTTTGATATGAGGCTATAGGGGTACCACTCACCCAATACAAAGAATTAAGCTGTCAGAAAATCACACACATGGAAAACTTGAAGTAGCTGTTCGATTGGTATAATATTTAACAGTTACGCCAATGCATTACACTTGTCACTAGCTTGATAAGAATTTGTAATGATACTACTAGCTCCACCTAATACATAGCAGGAAGATGTCAGAAAATCACAGACATGGAAAACTTGAAGTAGCTGTTCGATTGGTATAATATTTGACAGTTACGCCAATGCATTACACTTGTCACTAGCTTGATAAGAATTTGTAATGATACTACTAGCTCCACCTAATACATAGCAGGAAGATGTCAGAAAATCACAGACATGGAAAATTTAAAGTAGCTGTTCGATTGGTATAATATTTGACAGTTACGCCAATGCATTACACTTGTCATTAGCTTGATAAGAATTTGTAATGATACTACTAGCTCCACCTAATACACAGCAGGAAGATGTCAGAAAATCACAGACATGGAAAATTTAAAGTAGCTGTTCGACTGGTGTAATATTTGACGATTACGTCAATGCATTACAGTTGTCACTCGCTCTCGTCGCTCTTACGTTCCTTTTTGCAACTTAACGTGGTACCACTGTACGTTTAGGAGTGTTTGACTAATCTTTGTCAATTTTTCAGAAATTTATGAAATATGTACTTCCTACACAACTTCAAAGGTATTTGTCACTTCTTAAACACGAATATCAGATGTAAAAAAAAAATAGGTGTCTAATATTTCTTACTCCTCTACCTCTGTACCAAGTTCCCTTAAAATCGTCGTGTAACAGTTGAGTGATGATTTTTGTGAGACCATCCCACCTACCCTTCAGCTGGCTTGACCATCGACTGTTTTCAATTTTTTCGCTTAAAAAAAAAAACTGCTAGTTTCCCACCACAGTTCCCTTCGTCGATTTTTGCGCAGCCGCAAAACCGCAAGGCCTGGCAGGATAACAAAAAGAAGGACGTCGGCGAGCGGGAAAGAAGAAAAGGGTCGGCGTGGGCGGGCCACGCCTTCGTATCTGTACGACTTTTAATAATCGGCCCGATTTATCAATGTACCGGCCCTAATTAGCGAGCAGCCCAGTTCTTTCAGCGTGTACGCGCATTGTCCACGGCCAACCTTCTTGCTCTCTGTTGGGTATGAAAAATACAGAGGCAAGAAAAAGAAGCAACCAGGAAACCTCGTCTCTGGGCTGCTCGTTGCTTCTCGATAAATATCATGGCGATGTTGGGTCCAATTTGACCGATACAAAGTTACTCAATTATCAATTATTAATTAGTTACTTTACATTTGCGGAATGTAACATGATTCATTCTTAACGATTATTTATATTTTTGCTAATATCTCTGAAACCGTAAGAAATATTGAAAGTCATGAAGCCTTAAGTCTAATCATTCAAGATTCTTTTTCTCGAGTTCCTGATCGATCACGTGACAGACGGTTGACAAATAAAATTACAGACGGTCTTCAACGGCAGCCATCATATCAGATATGATCCGACGCGTAAAAAGAGATGATCGTACCAGTGGGTTTATTATGTTGACGAACCTGCCAGCGTGCCTGATCGACGCTGATGGGTAAGCAAATGAATAAAATTAGTGCACGTGTCCCGCCAGCTGCACGACCGAACAATTCGCGGAGCCTCCATTGGCGGGTACACGGAAGTCGTAAAAGCAAACGCACTGAAAACAAAAAACACTCGTAGAGCACTTGTCCGTGCGTTCCTCTCGATGATTGACGATGGATCGATTCCTCGCAATGGAGGCCGTTCGAGCGACGCTCTGGTCTGCTGAGCAAACCGTATCAAGGAAAAGAATTTATTGATACGTCCATTTTCATGACCGGTTCTTCGATTGCAGAATATCGAAGAGCAATGGCGAACTATAGTCTTTGAATTTGAATAAATACTCGAATTACGGAGCCAGGCGCATGAAATCTACTTTCAGGATCCATTCTTGACACCGATACGAATCGAAAAGTCCTTTTCCATTTTGGAATCTGACGTCCCGTTACCGAGATATGAGCAGTTAAGTTTGAAGCGCGCGAAGGCATGCGCGCGCAGACACGTGAGTCATCTGACTATGAAATGGCGGCTGCCAGGGGCGACGCAGTAAACTTTAATCGTTTGTATCTAGATAACCAAGCCTCGTATTGCGAAATGGTAAAGGACTTTTTGATTTCTTTTGACACGCGGAACGAGTTCATTCGACTGAATTGAAGAAACGTAAAGATCCGAAGCTCTCGAGAAGCTCAATGGAGAATTCATAGCCCAGACATGAGATTTATAGCGGTCGTTTCGAGGTCTTTATGTAAAGACAGTCGGTACACAACTTCAACGACCATAAAAGCGACCATAACTCGAGAACCAGATCGAACAGGTCACTCATCGACTATTTTTAACCTTATCGTTTCCCAAGTCCTCAAGTCCTGAATCCATTCCCGAAGCAGGTTCAATCGATACACAAACACCCCGTTTATTAAACCCGATTCCACGCCTAATATATGCGCAGCTATCTCGCGCGAAACGTAATATGCATAACGCAATCGAATATCTTTTTTTCCACGTTTTCCACGAACGTTGCGTCCAGCTCGTGGTAATGGCGGCCACGGTACAGATGCAAATCGTAGGAAAACGGTTTCGTGCCATCGGTTGTTGAGTAACAGATCGATTATAAAAAGAGCATCGCCAGCGAGCATGATACGCAATTACGCGACAGTTGGAAACGGCGCGTGACCGACGGAGCATCAACGTGAAAGACACACGGTTATAAAACGGAGTCCGGCATGTCTTCGACGCCTTGTTGCTCGTTTCGTCGAGCGTCAGAAATTAATGAGGACGTAACAAGGGAGTGCTCGTAAAAATAAAATTGGGAAAAATGTTTTCGATGGAACAGATAATTGGATCTCAATCTGTACTTCGTCTTTCTTACTTTCTCTTCGTTATTCTGATTGTTTAAACTAGGATTGTTTAAACCAAAGAGTCCAGCACCTTGGTGCTCGCTTCGTTGGCTATCAATTAATAATGAAGACGTAACGTGGTGAAAATAAACCCGAAGAAGAAGTTTTCGTAAAATATACGCGACGATATAATTGGATGCCAATTTGTATTTTATCTCTTCACTCTCTCTTTATTATCGAGATTATTTCAACCTAAATTTCGCCTGGAAATATGACCGCGCGAGTGTGATTTACGCCGGCGTCGTGCCTCGAGTGAATTGTTTAATGTTTTTTCCTCTTGGTAACTGGAACTGTTGCCAATTACCATTTTTCTTTCTAACGTAAGAGGCAATTAAACGTGCAGCACCGCGACAGAGGCACGGTTGCAGTATACGCGGTATACGTTCGACCAAGTTTCCTCGAAGGTCCCATTCATGCTTTTCTCATGAATCGATACATGGATTCCAAGCTGTTATTAACGACTGGTCTGATATTAAGCGGATACTTCGATTGGAATTTTCATTGACGTAGAGACCATTCCGATCAGAAATTAAATAGAAAGGTGTGGTATTCAGAAACGTTGTTTCTGAATAGTTGAACATTTGGAAGTGCAGGTTCTGAGTTAGGTGTAAAAATAACAGAACACGCAGCGGTCGCTCTCAAACTGCCGCGATTCGTGTACCTCGCTCCTTCTCGTTGTAGCCCTCGAGCACTCAGAGGCAAGCAAACCGGAGATGGATAAAAGAGCTCAGTTCTTGGAACACGTAAGAACACCTAACCTCTCTAACGCTCGCAATTCAGCCCCAGTGAATCACTGTATATCGCTATTGCGCCCGAGCGATATGTTTACATCTACTTATCCTCGGAAATTTGACCTGTTGAGCTTGAGATTTTGATTTTAAGTAAATTCCGAGGAACTTTATTTTTATCGTAAATAAATTGCGAGGAATTCGAGAAATATACAGTAGAATAGTAAGCGATCGAATAAAGAACAGGGGAAATTATTTGTATTGCTACAATTGTGTAGCGAGAAATTATTGTTACGGGGATTTTTATATTTGATAGCGCCATACTGATTAGGGCAACGAAGGTTCACGGTTTTCGGTGTAACAACGGTTCCAGTACAGGCATGCACAGGACAGGTGAATTCCCGCAAACACGACGGCTCGCGGCGCAGCTTTTATGGCGGAGGCCCAGCGTCGCGGCGCCGGCGTCTCTGCAATCAATACGTCGCGGCGCAACGTCCCGTGAGCTCCGACCTCAGCTGTTCGTCGCGTCCACCCATGTTTCCCTCGTCTGCGTCTCGAAGACGTCGAATTTTCATATTCCACGAATTGTTTTTCTCGCGGAATTCGAATCGACTCCAGAAAATTATACCTTCTCCAAATTGTGCAAAGTTCTCCAAAAAGGGACCAAAATGATTACACGATAAATAATACTACAGAGTGAATATATAATCAAATACTTTGAGTAATAATGAAGAATGTATCATTAATCATTCTTAGATGGTCGGCTTAGTAACGAGTCATCGTCGCGCGCGAGGTCAGCGACCCTCGATGAACGAGAACTTGAGCCTACTGCGGAGACAAATTTGAATTTTTGTATGAAATTTATAATCACGAGAGTTCTTGAGGAACTTTTTGAAATTATTAACGACGAGAAGCAATGTTTCACGACGAGAAGCAATGTTTCACGACGAGCCATTGCGAGTTGGAGTTAGTTTCTTTGGAAATGGAACTAGGTGTACGTCGAATGAATAAATTCTTCTAAGCATTCCATCATTGGAAAATATACAGCGAGTTCGTCGAAAACGGCCACCGCCCGGAATGGCATTTGTCACGCCCTTTATCGAGGGCCACCGTTTATTTTATTCGCGCCTCTCCTTTTTCATCGCGACCGGACCGTGATTCGAATATAATCGAGTGGCTGGAGGCGCCTAAAAATAGCTGCGAGAACAATCGAATAAACATTTATTTTCTTGGAAAGTGGCCGCTGTGAAACTTTCCAAGGCTGGCTCGATATTTTTTTCGACCGTTTCCACTGTATTTAACGAGTATTCAAATGAATTTTCATTTCTATTCGATTAAACAGTTGTTCGGATGAATTTTAACACGACTG
>NC_071982.1:4729078-4740538 GCF_026283585.1 Hylaeus volcanicus
CTTATTCGAATATACTTTCAGATATTCAGATAAATTTCTATTCGATTGAATAGTGGCTCAAATGAATATTAATTCAACTGAATACTTACTCGAATACACCATTTAAAGTGAAGCATTTTATTATCCGAGGAGTTATCCAAATAAATATTCGTTCAATTGACCAAACAACCTTCTATCCCATCCCCTAAAATAATTCCACTCCATAATTTCAACTCATTCATAATCCATAATAATCGAATTAGAAATTCTCCCCATATATTTCACCACCCCACTACCGGGTGCATCTGCACCAAGCCACTGAGTCAATCCATAGATCGCTATGTACCCCGCTTTCCAGTGAACCAGCAGTCCCCAAGAGTCCGAACGAATTGTACTAACACGATAAAGTTCGACGTGGAACGCTTTCGTCCATCGATCGGCCAACAGTGAAATCTGATTTCTGGTCACCGCACCCTCCCGCCAACGGTACTGCTTCGGCAATCAAAGCCGTTTAGAAGCACTTCGAGTGCACTTTATTGGAATAACCTAGATGTTGCGATCGACCGCCACGAAAGGTGCCAACGGCGTCAATTCCGCTCCAGGACCCTCGAGAAAGCTCGAGGGCCACGGGCATGGGGGTTACTGGGGCGGTCGCCTGAATTTTTCTTTGATCCACCTTCCCCCAACCCCTTCCCTTCTGCCATGCACGGTGATTGTCGAGCGTTGACAGGCAAATCGAGTTTAATTTCACGGTGACTGCGAAGGTAACGAATCAGACGTCGACATTCTACCATAGACCGTCAAGTATATCGAGGGATCTAAGTCTAGGGGTTCCCAAATTTTTTAGGAGCTCCCCTCTCTAAGGGACAGGGTATTCTTTGGTATTAGTACACTCTTGAAATTAGTGTGCTTTGAAATGGAAATTTTTTGGAGGGAGAGGAGTTAAAGATTTGTTTTTTTTTCTAGATACATCTGATTTGTTTCTAGGGACACTCTGTAAGACACACAGAGTTCTAAGAGTCTACATAACCTCTGAAACTAGTGTGCCTTGGAAAGAAAATATTTTGGGAAAAAGGAGTTGAAGATTTGATCTTTCCTAGAGGCTACTGAAGTCTATCTGAAACCCTCTGTAAGAGACACAGAGTTCTTAGGTATGAGTTATCTTCTGAAATAGTGTGCTTTGAAATTAAATTTTTGGGGGAAGGAAGTTGAAGATCTGGTTTTTTCTACAGGTTTCTGAATTGTTTCTAGGAGCCTCATTAACCTCTAGGACCCTAGGTTTCTTGGACCCTAATTAACCTCTGAAATTAGCATGCTTTGAAGTAACAATTTTTTGGAGGAGAGTATTTGAAGACTTCTTCTTTCCCAGAAGTTTCGGAATTGTTCCTAGAGACCCTCTCTAAGAGACACAGAATTTCAAGATTCCAATTAACCTCTAAAACTAGTGTACTTTGAAATAAAAATTTATCACAGAGGATTCGATTGCCCTCTACAGTAACAACCTAACCAATTTTTCTTCATATACAGGGTGATCCATTGAAACCAAAGTACCCAACTCTGAAATTAATCTCCCGAGAGATTGAACTCCGTTTCGAACGGAGGAATCTCGAGGATTAGGTTATGTCCCGGTCCCCTGGCATCGAACTCCATTCCTCGTACTCAGCTCGCGGAATGGAAAAAAAATTGAAGAAGGACCCAGCCAAGAGAGAGAGAAGCTCGGTCATGCGTCCGCGAAACTGCCATAAATGGCGTTGAAGTCTTGACGGCGCGTTAGTTATTACGTGCAATTAGCCCGAGATAGCGAGAGGAGAGAAGGCTACCGATCCGTGCAAGGTCTGGCTGCGGTCTGAGTCTTAGCTAATCACTGTTTATCGGCTCGAAGTCGGCGACTTTCAACGCGGAGTCGCAGGGACACGCTCGACTTCGCGGCGTTTGGCTCTCGCCTCAGACCACACGGGTCGAAACGTGTCCACCTATTATTTACACTTTTTCTCGACATTTTTCCTGAACCGTGATTACCCGCAGGCGCACCAGGTGGAACCAAACAACTGAGTTGTTATTCTGTGTCGAACCAAAAACTGCGTGCACAGGTCTATAGATAAATTCATCAGCCTGGAGGGACATCTGTCTGTTCCACAGAATGAATCATGATTCGTTCATATATGCACTGAAATAGACCGAAAAAGGCTAGTGTTAACTGGTCAGAAATGAATAATTAGTGACGTCATAAGGGAGAAAAAGAAGTTTGTGATTTTTGTAAAAGTATGATTATCTGCAAGCACACCAGGTGGAACCAAACAACTCTTCTCTGTATTATTTTCACCTACATTAAGCCAGAAACTATGTAAACAGCTCTACAGATAAATTCATCAGGAGAGCATGCCTCTAAATTACATTACAGAATGCATCCTAATATATCCACGATGAAGTACAGCCTAAATAGGACTGAAATCGTCTAATTACCACTAGCCAGTTGACTAATACTAGCTAGTTGACTAATACTAGCCAGAAATTGACGCCTTGACGTCAGCAGGCGACAGAAAGAGAGTAACTGAAGAGTTTCGCCGCGTCTCAAAGGTTCCATTAGTTTCGAGTTGGCGACCTAAAATTCAATATTCGTTGCCAGTTCCAAAGGCAGCGACTATCGCCGGAGCGACTCTAACCTCAAAGAGAGGAATTTCTCCAACGACACCGTCGTCCCCTGCTCGCCAGCAATTAACGGTGAGTAATGACGAGTATACTCGTCTTGCGACCTAGATTTCCCTCCATCGCGAGCCACGAAGCGAAGACTTTTTAATAATTCTCGAAACTCGCGAATATTTGAGGTTAGATACGATTTACGTACGAAAATAAAAAATAACACCGAAACCACGTTCGAATGACTTGGAGTTTTTGAAGGATCGCGGAGGATGAACGAGAGTAAACGTTCATAAGGGCGTACGTGTGCGAACACACAGGCATACTTATCGCCGGAAATGAAGTGTCGGCCAAATATCCGCGGAGCGAGGTTGGGCAAATATTTTTCCATCGATAATGACGCGTTTCCAAATAAGGGGGACCACCGAAGATGGGTCGAGCTTTATCATTATCGAGTGCACGAAAATATTGTAAATATACAAAGTGGAGGTTGAAGATTTATCCCATAGATATCTATACTATATCTAGATCTAGTATGCACTAAAATGTATGTGTCTGATATGCAGTTATCTATATTATGCAGATATGTAACTTGACCATTGGACTGTACTAACATAGTTTCGTTTCGTTTTTACAAATGAATCTTAAGAAAAATTAAAAACCAAATGGAAACAAGGTATGGGAGGTTAGGATCCCTCTCACATAAGAGAACCTGTTTGACGCATGCGCGAGAAAATCCACTGCCTCGTTGTAAATACTTTTCGATGTACTTTTTATGTACTAAAACAAAGGGCGTTAGCGATCCAAGTATAGATATCTGTGGTTTACCCTGATTTCCATCGTTTTTCCGTGCTAAAGCACGTGCTTTCGTTATTTCCCGCCAGAGGGCAGACCTGGGCCAATCAGAACCGCCGATATCCTCAAGGAAAAAGGAATTCGTCCTTCGTGGAAAGTTGGAGTACTTTGCGCTTGAACTTGATACGAAATGGGCTAACGGCGATCAATACGAGCTTTCGGCGCTTGCGAGGCAAAGCTCCCGGCCGCTATGGCCTGCAGAGACCACCCTGAAAACTTGCAGAAGCCACCATGCTTGTTATTATCATGGGAATCTCCATAGGCACCTGAATACGACGAACGTCTAGACGAATTGATTTCTTACCTCGAGCTTGTTTCGACTTACAAGAACCTCTACGTAACCTCAACATTCGTTATGGAATATTAAAAAAATTAATAATACAAATAGACAAAATAAAAATAATATCCTGACCTCGAGAGTAAAAGAATAAAGAAAACAGATTTATATGTTATTATTCATTGCATCATCGATGTAATTAGCTTGCTTTGCCCTGTTGCGTTTTTAATAATGCTTCGTTCTTTCAGTGAAACTATATTTTACGGAATTAAAATTGTCATGAAACGTATGCTTTCAGCGATTCAAATAACTATGTGGCCTGAAGGTCAAGTTCAACATAAATGGTACAAGTTAATTTTTGTTGATAGTTTCTCCTTTATCCCGATGAAGATCATTGTTGCAAGCAGGAAATTCTTCGACTCGTGTTTAGAGACAGTTCACGAGTCCAGTTTGTTGTTGGAGGATTCTAAGAGCCTTGACTTAGGCAATTCCAATGATTCACCGTAACTCGAACCAACGCATCGTGTTTTACCGTGTCCCGGATAAGATAAGGGAGCATGTCAACCTTTTTTTCTAATCGATACTAGGAGCGATACGCCTTTGACTTTCTTCTCGAACTCTATTCGTGACTCCATTGCACCGTTAGAACCGAGGAAATCCTTGGAAAAAGTAATGCGCGAAACATATTCGTTCCTCGAACAAATATATTCGACAACAACTTCGTATCTCGTCGAGATGTGCAAATTTGTAGTATTTTTAAATATTTTTTTTTTTTCTAAGGAACATTAATCCAGTATTAACGTAATTTTATATGGAGTCTCTAAAGCTAAACGAAACATGAGTAATTGTTTGAGTGAGTACTACACAGGTCTGACCCCAGTTCTACCCTTCAATTCGAGTACTACATCCTACTGTTCCACAGTTAATTTTACCTCGTTAACTGGAATTAAACGATATTTAACCAGAAACTACCCAATATCCGACAGCATTCAGCAGTAACTTCCTACGGAAACATTCCCATCGATAAGAAGTTTGCTCCGTCCCATTTCAGCATTGCTGAAGCACCAATGGGGCTATTTTCGTTAGCCCGATAGAGAATTTAGTAAAAGTTACCAATTTTTTTGTATTGTATTTTCATAAAAGTAGTACCATCAAATTGGTGAGACCTTCTCGAGGAACATAAGTCCAAACACGACCCTAATCGGACTACTTTCCATCAATCCAAAATTTTCGAAAGGCCAGCCATTTTTGAAAAATGGTAGCTACGTAAAACTCAAAATTCTCTGAATGTGGGCTTGCTTGTACTCGTTTTAAACGAGAGAACATCATCGATCCAATGACAATCCTTTCGAGAAGATCCAAAAAAAAAGAAAAAACAATTATATACGAGAGGTCACCTCAGTGGTCAATGCTCACTTCAACGTATAACCAAACGTATCCAAGTCTCCTTATCCACCGATCCCCTCTACAATAATCTAAAAGAACTAAAAAGGGGGGGAAAAAAACGAAACAAACGTTTACGGGACGTCTATGACCCGCGACACTGAATTTAATTACCCATACACGACTCCCACTAGGGGAAACAGAAACACGTGGACCGTTGGAAGTTCGCCGCGGAACCGATCGACCTGTGCAGATTTCCCTTTCGTTCTGCCCTTTATGGAACGCTGTGACACTGCCACCGCGCGGTGCTCGCCTGTTTGTATTCATACGCAATCGTGCCGCGGATAAATCGCTGCCGGCTGGACGTTCTGAACGCAGCTGCGATTCCGTATATGATCCTCCCCGTCCATAAGAAACCGTTTCCCGCAACGCGTGGCATTCTCCCTAAATGCAAATTCGCTAAACAACCGTGTGATCGCGGTCGCGACTCGGTTTAATGGGAACGACGAACGTTACGGAGGCGCGGTGCGCGCTTTTCGACGCAGGCTCGACATTTCGCGGCTTTAACGCCGATTCGGAGATACTATTACGCTGCGCCACTATACTATTATGCTACTAAATTATTTTGTGTATATAGTACTGTACTGTTGTTACCGTGCTACTGTACTGTATTGATATGCTACTGTATTATTCTACTGTTGTGCTATGCAATTATAGAACTATAGAACTGTAGAACTATGGAACTATACATTTCCTTCACAATAGGTCATATCATGCCCCATTTCTAGTAGTAGTCACGTCCTCACACTCGTCTTCCCAAACTGTGTCATTGCACCTAATTCCACTGAAGTGATCAAAGCCACCTGGTATCTAAAGCCCGCGATATGTAGATAGTCGTAGCTACCAATGAAATCGATAATGAACTCGTCATGTGCTAATGGATTGATCCCTCGATCCGACGATAAGAATACATCGAACAAGTATGACTCGGAGGGAACAAAGTCCCAGTAGCCGACGGTCTTATCTCACGAGTGTTTTATTTTGAATGATACCGACGATACGTGAAAGTTTCTTTCCGGTCGGATGCTTTCCCAGCGCGCGTAGCATCCCAGCCTCGATAAGTTTTTCGAGTTTTCTCGTAGATACCAGCCGCAATCGGGCGGCAGGATTAAAATAACAAAGCTGTCCCATTTCCTCCCGTCCTTTGTGCAGCTATCCGCGGTATGCTCTTTAAAACACGCACAGGCATCCCGGGGATTTACCCACTCGCGAATATAGCCGAGCCCTACTGGCTGCGGAACGAGACGAGCAATCCGCTGATACACACTCGCAGGAATTCACGCGGATGAAATACTGGCGCCGAGATGCCCGACACCACGCCGTAACGGGGCTCGGTTTTGTGGAGGAAAACGTTTGTTCGACTTGCTGGGGACACGCCACAATAGGAGTACCGAGACCTTTCGAGCCTTATCTCCACCTTCTTTTTTCGGTATTTGGTCCAGGGATCTTTGAGGCAGAGGGTTGAACAGGGAAAGGGTTATGAAAGTACTGTTTTCTAATTTTTGGGAAAATTTGCAATTTTTGGAAGTAGCAAGAGCTTTAGCTCGACCTTCTTTCTTTGGTTTTTGGTTGGGCCTCTTTGGTTTGAGACAGGGGATTGAACAGAAGAAGAATTGGTGGAATGACTTTGATCTAATTTGCAAATATTAGCAATATTGGGGCTCTTTGGTTTGAGGCAGGGGTTTGAATAGAGGAAGGGTTAAAGAATTACTGTTTTCTAATTTTTGGGAAAATTTGTAATTTTTGGAAGTAGCAAGAGCTTTAACTCGACCTTCTTTCTTTGGTTTTTGGTCGGGGCTCTTTAGTTTGAGTCAGGGGTTTGAATAGAGGAAGGGTTAAAGAATTACTGTTTTCTAATTTTTGGGAAAATTTGTAATTTTTGGAAGTAGCAAGAGCTTTAGCTCGACCTTCTTTCTTTGGTTTTTGGTTGGGCCTCTTTGGTTTGAGACAGGGGATTGAACAGGAGAAGGATTGGTGGAATGGCTTTGATCTAATTTGCAAATATTAGCAATTCTTGGAATTAGCAAGAGTTGAAAGATTGTTATAGATTACTAGAAGTCTAAATTATACTACTTGATGCCATCGAAATATCTCAAAACTGAAACTGGCAAACCTCCAGTATTCCAACCCTCCTAAAATCGAAACTGGCAGAAGTTAGAAAATGGTTCGAAACCAAAAAGGTGATGACCAGTCCTCACCAATGGTTACTTGGAACTATATTTAACCGATCCCATCCAAAAACCTCATTTTAACTTTCTTGCTTTGATATTTGGGAGTCAGGCCTTGAATAGAGAGAAGGATCGAGGAATTATTCTACGAGGAGCCTAGAATTCACCTGGGGGAATTGAAATTGACAAGAGTCGGAAGATTGTTGAAGACCAAAGAGCCGATGACGACCAGCCTCCACTAGAAGTCTGAATTACACTAAACTGACCTCATCGAAAAATCTCAAACCTGAAACTGGCAAACCTCTAGTATTCCAACCCTCCTAAAATCGAAACTGGCAGAAGTCAGGAAATTGTTCGAAACCAAAAAACTGATGATGACCAGTCCCAGTGATTAATTCCTTGGTCCAACGTATTTCAAGCAACTAAAAAATCCAAAAAGTTTAAGAACGTAAGTGGTGGTATAGTCTTTCTCCGCAATGTATTTGAACCCTTGAGCTTCTTATCCCATCTAAATACCGACAACAACTCCGTGACGCGAGCACTTCCCCCGGATGGTCCCGGACTCCTGGAAAAGCCGTCTAAACATCAGCGAGTGCAAGAGAAACGACGGTTTAAACGCTGCCTTGACGACTCTCTTCCGGAGCGGTCGTTTCGCGTGCGACTCGTAAATCGTATTAGCATGACACGCGGCAAAAAGTGTTTGGCGAACGGGTACACGTGTCTCCGGTGGTTTCCAGCCTCTAAATGGATAATGAGCACTAAATCACTCGCTAAATGTTACGCATTGGCGTTGGTAACGCGATCGTGGGCTGGACAGGCGTAATTGCACGTTTGACCGATTCGAATCGATCGGGTCTCGGATTGCCACGAATCGTAAATAGTTCGTTACGTGGGAATTGTCCTAGTATCTATTCTTCGAAGCTGTTGTCTCGTGGCGGGGATTAGCGATAAGCTTGGGTGAAGGTCAGAGGTTGGCCACAAATGGGGTATCGCCAGGTCTCAGGGGCAGGATTAGGTTCGCTCCTTGATCAGTGAAAGTTAGGTGAAGACAATTGTTGAATGAAGACATAGTTGATAATCTGTGGAGGTTAGGATGCGTGGTGGGCCTAGCGTTCATGGTTGCTTCCTATGAGTCACAGAAGTCTCTCTTTCACAGCTATGCTTTCTTATCATCACAGCTTGCAATGGCCTTTCCACCACGTGGCAGGGCTGTACAGCAACTATTGATCTCTCTGTCGGCTCTAGACGTCCACTTCTCGGAGCCCGTGGATATAATTAGTTTCAATCGTTTCCGTGGAATCGGTTATACCACCCAAGTCTGGGAAAAGGGTCACCAGGTCACACCAGTGGCTGGAACTCGGGAATAAGATCACGATGGAACTTTTAATCGACAAGGTTCTATAGCTAAACTCTGGGGTATGCATTAGTAGAGCTAATGCGGCATGAACTAGGCCAATAGAGCGCAGGGGATGTGTTCCGACATGGATAGTTGCCTTCTTATAGTCTGTTAGCTACGTTAGGACACTTAGTCTCCAAACTAACTAAGATCGTCTAATAAAATCCCTGAGAATTTCCACCCGACTTCCAATTTCCAAGCTCCGGAGCGTATCCAGACTCCGGATTCCAGAGCGCCAAGCGACCGATTCTGATTTCGCGAAAAGTATCAGTGAATGTCTCCAGCCAGTCAATGACTGCTCCCGACTGGCTCAGCGTAGGTGCACGCGAGATTTATCTATGCAACGGTCGCGTGTACCACGTTCACCGGTGCGTTCGGAATCTCGCCAAGGGAAAATGTCCTGGAATTCTTGAATACATCGACGATAACGTCGCTCCGGCGTATACCCCGAGAAGAGAATTTCTGCGTCGTGAAATGCCACGCTCGCGCGTGGATCGTCGTTCTACACGTGTCGAGGCAGCCGCCGTGGAAAATAAAAATTGTGCTTTCGAAGGTTTCAGCGCGGAACTAACGGCGTCTGGCCGCTTTGACGCGACTGAAAGGCACCCGTGCCTTCGAAAGCGACAAGGTACGCTCGTTAATTCGTTCCATCGCATGCGCCGTCGGTTTTTCGATTTTAACACCGTTACACCGGGCCTTGTAGATTAGGAGGATCGGAACACTGGAGATTTGCCAGTTTTGAGATTTTTTACCACCGGAGGTTGGTCATTGTCAGGTTTTTGGACTCGAAGCTTCAGCAACGTCTAAAAGCGAAGTAAATCACTGCCTCGGTTGAAAGGAATTAATTCGTATTCATAAATATGAAGGCGTGTTTGCACCTGCATGGCCGTTTCCGTTCGTAGTAAATAAATTTATTCGTTGTTGATTAATAAATAAGAAAAAGCCAGCCGGTTAGACGTTGCCCGTATGTGGCCGGCGATAAACATGAATTATGGAACGGGAATTATTAACGCCGCGGAGGTGAATACGTTTATCAGGAGTGCTTCTTTCGCCTTTCAACACTGAAATACGAATGACTACTCTCTTATTCCTGATCTCGTGATATTCACGGCCAGCGGGGAGTAGCGCCATAAATACGCTCGGATACACCTAAGGGCGCGAGTTATTTTCATAGCACATTGTGGCGAATGCTCCGAAAAAATACTGGTTTCGATGCTAGGCGTGGAATTAACAAGTTTAATGAGGTCCACGGAACAGGGACATGAACGTGGGTAAGAAACTAGGCGTGGTTTTTAAATCGGACCGTTTACTGCTTCAGATCGCGCGTGCTGGGTCCAGAATCTCTTTGAAAACTATCGTTATCGACAGTATACGCTGCATTGCCTGCAAAGCGACCTACCTTATCGGTCAAGAGCTCTACGTTACCGAGTCTTATCGTTGGATACTCTACATTACCAATAGAGAGGCCTACAGTATCGACAGATGATTCTGTATTACCGATTCTTTATCGATTAACTGATCTACATTACCGAGTTTTATCGACAACGCGCTCTGCACTGCCTGCGGAACCACCTACTTTATCGATTAACTGATCTACATTACTGAGTTTTATCGACAGCGTGCACTGCATTACCTGCAAAACAACATATCAAGAGCTCTACGTTACCGAGTCTTACCGAAAGGCTCTCTACGTTACCAGTAAAGAGAGCTGCGTTATCGGCAGATCGTTCTATATTATCGATTCTTAACGACAGACTAATAAGATACGCAGGACTCACCATTTCGTCGAGGCTCTTCAAGTCGTTGGTGACGATCTGTGGCTGGGGCCCGTATATGAGGCACGGCTCTTCCTGTTGCATGTCCGCGTACTCGTCGTCGCTCTCTTCGTTCCCGCCATTCCCGTGGGCGCCATTCGCCGCCTTGTTCTCGGCGGCGATCTCCCTGTCGATTTGCCTCTCCATCTGGACGAGCATCGGCGCCAGCATGCCGAATTTCGCCCCCCTCCTGGCCACCTCGAGCAGGCAGAGTATGACGTGACGCTCGTTCTTGCGCATTATCAGGTCGTCGGTCTCGAACAACAGGCACTCGATGATGCCCAGGCTGTTGCGGCACCAGCCGATGAAATTCGAGACGTTGTCGCGGGCGAAGAAGGTGCCGGCCTTCGCGTTGGGCAGGAAGGCCACGTCGCTCAGCTGGCTCATCGGCAGCGCCAGCGACGAGGTTATCGAACGTGTCATCGAGATCTTGCGCGCCTGGCGACGCGCCACGTATTCCGCCGCAGACTTGCGTACGTTGTTCGAGTGCTGTAAACAGAAGACAGTGATGGTTAGGTGGGACAGTTTATCAACGAGGTGAGGGAGAAGCTTAGCGAAGGCGGCAGAGGTTTTATCGGTCAAGGCTGGGAACGTGGAACACGAATTCCAGAGCTGAGGGTCTACCAAGTGCACTACATGGACCGAGCTAACCTAGACTAATTCGAAACTTAGAACTCTTGTTTATCTAGGTCCTCGAGAGTTCAGATGCTCCTGGCATAAACCTGCCTAGAAATCGTAGCTACCAAGTGGACCAAGCTAATCTAGATCTAGGTAAAACTTAGGATTCTTGGTTATCTAGGTTCTTCAGGATCCAGATCCAATTGACACGAACTGCTTAGAAATCCTGGCTACCAAGTGGACCAAGCTGGAATCTATGATTCTTGGATATCT
>NC_071982.1:4740548-4745944 GCF_026283585.1 Hylaeus volcanicus
TAGACCAAGCTCTAAAACTTAGGATTCTTGGTTACCTAGGCTCTTCAGGACCCAGATCCAATTGACACGAACCTGCTTAGAAATCCTGGCTACCGAGTGGGCCAAGGTAACCTAGACCAAGCTGAAACTTAACATTCGTGGTTACCTAGTCCTTTCAGGGTCACGTCATCCTAAACCTGTACCTGTTAACAAAATCCTAGATACCAGGTGGTCCACTATTGAAATCCCCAGAAAATGAACACATAGCGAAGCTATTCAATACACACGCGACTCTGATACACTTCTAACTCTGATACACCTCTCCCGGCGTAGCTGACATTCACCGGTAGGCAGGAGCGCCGAGCGTGTCTGGTTTGCTCCCGCTGATTAAAGAGTCAAACAGACACCGATAGCATCTTAACACCCTCTAAGCTAATTGTTCCATTAATAATAAACGCCGTGCGCGGATTCCTAATGCGTTTAACATTTGCGAGGACGATAAATACTCGACGGGTAACGAGGCTCTCCTGGCCGAGGGACTTTTATTATCGACGCTGGCGGGTGCTTAAGTAACCGCGTGATAATTAGATATCGGGATGATGTAAATAAGCAGCACAGCCACGCTCCGCGCCGTTCGACTTCGTCTAATAACAGGTTCTACCACGGTGTCTATCGTTTAATAGCGTCGTCGAGGATCTGTTATTTAACGATACGGTTTACGCCGTTCGATTTTAATTAAAAGTCGAAACAGATGCCGAAGATACAGAAATTAATGGTAGAGAGAACAGCCTTCCTCGTATTTATGTCGTAACACGATAATCAAATATAATTGTTAGAACTTGTAGATGATATTTTACTTTTAGATTCAAAATGGATTCCATTGTCGATACTCTGTATGTACGATGAACTTATCAGGAGTATTAGAGTGCTCTTTGATCCTACGTCTAACAGGAATGCGCCGAGCATAAGGTCTCCCTTTCTTCTGGACTCGAAGCTGAGGATAAGGGTGTTCATTGTTTCCCCAGTAGACGACTCGATAAATATAGCTCTATTTCGTGAGTATTGGGTTTCTCAGAATCGATCCAAGCTTGCGAGCGGAGGAGTCTGGACAATCCAAAAGATTCTGATCGATGACGTGTGGACCCCTACAAATGGACCAGGACACTTTAGGGGTTCACACGTCTCTGATCAAGGCCTATCCGTTCTAAGCACCGCCTCAGAGAATTCTACTTGGTAGAAATGCTCTGGACACTGCAATATGACTAACCTTCAAATTTTAATCTTTCTTTCGAGTTCAGACACCTTAATATTTATTTTACGATGAGTTTTCCTCAGTTGACTTTTGCTTCGTAACTTAGACGTTCCTCGAAATTCATTTCGCAGAGAAATCCTGTTCGATGAATCACGTTGTTTGCCGTTTCATTCAGTCGGTTAATCTCGTTTTGATTCATTACTCAACGCGAGAGCGTACCCGACCCTATTTCAGTAACTCGTGTACACGCGCTGTTTACACGGGAATTTGATCAATGGGGCAATTCTTGCGTTCCGTGGGTTCGTGGGACATCTGCGGACCGTCAGGATTCGTTTCGCGTCGAACAGTCTCAACCTGAACAAATATTTCGCGTCGAGACACCTGCTCTTGCGAAATTTCACGCGAGCAAAATCAAATTTGAAGCGATGATAACGCGGTGCTGGGTCGAGGTTAGGTTCTGATTCATCGCTTCGAAGCGGGGCAAAACCCTAGGCTTTTTTCCAAAGAAGGAAACGAGATAAACGTATCGTTTATTGCCAGCTTTCTAGAATTTTAAGATTTACAGAACTACTAGGACAACTGCTTCTATACAATTCTATGTTTAGCTTTTTTTTTGTTGGCCAACTCTGCTTCGAGGCAAAAAGGAAAGGTCAACAGCTGCTATAATAAAGTATCCAGTGTCGCCAGATTTCCATTAACTGCTGCGTGTTTGAACTGCGCTATGAGTGTAATCCTATACTCGGTCCACAACGGAACTGGATTTTTATCGACAGATGCGGTTTCGACCACGACAGAGGGCATTCGTGCCTTGGTTGGTTTGGTGTGTTTATAGTGCGAACTTTGAGGCGACTTTTCGCCTTTGCGTTTTTGCACTTTTCTGGTGTTACTTTATCTTACCAAGATCTTTTTTCCTTACTATCTTTTTTATTCTTTTCGATTACATATCTTATGCCATTTTTGATACTTTACTTTTACTTTTCTGGTACTTATCTTACCAAGATCTTTTTTCCTTACTTTCTTTTTTATTCTTTTCGATTACATATCTTATGCCATAAGGATTTTCGATATTTTTTACTTTGTTAGTCGATCCTAACCCAACCATGAAAAAAACCTGGGTGGACGGCCGGGATTCGAACCCAGGTTCTCAGCGTGGTAGCCGGCTACGCTACGCACTGCTCTACTGTCCGCCCCTCACTCGTGCCTTTGACAAACTGTATATGCAACCTATATATGTACTCCTCGTGTACTTCTTTTCCCGTTCACTTTAATCCTTAATTTACTCTTTCAATTAATTCACTGATAAAGGCAACAAGTGTTGAAATTGCCGGATACATTGTATAATAGCTGGCTAATCGCCTGTGCCTTGCGAAATTTTAATAGTCTTTTTATTCGTCGACTAATTCAACCGTTTACGAGGTCAATGTTACGCGGATTATTGCCTTCTCATCTCACTTTCACTGTACTACATACTCGAGGTTCGTGGTCAACGTCACGCTATGAAACGTAATGCCTAGACTTTTCGATTCGCGTTTACCAACATTGCAAATTTATTTTGCCAAATTTTGAATTATTTTGTTCTTCGTTTACTTATTTAATAAAGCATTGATTCTAACATGTATTTTTTTACGAAGTCTCGGATGTACTAATTCATAGAATTGTTTATTTAATTTCGCAGAAATTCATTGAAATATTACGTTTGTCATAAAAATATGACGAATTTTCATTACGTATCTTCCTGAGGGCAGATAAGCGGGTCACCGAAACTGAAAGTTATCGGATACATTGACCTGATTTGTGTAGACACGCATAGATCCGCGATACTGCGAACTACTAATTCGTTAACAGGTTCGTTTGAAAAAGCTGTGAGCAATTTTCTAAGTAAAATTAGACTTGTGGAAACAATTCCAGCCACATTTACAGCAACCGATACATTAAAAATGGAATTGAAACGCAGATAACGATAAGAATACGCGAAAATATTAATTAAATTTTATTCGATTGTATCGCGATGCGACCAGTCAGCCAACCAGTTCATTTTTAAAATTAAATATTGATAGAGACTCTCCCCTCCCGGCAACAATAAATTTGTCACGACTGTAAATAATAATTCGTTTCAGCGATAAACGTTAGATTTATAGCGAGCCTCGACGACGGAATGAGAAGAAGAATTTTAATTAATACCGGAAGCAATTTGCTACCAGACATATTGCTGCGTTTGATCGTTCAATCCTTGTTTGTTATCAATCTCGGTTATGCTTCGATAATTAAGATTAATCACCGCGATCGTGGGCGAATGTATCAGCGCGCGTCCATTTACGTTCGATCCAGTCACGGTTTAACATAATAATATGGCAGCGATACCGAGACTATACCAATTATCTGTTTTTTAAACGAATTTTTTCCAACCCGTTTCATTCTCCTTATCTGCGAGTGCAATTGAAAGTGCTGAATCCTTGTAACAAGGATTATTAAATTTATAAGTCTTCTCCTCCTGGTTGCCCTCAGCTACCGCCATCTCGACCTTGGCGCCATTGTTTCCGCCATTTTCAATTTAACTTCTCTCGATGCCCCATTCTCACATTCGACATCTTTCTCCTTTTTCTTTTTCAAAGTCTTAGCTTTAATTTCTAACGAGTATGTTATAAATTTAAAATTCGTGATTAATTCACCGTTCGAAACTAATAAACAATTCGTCGTTATTCGGAGATTGAACCGAGCCCCGAGGCCCAGCTGGTGCCAATTGTCGCCGAAACGGAACAAACGTTGTGTCACGGTTCTTTGTGACGCTTTTGAATCATTGAAACGGGACGAGACCGGCTTCAAACAGCCGACGAGACGGATTAGCCGATGAAAGTGCACCTCATTCAGTCCGAAGTGCTCGTTGCAGTTGCACGAAAGCGAAACGGGATAGCTGTACACGCGAATTCTCTGCAAACAGCAAAACCGTTTTTGTGATCTTAAACGCTTCCCGTCCAATTGTGGCCGAGGAGCCAATTACATTTACCGAAAATCTGCCGTAATTGCACTGTTTAGAATATTTACGACCAACGTTTTCATTACATACTTGTATTAAGACATAGATTCGTAAAGATAATTATCAAATATCACGCAATTCTTCGAATTAATTAGATTTATATTCGTGTATACATTTTTTCTTTATATTTTGTTGCCTGTTTAAAAGATAAGGGATTCTAGCGATAACAATGATCCTAAACGCATAAATTCGTCGCGAAATGTAAAAATGCACTTCCCGCTGAAGAAGTCGGTCCTCGGTCACGCCAGGTCGCGAGCAACAATTTGAATAATTTAAATGATCGATATCCGACCCCCCTGACCTCCCTAGCAACCATGATTTCGCATCGACGAGCTGTAACCGTTTCTACGAATGCGTTCCGCGTTCCCATTGAGCATTGCGCGATCGCGGCGCAATTATTGCATTTTACACGGAGCCATTACGTTTTCCTTCTTATCTCGGTACACTAATCCAACAAGGCCGCGATACACTATCTAACCAAGTATGTAGTCATTAATCGCGGCACGGATTATTTTGTCTGGCAATTGTGTTCTCAATTACTTAATAGCCCCCCGATGTCGATTACTATGACAGCCGATACGGTGGGAATACTGGCTCCGAGCGGGTAAGCGCGCCGATATATCGCCGAGGAAACCAATACGAGGCAAATAGATATTTACGAGGCGATTGGGGCGCCCCGCTTCGATTCGACGTTTCGATGAAAACGCGAGATAGCTCCGTGGCGAACCAGAGTACAAAGAATCGCCAGACCGCAGATAACGCCTTGACGTAATAACAATAATTACGACGTTTTCCTTGCGCCATAAAAGCAGCGCACGGAGTGCTGCAACTTGCCAGGTATCCCTTGGAGGGACTCGAGATATTCCAGGAGAACCAGGTGACTTCCAGGGGAACATTAGAACTTACTCTGTCCTCGTCGAACAAACAAACTTCAGATATCGTTAGGAAAGTCTTTAGACTCTTAAGCTTAGATGTCCAAGGCTTTGAAGAATTGGAAATTTTGTGAGTGGGGCCCTGAAACATCTAGTTCGAAATTTCTATCTGCCTTTTTCGTTTTCTGAGATGTCGAACCCCCATCACACCACTTCAAACGTTCCCAAACTCAGGTCCCAGCGCCTCCCAAAATACAAT
>NC_071982.1:4745954-4754059 GCF_026283585.1 Hylaeus volcanicus
TTAGATCTCCTGTGATGCCAAGCCCCAATCCTACCTCTTCAAACGTCCCCGAACTCAAGTCCCAGCTCCTCCCCGCCACCACCTCGTCGCTGATTGTTTAAAATCACGTCGCCAGGAGCGTCGCCCGCAGTCCTGACAATGAAACATCGCGCGTGACAGTAGGCAGAGTCGTGAATCATTTGGATTTCACACTGGCAACGCGATTCTCGTTAAAGGGTTAAACGCGTGACGGCGTCGAACACCGCGTACGTGGCCGAGAAGAATCGCCGGCGAACGATGATATGCATAAGACGCCACGGCGAAACCTGTTCTGTTTTTGTTGGCCGTTGTATGCTAAACGAGATGCACGTACGTAATTACCCGGCTGCCGAAGGCGTGCTGTGTTTTTGTTGCGGGAAGGGTGAGTCGGAAAAGCTGGGTTTCTAGGAATTGCGGGACGACGAGAAATTGGTCGATAGAGTGTCTAATGAAAATTGAAGACTCTGTGTTGAGGAATGTAGGTTATGGGGTGGCTATCACTTTGGTGATCGAAACGAAGACGTACCGTAGACTTAATCCGTGTGAGAGTGTACGGAGTAGACATATAGCTACTGGAGAACTAATAAAAATTACTGAAGCAATTTTCCACGTTTCACTGAAGAACTAAACAAATTAATTCTGAGAGTCAAGCATCAACGAACCAAATTTAAAATTTGTGGAGTTTGATGAAGTTTGAGTAAGTTTGATGAAGTTTGAGTAAGTTTGATTATGTAGTTTTCAATATTTAATCCAAACGTTAAAGTGTGGATCATACGATCCAGTAGGTTTCGGTAGGATTCTTAGCATTAAAGAGTCTCCATTTCGAAAACAATCAATGTTTTTCTGTGGACCACCTTGTACATCACGCGGATCCCCCGGAGATCGCTGTCGGTGCCGAAAAAAGGCCGGAAAGGGGAGGAAGAAGGCGCTCCCACGATTCGGTTAGACGAAAGCAGCTGGCGGTGAGTAAATAAAACAAACCGCGCGCGTCGCGTTGTTACGCTTTTCTCCGCGCGGCGTTACGTTTAACGACGTTGTCCCCTGCGAGCGCATGCGAAGCCGCTCTAATTTACGATGTTGAATGTGCACCAGCCATTTTCATTAAGCGCATTTGCCCACGGTAGTCGGCTGAGACGACACGAGAGGGTCAGAGGCCACATAATGTGACATCCTGCCGTCAAACTCTCATCTGCCGTGCATATTACCCGCCGCGACACTTCTCGACTCTTCCTCCTACCGTTTGCCCCAGGCTACCGCCATCCCAACCTCCCATTTCGCTCTCTTTAGTTTATTTCTCTTGTAATCGACGTCTTTCTTTGTGTCACATTTTTATTTTATTTAACATCTGTAATATATTTTTACTCAACATTTTAACTTACATGTATATATATATTTTTTATAGACCCCTTAACCTCGAGGGGGGGGGGGGGGGGGGGGTTGTCCACATCTGTATATTCCAAATCTCTTCTTTTCCTCTATCTTTCCTTACTGTACCTTAACTCCACCTTATTTCGGTACCTTTTTTCCAACACTCTAATTTTCCTTATCCTTATCCACTCTTCTCTCCCCCCAACTCTTCATCCCTTAATATCTTCACAAAATTTTGTTGCCACCTCCCTTCTCGATTCACCCCTATATTACAAACACATACATACTCTCTCAAACATGCTCCCACATCTCTTACTTTTAATTTCCAATTTAATACCCCTTTCACTGTTTTTTTTTTAAATATTTTCCAAAGAAAACCACGACATTCTTCACCTCTTATATTAAGACCGATGGAACCTTATTCCATTGAATAAGAATTTTTCTAACACTCCTAATTGAAAGAAATAATGCGTGTGGTTGTGTCGAGATCGAGTCTGTCACAGTCATGACTTAAATCGTAGAATTGAGGGCGTTCAGGCGCCGACGCGATCGAGTTAATAAGCCATCCGGATGTCCCGACTGGTTTTACAGTTTCCTGAGAGATTAACAGCCACGGCGAGCCTCTAATTGCAAGACTGCACGGCGCCGGGTCCTTCACGCCGCGTAACACGCATTCTCCGCGGTTAATGCCAGCTTCAGGACGATACTCGACGGTAAACACCGATGTTGGAGCGTCGCGAACAGTTATAACGATTTTATTATACACTGGGCATCCCGAGAACTCGTTTGGGCTAGCTCGCGACAGGAAGAATTCGAACGTAAGGAGAACTCGAATCTTGGAATTTATGTAAACAAACTGCGAAGTGAATCGAACGTAAACAAAGCGTGTTTAGCGAATGGGGTGAAATACAAAATAATTGAGATGAAGTAATAAAATTTCTGAATTGGAATGCTTGCATGAAATATAAAATATGAAGCGTGAAATTCATTTTTCCTTGATATGTGCAGTTGAACGAGCGAGGTCGCTGGTTTTTGCATGTCAAAAGACACGGGACTACGTCATTGGTTCGTAGATTTCGCTCGCGCAAAGGCGTAGCAGTACGTCAACGGGATGCCGATTTTGCATATGAAAAGACGAGCTGTACATACCCGGTCCGCGGCGTGTCAATTGCTGTCCTGTTTGAGTGTCTGACTTATTACTTTCGACCGATCTTTTAAGTGGAATTTCATGCAGATTAGGAAGAGCTCATTAAGCCGCTTATAAAAAATATCCCTTATATAAGAAATATATATAAATGTTCTTTACAAATAGAATACAAAAAGAGCGTTGTTCGATCTTTAAAGTGATCACAGATGCGTCTCAATTAAACCTGGGGTATCAGGAACCCCCAACCCCGTTGCATCGTACAATCCAGATGACGATAGTCGACGAAAACGGTTGGACGATGTAATTGAAACAAATTGTAAGGCTACGAGTGCCTCCATTCTTGACCCGCGGCGATTAATTTCTTCTTGGACGAACCCCGGGGGCAAATTGCAACTCGCAGATGACCTTATTAAACCCGTCGTACCTCCGCCATGATTGCACTTGGCAATCGCCCGCGCAAATAGGTCGACGATCGATTTGTCGATTTCGGAAATTCGTGGACGACAGCACGCGAACGGACGGAAATTATTCCCAGGAACGGTTATTTTCCGTTTCAATTTCGCATGTGGACGTCGTTTGCTATTTGTAATTTCTAGCGTGGCGCTGGGAAGCCGTGGATCGACGTCATCTTGGAGGGAGGATTTGAGGTTAGGATAGTTTCAAATTGAGAACAGATGTAGGTATACTTCAACTAGGATTACGTTGTGTTTGGTAATGACGAGTTGATGTATATCATGCTGTAGGAGTTTATTTAATGGAAAGTGGAAACCTAATAAAATTAAAACTAAAATGGGATTCCATGGTGCCATGGATCGAGGCCATCTTGGAGGAAGGATTTGAGGTTAGGATCGTTTCGGATTGGGAACAGATGTAGGTATACTTGAACTAGGATTACGTTGTGTTTGGTAATGATTAGGTCTCATACCTACATCCTCAGGTCCCAGCGCCTCCCAAAATACAATCTAAAGAAATTGAAGCATCTTAGGTGTTCTGAGATGTCAAACACCCATCCTATAACTTCAAAAGTCCCCAAACTCAGGTCTCAGCTCCTCCCAAACCACAACCTCAACAAACCCGAGCATCTTAAATCTCCTGTGATGCCAAGCCTCCGTCCTACCTCTTCAACATCGATGTTGATGTATATGATACTGTAGGAGTTTATTTAATGGAAAGTGGAAACCTAATAAAATTAAAACTAAAATAAGATTCCATGGAGCCATGGATCGAGGCCATCTTGGAGGAAAGATTTGAGGTTAGGACAGTTTCAGACTGGGAACAGATACATCAGCTAAGATGTAGCTTTTGCTATAATATTTCAAATATGAGTACTTTCAAAATAATGGTAATAATTTAAAAGAAAATGGTAATAATTCCGAATCTACACTAAGATGAATAAATACAATTCGATACAAGTTGGAACTTGTATCATTTAAATTGTAACTCTATGAAACCGTGACTTAAATTGTGGTTGCATTATAAATGATTGAATTGGCGCAATTATAAGTTGAAGAAGAAATGTAATTGTTGGTAATTGCGCATGGGTAGCCGATGAGAAATGATTCTACGACCGAGGACAGCTCCAACCCACAGTTTTAGGGCCTGACGACGGGTGTATCTCGTTTTCGCTGGTTTAGGTGCACGTGGAGCCCATAAGGCGATGGTATGCGAGCGGTCGGGGCCGAGTCGCGCACTCGTAAAAATTCTATCTAACAGCATCCGGTCGGCCGTCCCGGCTCGATACCTCCCCGGGGATAATATAGAGATTAGGCGAATGTGTCAACGGCCTGGTGTAACGAGCCAACCGTTTCGCTTCGCCCGCGCAGCTGGCGATTCAGCTATCGAATCGGGAATCGAGTAGGCGCTCCGTGTTTGTCTCTCCCCTGGTCCATGCCATTACACGTTCATGTCTTTTCGACGATCGCGAATCCGTACACGATCTACGACCTCCATTCGACGACGTAGACGGAGGCTAACCCTCATTTTTTATTTATTTAATATACAACCAAGTTTCTCAACTCTTTACGAACACTGGCTTGCAATATTTTCTTTGGTCATAAACTGGGCCTCCAGACCTAACCCAGACTGGGGGAAAAATTTGTACTAGGTCCCTACAGGGCGTCTCTATTTTTAAATTTATTTAATATTCAACTACAGTCAAGCTTTAAAATTTCTCTAAACCTAACCAAGACTTAACCAAGGCTATTTTTAAAATTTATTTAATATCCAGTGTCAAGTTTCTAAATTTTTAATTGAAGCCAAACCCAGACTGAAGAAAAATTTGTACTAGGTTCATACAGGGTGTGTCTATCTTTAAATTTATTTAATATTCAACTACAGTCAAGCTTTAAAATTTCTCTAAACCTAACCAAGACTTAACCAAAGCTATTTTTAAAATTTATTTAATATCCAGTGTCAAGTTTCTAAATTTTTAATTGAAGACTAACCCAGACTGAAGAAAAATTTGTACTAGGTCCCTACAGGGCGTCTCTATTTTTAAATTTATTTAATATTCAACTACAGTCAAGCTTTAAAATTTCTCTAAACCTAACCAAGACTTAACCAAGGCTATTTTAAAAATTTATTTAATACCCAGTGTCAAGTTTCTAAATTTCTTCTTGATTCTAACTATCCTTAATTCTCAGCCATTTTCTCGAATCATAAATTGGTCTCCAAACCGATAACGACCAATTAGCACTGACTTATAATTTTATTTCTCGTAATTTTGATGTTGTCTTCTCTCGCCGAATAAATTACACCAAAAAAAGAAATTTGCCGCGGGTTTCGTCGAGAATTCTCATCGTCGGCAACCTGAAGCTGTTAAAAGACCGGTTGCGACGTCTTCGACAGCGACGAGTGTTGAAACTAGCGGCGTATCGGGACAGGAAATGAAAAATTACGGAACAATCGATCAGCGTCTGCGAGCTGACCTCCTTAACTGTTTTATCGAGCCGCCTGGTCGGATTAACAGTGCCACTGGTAGATACGCCGTGCAAACAGTACACTCGTAATAGAATGACGTCCATAAACAGTCCATAGTTAACTTGTTATTTAGTGCCTGTTGCATAAATTATTTTCCCAGTCCGCGACGTCGTGTGAGCCTCGCTGGTTAAAAATAAAAGAGGCCGGATGACGCGAGAAAAAATTATTTTTCAACGTTAGATACAGGACGAAAATAGTTCCAATTCCTTCCAGCGAGATTTTCAAACTTTTTATCGCGATGGAAATTTTCTTTACATTCTAGAAAAAAAGGGAAAAATTGACGGGACAAATTGATGGAACCGCTGGAAATTATAAGAGAAATTGGTAGAAGAAATAAAAAATTGAAACAAAATGCCGAATGATCTCAAATTACCGCAAACAAGAGACTACGAAGTACAAATCTAGGAATTGCACGGTATAGTCAATAATTTTCACACAGGAACGCGACTGCAATACGGAAATGATGAGTGTTAATTAGATTCCATTCCTGAAAGCACATGCATCTCTGCGTATAACCATATGGTATCTCTTACTTTTTATGTAACCTAGTCGAATAAATAAACTCTCCGTTGAAAATATTTATCCCACTGTTATGCAACAAGCTTCATCCACGCAAAAACTGAGAAGGAATAAAGCATCTTCGAAGCACCCCTTGAGAGATTCTAAGAAGGTGTCACCCCAAAAAGGGATCACCTCGAAGATCCCAGCAATGGAATTAAAATCTCCATGGAAATATGTAAATCCCCAAAGGACACCCGTGTTCCCTGCAACGCGATGGCGCTTATGGCTTTCCCCTGAATCTATTCTCGTCGGTTGTTTTTCTAGTCTACCCCTGCGTCGAACTCGGGGAAGATCCACCCGTTATATTTAGACTGGACCATGAAAAAGGCCGGATGGAAGGACGCCCCTGTGTTTATTTTCGACTGGACTATACCTTTAAAAAAAAAGGAGAATTCAGAGCATTCCTGGTCTAGACGAACTAACAAATCGTCCCTCGCTTTTTCGTTGATGTTGAAAAGGGGAAGGGGTGGTTCCGCAAGAAGTCGCGAACCGGAAACGTTGTCGAGGATGGCCTGGTCCTCGACTCTTTCAAGCCACACGTTTGAAGACTCGCTTCCTTTTTATCTTTCGTTTCTGGAACTTGTCGAGATCCGTGTTGAATTTATTGTTGAATGTTTCTTTTATTGTCCACTTTTATACTTCTTGTTCATTTCATTATTTCAGATTTATATTTTACTTTTATTCTATCTGCTTGCATTTTACTGGCATTTACTATTTTATGTTTACATTTTACTTTCATTCCATCTTCATTTTACAAAAGTTTGCATAGGAAAGAGGACCTGCGTGGAATATTTTCATTTCAGGAATATCTAGCGGTACAATTTTTGATTGTACCGGCATTTGTAAAATTTTCGTTCCATTATTCCAGATTTATTTTTATTTCTTGTACGCTCCAAAATTTGCATGGCAAAGCAAGAGCTGCTGCGTAGAATATTTTTATTTTAGGAGCAATAGGAGGCCTTCACACTCCAACTTTTTATTTCCTCAAGCAATCGCCCGCAAGAATTATCATTCCATTATTCTAGATTTATATATTATCTTCAATTCGTCTCCATTCCAAAATTTGCATGGCAAAGCAAGAGCCACTGCGTAATCGCGAAAAGATGATAAAGCGCGTGGGCGTATATCGCGTTCCTCAAAAGGCGAGAGTATCGTGTGGCTCGGACATCAGACGCAATAAACAGTCCGAACGGTCAACAGAAAGAAAAACAGAAGTCGATACAAGCGAAATTGTCTCGATTAGCGTCGGCCTTGCTCGCTCTGGACAAAAATGGAGCTCCTCCGCGGCTGGCCTTCCGAAAAGGATAATCAGCCAGCAAGGACGGCCGTTTGAATGCCCTCTTATATGCAAATGTATGCAAAACGGTACCGTGCGCGTATCGTCGCGTTTAGATTCCTGCGAACACCGCGAAACTAAGAGATCCCCGGCGCTGATAGGGAAATCCGCGTCAGTGTCGCGAATGTGATGTATCTTTATTACGATTCGCTGTCGTAACCTCCTGGGATTTGTTGTTACACGGATCCTTCTTTTTTTCTATTTCTCTCTTCCACTGACGCGTCGTGAACGGAATATTTATCGACGATAAACGATCCGCGGGGAACGTGAATCGTAACGTGGTCAGTCATGCGGAATGGAGAGTCGGAGTGGTCGCGACGAGCTGGGAATTGGGATGTTTAGAAATTTGAATTTCGAGGGAATTGCGAATTGGATGTTTAGAAATCGGGAAAATTAGAAATGGGAAATTTGGGAGTTCGAAATGGTTAGAAATTGGGGAAAATTAGAAATGGGAAATTTGGGAGTTCGAAATGGTTAGAAATTGGGGAAAATTGAAATTTAAGGGAATTGGGAATTAGAAGTTAACAAATAGGGGAATTGATAAAATAGGAAAGTAGAGGTTAGGAAAATTAGAAATGGAAAGGTTGGGAGTTCGAAATGTTTAGAAATTGAAATTTCGAGGGAATTGCGAATTGGATGTTTAGAAATCGGGAAAATTAGAAATGGGAAATTTGGGAGTTCGAAATGGTTAGAAAT
>NC_071982.1:4754069-4756516 GCF_026283585.1 Hylaeus volcanicus
GGGAAAATTAGAAATGGGAAATTTGGGAGTTCGAAATGGTTAGAAATTGGGGAAAATTGAAATTTAAGGGAATTGGGAATTAGAAGTTAACAAATAGGGGAATTGATAAAATAGGAAAGTAGAGGTTAGGAAAATTAGAAATGGAAAAGTTGGGAGTTCGAAATGTTTAGAAATTGGGAATTGATCAAATTTCGGAATCGATAATTGGAATTGATAAAATAGGAAAGTAGAGATTAGGAAAATTAGAAATAGAAAATTTGAGAGTTCAGAAGTTTAGAAATCAGGGAAAATTGTAATTTAAAGGGATTGGTAATTAGAAAACAAATTAGGAAAATTAAAGTGTAGAGATTAAGAAAATTAGAAAGCAAAGCTTAGGAAAATAAAAAAGTATCGATTAGGAAAGCTAGAAATGGAAAAGTTGTGAGTTCAAAATAAATCAAAATTCTATTAGAATATTAGATGTAAAATCTAGAAGATCCAGGAGTTTAGAAAGTCGTCATCACGGTAAATTATTCAGCAAGAAATTGAAAAATTGAAAAATATGATTTCAGGACAATCAAGCATTAGAAATTGGGTATATAGGAATTCTAAATTAGTCTCGTACGAGGAACGCAGTCCCCTCGATTTGCATGATTCAGCGATGGTTGTTAGGTAAGGACAACGAATATTTAATCCCAATTATGGTCAAGTGAGTTTCTTCCAGCGTTAATTGGTAAAAAATAATCTTTGTCCAGGAAAGCGATTCTTAGAAGCTGAAAAGGGGGACATGTTAGGCAAGTCGAGACCCCGATGGAGCCGCCGTAAATTCTAATTCAGTGCAAGAAGGGACAAGGAAAGCAGATGTCGACAATTGTGCTTAATTAATCCCGCGGTGGACAACCTCGTCCGTTCTTGGCTGTCTAGAATTTAGCGAAACAGTTTCCTATTTATAAAGAACTGGGACTGGAGAGATCCAATTACCAGGCTTACGCGCTTTCTTTGCAAGAATTTCATCCAATTTGTGCTTAAAAACTGACGTTCTTCACCTAAACGGCTTTCGATTTAGCGATAATTATTCCTGAGCGCCGCAAAATGTTGAATTTAGAAAGAATACTTTCACTTTGATACGTGGTTAGGTGCACTCGAACATAATCTCGAAGGAAAAATTAGAATTTAGGCAGTGTAATGTCCTTCCATTGGAAATCAGAAAAATGAGTGATTAGAGATTAGATTGAGCAATTTTTTAATCGGGGAAATTGAGTTCTAAGATGATTGGGAATTATAAAAAGGCGTGAATAGACCATTTCTGAAACGAACACTTGGGAAAATTGAAAATTAATTTTGTAATATTGAAAGAAAAATTAGAAATTAGGCAGTGCAATGTCTTTTCATTGGAAATCAGACAAATGAGTGATTAGAGATTAGATTTAACAATTTTTTAATTGAGGAAATTGAATTCTAAGTTCATTGGGAATTAGAAAAAGCAATAGAACATTTCTGAAACAGATATTTAGTTAAATTGAAAACTGAGAGTGAAATATTTAGGTATTAGGGAAATTGGAAGAACTGAGTGCATTTGGAAGTTAGAATCGAGTGCAGCGATACCTAAAATGCCTATGAATGCTTAGGGGACACTGTCGGAGATCGATTCCCATATAAGGCCCACATCGAGGCGCCTGGTATTTGTCATTTCCGACAGGAAAGGCCGTTCCGAACCGTTCTTAGCTCCTTTCGCCTCGAGATCGCGTACGATATCGATTGATATATACCGCTGGTCGATCCTTAACTGGACGATAAGGGTCTCTGTGCGTGAAAAACTTCCTGATTTATCGTCCTTCCCACTCGCAAATTAAGCGGCGCGGTATGAAACGAATCATGCGACAGTTGTTCCGACACCTACGCGGATAAATCACTTGACTGCTGTGGACATTAGCTAATTTTCACCTTTCGTTGGGAAATTTTAATATTGCGAGATATATCGCTCGGGAACAGGTAATTACCTTATAAGGTCGCGATAGCTCAAGATAAGTAGAACAGCAATATTACGATTAGGTACGTTAAGTCGTGGCACGAGTGTGTGTATTCCAGTATAAAGTGTAGTATACTCTATAATAGCACTCAATATAACATTCAGAATCTATGTGCTGGGCTTGTCGAATTCTTACAATATTCATTTTGCAAGTACATGTTACACTGTTTAGAAGGTAAGACATACTTTCGTTCAAATCTGATTCTATAAAAACATGGGTTTGCACAAACATCAACAGTCTAAATAAAACATTCTGTAACTTCAACTAGCCTAATTGAATCCTCATGAAATCTTTTTTGGAGCTCTCAACATCCCCATGAAAATTATTACATAAATATGTAAAACTATGAGTTTGGACAAACGTCAGCAGGCTAAATAAAATATTGAGAATCTGCACCTGTTTATGATTCCTCTATAACTTCAACTAGCCTAGTCCAAT
>NC_071982.1:4756526-4769322 GCF_026283585.1 Hylaeus volcanicus
AAACTATGAGTTTGCACAAACATCAGCAGTCTAAATAAAATATTGAGAATCTGCACCTGTTTATGATTCCTCTATAACTTCAACTAGCTTAATCCAATCTTCATGAAATCTTTTTTGGTTACTCTCAACATCCTCATGGAAATTATTACATAAATATGTCTGATATCATAGTACGCCCTGCACTATATTTTTGTTTTAAATTCCCTTGGTAATATAAATTCAAATAAATATCGAAAAAGGTTCTTTCCTTTTCAGGAAAGTTATACAAACTTGTGACTATACCAAGTGCTTCGAAATCAAATTTAAAATTTTTCAAAAACTGGAGTTCAATCGACTTGCGCAGTGAACAGTTCATACCATGCCGTGTGTATTCAAACCCGAAAGTTTCCCAACGAATATCCCCGGTCCAGTCACCCTCACCTCACGATTCCACATGCCGAAGACCCATCGGAGGATCCCAAACGCGTTATAAACGACTGGCCATCGCTGTCGTCCCTGAAAATCCCCATTTTTGCCGACGTCGCGCGGTCCGCGTCCTAATACGTATTCACGAGGCGGTCCCATCGCGGCGATAGGATAAAAGAAAGCGTGGCCAGTGGTGTCCGGTGGCGCGTCCTTATTCAGACGTGGAAAAAACGTGTCAGCCAGCGAGAGAACTCGCATCGAGAGCACCGGGGGTCCTTATCGCGGCGCGGCTCGTACCTTATTACGTACCGCGCCCTTCTCCGCTGGCTTGGCTCTCGTCACGGCTCGTAAAGTCGACGCGGTCGCAAAAGGTGGCTCGCGAACAGGCCTCAGGATCGGAAATTCCACGGCCGCGGGTCCGACCGGAGAGAGATCCGTTTGCGAGAGGGCCGTAATCCTTTAGCCGGCGCAATGGGGGCGCGTACCCGATGCACAGACTCGATTCTTCCCCACCCCGCACGCCTTTATCGTCCTGCCTACTCTAAATATTTCTCTGGCATGAATTTATAACGACGACGGCGCGCACTGCTAATAACGACCGCCGATACCTAGCGATGGGACAAAGCGGATCGCAAGCCAACAGGGTAGCGCTAGAATACTGGGATTGGGGATTGTTGATACTCGATGGATGATATTGGAGTAGTGGAGTAGTAGCTGTAGTAGCAGAGAGATGAATCAAAGTGGACCCGGAAACTTAGAGACTCGTCACGCTCGAATTTGGTGGATGAGAAATTCGAGGACATTGATCTTTGGTAGATAATAAGGATTAGAACCTCTTCATAGTTCAGGTCCCAGAAAGTAACAGTGGTTAGTGCAAAGTCGGAAAAATACAGATTCTGACAAGTCAAAGACTCAAGTTTAACATCTGGCAGCTCAGAGTCCAAAGTACCTAACATTTAGGAGCTCAGAGTCCAAAGTACCTAACATTTAGGAGCTCAGAGTCCAAAGTACCTAACATTTAGGAGCTCAGAGTCCAAAGTACCTAACATTTAGGAGCTCAGAGTCCAAAGGACCTAACCTTTGAGAGCCCAGAGTCCAAAGAACCTAATTCCTGCCGGTTCAGAGTCCAAAGTATCTAACCTTTGAGAGCTCAGAGTCCCAAGAACCTAACATTGGAGAGCTTAGGGTCCAAAGTACCTAACCTTCAGGAGGTCAGAGTCCAAAGGACCTAACCTTTGAAAGCTCACAGACCAAAGAACCTAACCTTTGAGAGCTCAGAGTCCCAAGAACCTAACATTGGAGAGCTTAGGGTCCAAAGTACCTAACCTTCAGGAGGTCAGAGTCCAAAGGACCTAACCTTTGAAAGCTCAGAGACCAAAGAACCTAACCTTTGAGAGCTCAGAGTCCCAAGAACCTAACATTCAGGACTTCAGAGTCCAAAGAATCTAACCTTTGGCAGCTAGGAGTCCAAGAACCTAACCTTTGAGAGCTCGGAGTCCCAAGAACCTAACATTGGAGAGCTTAGGGTCCAAAGTACCTAACCTTCAGGAGGTCAGAGTCCAAAGGACCTAACCTTTGAAAGCTCAGAGTCCAAATCACCTAATCTTTTACAGCTCAGTGTCCCAAGAACCTTATTTAGATATCTCAGAATCCCAAGACCCGACTTTAGGTATCGCAGATTCCTAAGAACCTAACTTCTAGTATCCCAGGATCCCCAAAACCTAACCATTTCTACTTCAAAGTCCCAAGAACCTAACCTCAAATAACTAAAGCTCCTCAAAACCTAACTCCCAACACTCCTTCAAACCAGGCTCGGACCCATTTTCCAAACTTCACCAAACCAAAATACCCTCCTTTCTCCAACTAAGTCCAACGACAAAACATCGCCGGGTGAATAATGGCATGCAAACGGGGCGTTTACGTAAAAGTTTCATTAAGTAATGGCCGAGGTCCGCCTATGGCGATGAATGGGCCCCGGATCCCTGGCCAGTCGCGGACACGGAGAGCCGATTTTACGCGGCGTGACTCCGACAGCCGCATAGAGTCGAGTTCCAGCGGGGCCAGCTCTCCTCGTAGATCAGTGAAAGTCCGAGCTGCTACTTCGTTGCACGGCTGCTGCTCCGTTTGCGCTGGCGACAGCCAATCCGACACGCGAGACTACTCTATCGCCGCCGTTGAATGGCACACACGATCGTACCCCGACGATATAGCGCGGGGCTGCGTGTTCTTTCGACACACCGCCACGGATACGATGGTTCGGATTTCAGAATTTAGTTTGACAGTCCCGAGGGGCCTGATCGTGTCGAACACCACTTGGACACTTTGATTGTCCGCTCCGATTAACCGCCTACTTGCTCTGGTGCTCGTTGGTAATTAGCTCCTAAGGATTCCAGGCTGAACAGATACAAGGGACCATTGGAATCTTAGGAACGAGCTAGGATGACGATGTCAGGAATCGGTTGGACACTTGAATAGGGTATTTCGAGATTACGGTTGGCGACTGGGACCGGGGATTATTGATACTCGAAGAAATGGTAGAGAATCATGTAATTACCTTCATAGATTAGCATTCTGTAAGAGTGGACAGACAGAGCTCAGAAGATTATCAAAAGTTGGACTCTGATAGCTGAATTGTGTAAACTTACGTCTTTGGTAGCTCATAATTACGAGAGCCTAACTCTTTGTAGCTCAAAGTCTCCAGAACCGACCCATTGACAGCTCAAAGTCTGAAGAATCTAGTTTCTAAAAGTTCAGAGTCTCAAGAACTTACTCATCTGGGGCTTAGAGTCCAAAGTACCTAACCTTCGGGACTTCATAGTCCAAAGAACCTAACCTTCAGGATTTCAGAGTCCAAAGAATCTAACCTTCGGGACTACATAGTCCAAAGAATCTAACCCTTGGCAGTTCAGAGTCCAAAGTACCTAACATTTGAGAGCTCAGAATCCAAAGAACCTAACCTTTGGGAGCTCAGAGTCCCAAAAACCTAACTTTAAGTATCTGAATTTCCCAGCCAACGCATGTCAGGTTCTTGAAACACTGAGCTGTAGGCTCATTATTCAGACCGCAATGCTAGCCATCACCAGGCTCCCAACTCTAAGCTGTCGAAACGTTCATCTCGAAAAGGCTCTAGGAAACAAAACGTCTCGTCAACCATTCGTTCCCAATTCATGTTTCATTTGAACAAGTCCGCGTGATCGTTCGAAGCGTTTCGGCGAGCGCTAGGCCTGGCGTGTCGTTAGGCCAGCTTCAACGTTGCCGCGCGCGGCTGCTATAAAACAAGCGAAGTTATGCTGCCATTCAGCGGCACCATTATAGACACGACGCCCAGTTATTTTCACCCGATGCAAATTCACTTTATCTCGACGGTAAATTCCGCGAAATTTATCGCGGATTCTGATTCCGCGACTTTCTACGCGCGGCAACCGTCTACTTTACACACTGTCTCGCTTAACGGCTATCACAATAATCGCAGGCGGTTACGGTTAATGACAATCGCCGCCTCGGGTCTACCTGGCCGTCCATTTTTCTTCCCACTCCACGTGGTGCCGCTTAAAATCGCGCCTAATGATTCCTTCCACCTCGTCTGTTCTCTCGCGCCAACATTCTTCGGCTTCGACGCTGCCTTTATCGCGCGGAAAACTCGTTCGCGTGTCTTTTCAGACCGATTGTGGGTCTCGATAATTTCAAAAGGAGAATTCGTTTAACCGGTATGCCTCTTTCAAAAAATTCAGTTACACGGCTACTGTTCGATGGGGACGACAGCTCGTTAAAGCCTCACCTTGTTCCAGGGGGACGTGTAAACGAGTCTTTCTCAGGTTTGGCTAGGCTGAGAATAGACAACTTCGAGGATGGGTTGCGAGAAATTCTTCATGGAGAATGTTTAAAAATTCCCAGGAGCCAAAAAGCAGACCTAACCTATTTATTTATTTCTTTTATTTAGCACTTTGTATATTCATATTACTATAATATGTTATACTATATTCTCTATACAATATAATAATATATTATTATATATTGCATGTATTCTATAGTATATTCTACATTACTATAATATATTAATACTTCAAACCCATCCCGTTTCCAACGTAGAGATCGACGACAAGAATAGGAACTTGAAGAATGTCTTGCGAAAATTCTTGACAGAAAAGCATTTAAAAATGGCGCCGGTGCTTTGAGTACCTCCCTAACCCATTAAGCATCCCCCATACTCTTTTTCAAAATGTCAGCGAATCCGACGTCCTCCGCCCGTTCTTTTTCTAATCTTTTTACGTATTTACATTCCAACGTTGTTAATCGCTTTCGAGGTTCGCGCGAGAAGGACAAAGAGAAAAGAACACGGAGAAGAAAGAACCAGTTGCCAGCGGTTTCTTTCGTCCCCGTGTCAGAGACCGTTCCCAACACGCGCTGGGCTGATTCGTGATTCAGTCAGCGTCGAGGCAAGAGCTTCCGGTGGACGTCACACGCATCCTTCTTCCTCTGTTTCACGATCCACGACAAAAGTACGTGTCCCGTGCTTTTACGTTTCCATTTAACATGCGCCTGCCTGTGTGCGCGTTGCACGCGTCGCGTTAACGTCGTCCACGCGTAGAATTTTCAACAAGTTCCCGCGAGAATCATCAGAAATCTTTCGTTTCGGTGATTTCGTCGAGTTCGGTAGGATTCGGAAGCTAGTTTACGGCTCTAGGAGTACGTAAATCGTTCGTCGGTCACTTACTTTGCACAGAGCGACGCCAGTGTCTAGCCTGTCCATAAAATTGTCAACGTTGATTCTTAGCTCCGGATAGAGAGCATTCAGCCATTCCGCCAAGTCCTCTTTCATCGCTACCAGATACTCCTCGGAGGATTTGAAAGGTCGGTAAGACCTTGCTTCCAGAAGCACCGACATCTTGGCTCTCGAGTACCTGAAAACAACAGCAAACGTTAATTTTAAAATCGTACACACTGTTTTAAAGAAGCTTCCATGAAGCTTCTGTGAAGCTTCTGTGAAGCTTCTGTTACGCTCGTACTAAACGTGAACTCGAGTGTCCAACTTCATTCGATAAATATTAATGAAACGTCGTGGTTGCATCAGTCATACGTGTCAAACATGATGCCACGGCGAACATTCTCAAACCAGAGTACGAGTACATAAGAGGAACACTAGAAATAATATTCATCTGCTTTTTATGGGTCCTCACTTGCGAGGCTTCAAGACATACATCAGTCAAACTTCGACAAACACAATCACACTGCAACGTATCTACCTGGAGTATCTAAAGCGTCCCACTGAACTGAATCATAATTTGCAATTAAAATTCAACGCACCGTTTTTCCCAGCCAGTTCCCATCCCGGCAATCGACGAACGTTGCGCTGTGAAACGTACCGCGTACGAGCAATAAAATTTCGAGGGATTTGCAAGACAATGGCCAGCTCCGCGCGCACTGTCAATCGTCCCAGAAACTCTCCCCTAGCTGCTGCACCAGTTAAACCACCCCACGTGCCCATAATGTGTCTGAAACCGTGCCCTATCGCGACGGTTGTTTGCTGGTCCCCTGGCTACCCTTATGAATCTCCATTGCTCTCATAAACCAATGATTCCTGACCGAACTAGCTGCGCCAGCATGTGTTTGCCCCTATCTCCGACGATTAAGCTTCCGTGGGTTGAATATGATCGCTGGGAGTCGATTGGGGAATCTAATCCAGTGTTTGGCGATGCAAGAAGATTCGCGGTGACCCTTTGATTTAGTGGACGTAATTGTTTTATGGTTTGACCAAGTGGGTTAGTCATGTTCTGTAGTTTGATGAGGTGGTCTGGGTATGTTGGTACGATTGCCTTTGATACAAATGTCTTGTGTTAAGTCTAGAGTAAGTGTTTATGTATAAAGGAGGATTGAGAGGGACGTTTGAATGTAATTGTTTGATGGTTTGACGAAGTTGGTTGGTCATGTTCTCTAGTTTGATGATCTAATTCTGATCTGAATGCCTTGGTATGAGTGCCTTTGGTACAAATGTCTTGTGTTAAGTCTAGAGTAAGTGTTTATGTATAAAGGAGGATTGAGAGGGACGTTTGAATGTAATTGTTTGATGGTTTGACGAAGTTGGAAGGTCATGTTCTCTAGTTTGATGATTTAATTCTGGTCTGAGTGCTTTGGTATAAGTGTCTTTGATACGAATGTCTTGGGTCAAATCTGGATTAAGTGTTTATCTATGAAGGAAGATTGAAAGTGACCCTTGAATGTAATTGTTTGATGGTTTGACGACGTTGGATGGTCATGTTCTCTAGTTTGATGATCTAATTCTGGTCTGAGTGCCTTGGTATAAGTATCTTTGACCCAACTTGTGTCAAGTCCGGATTAACTGTGTATCTATAAAGAAGGATCGAAAGTGACCCTTGGACGTAATTATCTGATGGTTTGACGAAGTTGGAATGCTACTCTAGATGCCTCAGTATGCCAATTTCTTCAATGCCTCGTGCTAAGTCAGGCTTAAGTCTTAAAAAATTAAATCTGAACAATGTTCCTCTCAAATCTGCCAGGACAATCATCCTACAATCCTAAAGGATCTTCAGTACTTTCCCCAGTACATTTCACGAATTTTCCAACTAATCTGAAGGCTACCATGCTGGGAATAGTCGCAACGTACCCTTCCCACTCTATTGATTCAAACGAGCCGCCAAGGATGAAGGGCGCGAACGCTGAGAGGGGAGTTTCGGAGAAGGAAAGGAACCGCAGGCCGGCGGGCATATCACAAAGGCGAGGTCGAAAGTTCGTGCGCCGACATCGTCGTCCCTGGATTACGATTCACAAAAGGTGACTGTAAAATGTCACCGTCTCGTGTTTCCCGACCATGCAACGCGCGTGATTTACTCCTCGTTTACCGTCGTGTCCTCTCCGCGCGCTTCTGCGTCGCTGGACCGCGCGTGCACGTGATACAGGTGTTTCGAACCTAAATGGCAAAGTGGATGCGAATGAGGATCGAGAGTGACCCTTGGATGTAACTGTTTTATGGTTTGGCGAAGTTGGTAGGTCATGTTCTGTAATTTGGTGATCTAGCTCTGGTTGACAAGTGGATTCACAGACCAAGGATCTTCCGAATCCTTCTGTTCTACTGAAGCTACGAGGTTAAATTCCCTAACAACTAAAACATTAGGCTACCAAAGGTGAACCACTATAGAACAATAATTCAGATCAACTTCGGCTCGACGAAGTGTCCTGCACCTCCTGCTACAACCCAAGGGACATCTAAACGAAGGACTCCACGCGCGTGTGAATAAATCGATTCGTTGAGGTTGAAAAATCACGGCGATGCGCGCGACCCGAGGAATTGCGCCGCGATAGCGATCGCGACTCGTGAAAGCGTTGCGCCTGGTAGGTGTATGTAAACGAGCGTGTTTCGTTTTACAGTGCGATACTTCCTGCCTCGGTTCGCGAACAGTTCGATTGAATTTTGCAACAAGTACGATTTACCGTGAACTTTTCCAGTCCCAGCCAAGCTTTACGATCCATAAAGCGTCTCCAAAGATTTCCTCGCATCGCACCGACCGAATACGCGACGTAAATACTCCCGGTTGACACTTTGACGTTCGCGAGTGTATTTATTGCTCGTTAGGTGGCACGCTGTGTCTCTTAGAAAGCAAAAATTGTCTCGGAGAAAAATTCACCAGCGACTACGTTTCTCTGAACGTTGTTTGAAGAAGAAACTGGGAAGTTTGTGGATTTCCGAGTGCACAGTTCGATTCTTTGAGCAAAAGTGAGTCAAAAATGTGGAATAAAGTTTCTTCGTAGAAAGCTTCTTCTTTGAGAAAATTGGGTTTGAAGTATAAGTTCTCATGCGCGCGCAGCAGTGGACGCCATTGCTGCCGTGCGCGCCACCGCTGTGCGCGCGCAGGTGTAATTGACTTTTGAAATCGTTTTCCTCGGAAATGGAAGGACGTACTGAAAAATTTTATTCCACATTATCGCTCTATTTTGCTATGAAGAATTGTTTCGTTCAACTCAAATCTACCTATATTTAATTCTCCATCTAAACCACACATGCTCAAGATTCGCAACACCTACGAGCAACAAAATAACTCCTTTAAATTATTAACTGAGTATCAACAAAACTCGAACGTTCCACTTCTACGAGATCCTTACATCCAAAGTTCTTTCATCGAAGTAACGGGTGATCGAATCAACAAGAATTCGCATAATAGAAGGAGCGTCTATCCGCGATCGCAAACGGGCGCGTTTAAGGCGGTCATCCGACGCGATTAAACTCGCCCGATGAATTACGCGCCGGTATTTTTTGAGACGCACCCGGCTAACGCGAACTGTCGGCATTTTAACGAGCAAGTATCGGGCACGGTGTCGCCAATCTCGCCCCATTAAGATGCCGATAGTTCGCATTTGCGGCATATTTGCGTCGAGCTTTATTCGGCGACTCGCTGCATAAATCGCGGACATTTTTGGCTCGGAAAACCTTATCTGGCTCGTTTCAAAAAGAAGAACGCGATTGTTCGCGTCTCGCGCGTCCAGCTGGACGTATTCAGAAACTGGATCGACGATAATTTATTTAATTGCTGCAGTCTATCTTCGGTACGTGATTATAATTGGTTCGGGTGGTGGCTCTTTGTTTTGATTACGTCTGCTACTGGGGATTCACGCGGAGGGACCGAAGGTCTCTGAAGTAGATGAGTTGAGGACTCGAATAGGAGAGTTATAGTGATCTCATCTTGTCTCTACAGACTTGGAAAGTGTTAACTAATGTTAAAGTAGTTGGGTGACTCGAATATCCGAAGAGAAATTCAACGATGACCACAAGTCCGTCAACCATATGGAGAAAGTCCAAGTTTGGGGCACAAACCGAATAAAAAGCAGCAATGCTTCCAAGCAATCGATTAACTCGAAAAACAAGCCACGGCATTTGAACTTTTCTTTCAAGAAGTGTGACTCGGGTTTTTATTGTAAACGAAACTCTCCGTGCTCGCGGTTCTCCAACGTCACCGTTAATCAATCATTCATCCGCGATCTAGGAGTTCATAATTTCCCAAGGAGCAACACGAGACGCGGTTTTCTCGCTTTCTCGCGACGGAAAACGACGAGGCCGTGGCGGCGGTGCTTCGGGCTGGCTAGGCCGGCCTCTAATTTACTGTTAGCTTGGCAGTCGATACAGCCGTTATCGCGAGCCACGAAACCAAACGAGGGAGTCACTAAATCAGCGACTTTAGCCACGCGCGTCGCGCACGAGACGGTAATGGGGATCGAGTTAATTTAAAGAGACTCGAATTTACGGCGCGAAATTTCGTGCAAACGAGCCTTTTTCGACGACGTTGCTGATCCATGATGCTTTGATGTCGGCACGCGGTTAGATACGAGGGTAAATTTAGGTTTTAGAAAAGCTCGGGAGGGGGAGAGTAATGGCATCGAACTGAGCGAGATTATGTCGCAGATAAGAGGTTATGTTTCGAGGCTCGGGTGAAAACCTGATTACAGTGATGGAGGATGTAGTTGCTAAAAATTTGCATGGTTATGTAGAGTGTCCTGTTGTTCTATTATACAATCATTCTATCTCTATTTAAGAAATTTGTCTAAATTTATGTATTTATAATGAAATAGCCATTTGGAAATATTGAACTTATTATTTAATTTAGATAAACTCACATAAAAGATACTTATGGGACTGACCGTGTAATATTTATTTGGAGCCACCTTTTGTGTAATAATAATTATATTTATAACGAAATATTCATTCGAAAACATCAAACCTACAATTTAATCTAGATAAACTCACATAAAAGATACTTATGGGACTGACTGTGTAATATTTCCTCTGGTGCACCCTCTATACAACAATAAAAAAATTCTACACTGATGCAACGAACTCAATAACGATCGCAATGTTAATTAATCTCTGGCGATCCGGGACTGTCGATTCATCGTATTTATGGAGTCGTGTTCATTCATTCGTTCATTCCCAATTACCCTCATTACCTGCTTCGCGAGCCTCGAGTCTCGAGGGAGGAACAATGGCCGCCCCACTCGTTACAAAAGCGCGCCAAAAACGACTCCGCTCGGGGCGCTAACGTAACCCTCCTTCTCACGCGTTCGTTCGTGAATTTTCGCGCGGAGACTTTTATTATACACCTGTCGTTCTTTTTCAGTCGATGTAAAAGGAACGTGACCGCGATGAAGTCGAGTGAAGTTGAAGAAGGCGACACGTACGCGCAAGTATCGAGCTAGGCATGCGTACGTACATGGTGGGTCACGAAAAAAGGAACGGTTCAATATCTTCGATGGAAATACAAGTAGAATTCTCTGAAGAATTTATTGTCTGTAATCAACGCTCGATTAAATTTCTTTGAAGCAGCTTGGTTCGTTACTAGCGAAAGAGTGAATTGTTTACGGTGACCTGACACGAATATCTCACCCTGTATACAACGTGGGACGCGGGAAAACGTATCAAGCTGCGCGTAATCCGCTCCTCGCTTCTAATTTTCAATTCTCACGATTGAATTATGTATGCGCGTAATAGAAAAGCCGCGGGGAATTCCGCTCCTACGGATAACTCAATTTCCACTTTTTCCTTTTTCTTTATCCTTTCGCCGTTCCTTCATCGCGCGTCTTCCTCCAATGGCCTCGTTTAACATGTAAACCGCGAAGTTCTCGATTCGATACTCCTTGTTGTTACTTATTCCTGCCCCACCATCCATCTTGGTATTCAAAGCTACCGCCATTTCCAACCTAACCTCTTCAATGATACCGTTTCTTTATTCGAACCACTTTCTATACTAAAATTGCGAACGAGTGTCGCTTAATATTCCGTGTATTGTAATTTTCTAATCCAACGAAAGTCTGGCCAAAGAGAAAACCGAAGGCAATGGAGGATAATAGAAACTCGGCCGTTTCGAGGGCAACTCGGAAATCTGTTAATAAAGGCTACAATGTGGCAAATTAGAAATTACGCTTACACGGAGTCGGAACTAATTACGCGAAATATGATACAGCTCGTTGAGGGATCCGTGACGAGTGAAAAAAGTTTAGCTGACATTTAATGGGCTGTAAAACAGCAAATGACCATTAATTGCCCGGCGCGCCTCGTTGCCAGCGCATGAAACAGGCGTTATACGTCCGACGGATTCGTTTTACGTATTTACACCCGACAAGTTATCGGTTTACTAACAACTATCGTAATTTACGCTCTTATTAAATCTGTAAACTGATATTAGGGGCAGTGCTCGATACTCTTGCTTCTATTTGACATAACCGTGCAGAGCGTGAGCTTTTTAAATTGCAGGAATTATTATCGGGGAGGGCCTCCGTTTTAAATTAATTTCGTTTACAGAAGCGGTGCAATGAAATTCCACTAGTTTTATTTACTTTCGTATTTGCACAAGAAGTGGAAGTGCAAATACGCGATATCGGCGACGAGCGAAGAAATAAAAGGCGAGAGGCCTGAAGTGGTTATTAAACCTAACCTCGATTTAATTTGTATTAAATTAGTTCTGTCGACAAAGATATCTATAATAAACATAACTTTTATCTAGAACATTTACAGTGTAGTTCCTGTGTAATATACAACCTATACATTTTCAATATTTTAATTATTTACTTCGTTAATTGCACTCGATATTGTGAAGAACGTTTATAAATTTATTTAATATCCCAGACAGAAGTGTAACATTTCCATAGAAAAAGATTGCATTTACAATTTTAATTTAGAAAGTCTGAATTCTCCCGCCAAAATTTAAACGTAAATTTAAATTCCTCCGTCGAAAGCTTTCCTCGCGTAATTTTTCGTGGTGATCGTGCGAGCTCGACCTAACCCCGTCGTTAGGAGGCGAAAGGGGTTCGGTTAGGCCCGAGGGTTTTTATTATTCCATTGAACACCGCGAAAGGGACGGAATATCAAAAGGTGAGTCGCCCGTGGGGACTTCTTATGAAAGCCAGTACGTAAGTTTACCTACGTGAGCGTACTTTAAAGGCGCGCTTCGCTCGTTGTAACGGTATATTGCGATGTGCACGCAAAGAGAGCGAAAGAGCAGCTGAAGCGTGTGTACGACGAGTGGTAGATGGGAATAGAAACGGACAGTGAGGAAGAAAGTTGGAGGGATGCAGCTACGTGTCAGAATCCCGTGGAAGATACTCGAACACCCGTATCTTGTAAACAGACATAACCTAACCTCAAATAGTACACATTCTATATATTGTACAAGCACATGTAGTATATTCTGTTTAAAGTTAAATTAACGACACATATTTTCCTGTACACTAAATGCTTTGTATAAGTAATAGACAAAACCTAACCTCAATAGTACACATTCTATATATTGTACAAGCACATGTGGTATGTTCTGTTTAAAGTTAAATTAACGACACATATTTTCCTGTACACTAAATGCTTCGTATAAGTAATAGACAAAACCTAACCTCA
>NC_071982.1:4769332-4779846 GCF_026283585.1 Hylaeus volcanicus
CACATGTGGTATGTTCTGTTTTAGGTTAAATTAACGACACATATTTTTCGGTACACTAAATGCTTCGTATAAGTAATAGACGAAACCTAACCTCAAAGATTATTACACAAAAACATATACGTTCTGCTTCAGGTTGAGTTAACGACCCCCACCTAACTTAACACACCAATTACTTCTCTTCGACCCAAGTTCGATTTTGAAAAAATTCGTTTTAGGTTAGAATTTCCCTACTTGGAATACTCGTTTCGACCCGCGACTTAACCCCCTCCCCAGTGTCGCATTAAATCCCTCCATCCTCCCCTCCTCTCCCTGAATTCGCCATAATACGTTGTATTTATCCCAGAGAATCGAGTACTGGCTATTTCCCAAGAAATTCGATACTTCGTGCGGCTTATCTGCAAAACTCGCCTCCAACCTATGCAAACCAGGCTCGAGCGCAGCAAGAGAAGGGGCTTAGAGGAGGGCATGCATATAATTACGCTCGAGCACGGACATACGGGGCCCAATAAAGTTTCCACCCCTCGGTGTCGCAACGCTTAACGATTTCATTCATTCCACGGGACAGACGAACGAAGAAAATGAACCTGTTTCGACGTACGACGCAGGCATGCGCCCGCGAAATGCAAATGCACGCCGCGTGACCATGGGTGTGCGCGTTCTGTAGAGGGTAGAGAATAAGGAGGACAAAGTCCGTGCATCGAAAGTATCTGCTGTTTCAGATGGCGCTGGAAATGTTGAGAGGGCGAACCGTGAGAGCAGTACAGAATTAACCATTCATTTTTAAATATTCTCTTGTAAACATTTTTTTTTTCTTAGAATTCAATATTTATATAATATTTGTAATTATATATCGAATCGTGAATACAGATCGACGTGGAGAAAATATTTAGAAAATGAAGGATAATTTTTCTAAATAAATGACTTCAAACATTGCAACATTCTAACTTTCCAAATTGAATTTCGAATTAGCTGAAAAATGGCGGAACCTAACCTTGACGTTATTTCGTGAGTCTGACTAGAGGGTCTCTACCTGCATTATAATGCCACGTTATCAGCGGTCCGTATCGGGAGGCTGGGTGATAACGTCCGCAACATTTCTGTCCTCGTTTATCATCGTACCACAGCTCGATAGGCGAACCATGTTCCCGAGGAAATTGATTGGCCCCGACTAAGTGCCCCCTTATCCGACTTCTTTCGTGTACCGGACTTCATTTGCGAGTTTCTTTCGGTTCGCTGATAACGTTGCGGGGAAACCGAGTCGGTGTACCGTTGGGGACCGAGCAGAATTATTTCTGCCGATAGGGAGGTTGGGTTTTAAGCATGGTTGCGAAATGCATTCGTTTGGGCTTGGTTTAGGTGTTGGGGAAGAGTTTGGTAGACAGGTGGCACTGTTTTGGCGACATTCTACGACGCCATCTTTGACTGAATAGAGACGCCACCGGCAGAGGGCCGAGATTCGAGAGTCGTTTGAGAAGGATCGATTAACTATCGACTTGGATAGATATTAGAACTGAAATATGAATTAACATTATATATAAAAAAACAGGCCCTGTTTGATATTCGTATCGAATGCTTTGGATATCTACATACATGAAAGTAATACATAAATATTCTGCAACCTCTGACAAGTCTGCTAATATAAAATCAGTTGCAAAATATAAAGAACAAATACAAAAAACTCTAGCATCTCCAGCCATTAATTTCTATTGTCGATTCTATATTTTTACATATTCTATTTTTTTTTTTTTTAAATAGTATAGTGTCCTTTCGCTCCTTGATTAAAATTTTCCAGTGATCGAATTCTTCTAAATCCCAGGAACTGCATTATCCATTCGCGTAATTCGTCACGTAGCTTCCCCATACGATTACGTTTCGAAGCACCTGCGTGGAATTGCACTTTCGCGCATGCGCACGTGCGTGTAGGTGCTCCAAATAGCGAAACGCGAATTCCAGGCACAATCGCGCGGCACGACGGCTACCCCGTGAATCGGATTATGCAAAGCCGTTCTTATTCTTAACGACCGCCAGGCAGATCCTTATCGATCGAGCCGAGCCGACTCGCGCGAGTCTATTTTCATCGAAAGAACCGCGTAAATTTCAGACAACCGGGGCCGGGGTACGACAACCGGCCAACTGGATATTACGAATCGTAATTTCGATCTTAACGGCTCTGTTAGAGGTACAAACCCACGAACAACGTCTGGAAATGGACTTTAATTCGATTAAGTATCCGATTTCAGACGGAGATCTCGTTTGTCTCGTTCTCGTTGGGCGAACGTTTGGGCGTTGCTGCTTTAAAACTTTCTTATACACGCTGGTTGAGATTTAGCGTTTTTCTGGGAAGATCTACGAGGTCAATTTGGATTTTCAAGATATACGTTTTGGACAGAAGGGTTCGACGAACGGACTGGTATTTTTGTTGTTACTGTTGATATGCATTTGTGTGAGAAATTTATTATGCGTGGGTGTCCGAGTTTTATTTTTTTCTGGGGAGATCTATGAAGTCAATTGAGATTTTCAAGATATACGTTTTGGAGAGAAGAGTTTGAGGAACGGAGTGGTATTCTTGCTGTTACTGTTGGTATACATCTGTGTATGTAGGACTGGCATTATCAATAAGCGAGTCAGGGGTGGAGAATTTCTATTCGGACCTGGAGAATCACACTGAAATTTTGAAGAGAGACGGGAACAAAGACATTTTATCACGAATCCGAGCAGGGGATTTTATCAATAACCCATGCACTTTTGTATCTCTTTCTCCCAGACAAAATTGAACCCGTCTCGTTTACATTCGACAAACATTACCGAGTAGCTCGATTCAGAAATATCGATCATAGATAAATGTTGTATTCCGAGAGGAATAGAAAGGCGTTCGACAGCTCTAAATCGCGATGAAAAATCGCCGCAAAATGTTAAAATATTCAAATACACGATAAGCGCGCGCAGCAAAACTGGATGATTGATCGAACACGAGCCGTAAACAAATACGAATTTAGACGTTATTGCGTATGGCAATCGCGCGTCGTTAATATGCGTAAACATGATTTTTTACGGCGAGTGGGCCACCAGAAACTTTTCTCCCATAAATTATTCACGGTGATAAACATTGAGAGAACTGAATGAAGTAAAAGTGACTGCGCAGAAAATATACATATCGGCAATCCGGTTGCGATCGTTTTCGTAACACGATCATTCACAAGCCGTAATCCGCGATTTTCTTTACGTAAATATCGCCGGGGCATACGTCGATGCATTGAGACATTCGACAGACATTACCGATGTAAAGAGAGGAATTAAAGCGAAGCAAAACGATAAAATTAACGAAGAAAAATACAACAGCAAGGTTATGAAAAATTCTAGTTTGGAGACATTTGAATGCGATTTAAAAAATATGTTTCCATCGCGGTTTATGGTGAAAAATTTCATTTTGGACACTTTTGGAGATTTTTGACGTGCCTTAAGGGTGGTGCATATTTCAGAATTTTTTTTGAAGAAACGGAAAACTTCCTGATAATAAGTTTAAAGCTAGTCGACAGAACGTTTCTTGGCGCATGCGTCGCAATTTTTGTATTCAAAAATATCTTCAATGATTCTTTCAAAAATGCTTGATAACTTGTAACTTTGTTAACTTTAAATATTTTTAAATACAGAAATGACAACACCCTAAACCCTTTCGAATACCCTAAAACTTACAACCAAAAAATCCATCTATCAACCAAAATTCCATCTATCCAAAAAAAAGAAAGACCCCCCTTGAAAAATGAACATTTTTCTGAAAACGTAAGTCTCCGGATCCGAAGTAAAAATTTGAATCCGGGTGTTCGAGTCGACGAAAGGGAACAAGTAGGGAAAAAGAATTCCTGCCATGACAAATAACAGGAGGAGTGTGACGGGCGCCGTCGCGCCGAAAATAATCGAGCTCGGGGGTCCAGACAGCTCGAGCGCGCGCGGAATTTCCAAAGTGGCCGGGCGCGAAGTGCGTTCGCGTGTGGTGTGCACGCGTGAGTGCGGCGGGGCGGTCTCGTGCCGATTTGTCGCAGTTATGCAGCAGCCGCGCGTGCGTCCAGGTGCGCGTGTATCAAACGAGGGACGCAGCGCCGCGACGGTACGCGCGCGCCAGCGAAACTGACCGTGCCCGCGCTCCACGAGAAGAAAATCTTGTGAATGAGCTGGTTCTCCATTCACTTTCAACCAGAGCGCGCCACGCTACAGTCGCGACCAAATCAAATGGCCGTCGAAGGTCACTGAGCCTATCCCCCCACCACTTCAGGACCGACGCGACGCTGCGAGGGAAGGGGAACCTTCTAAATAATGGCTCGACAATTTTTACCGGAGCTTGATTTAATTCCAAGGGAGAATCGAGGTTAATTTTTATTTTTAGTGGTTAACGAATTAAATGGCGTGACGTCGGGCGCCATTAAGATTAACTTCATTTGTACCTATTTCGTGATCGATCAAGTGACTGATCTTAAGGGGTAAAACCGCTCTAGGATTTTCAAAAAATCGATCTTTTTTTTTTGCTTAAACGATACTTTAGGGTCATGAGAATAATACGTCATTTGATCTATAGTGAAAAACAAATGTTAAAAGGTTCAATTATCGATTTTGCCGCAGCGCCTCAGAGCGCGATTAAAGTGTTTATAAAACTTTAAACGCGTTTTTCTCGAAACCACTTTTTTCAAATTGGGAGGACGGATTTCTCAGTGACTATTGCATGGATCGATTTGAAATTTTTACAGTAGCTTCACAACAATATTCTCTTTGGAAGTACGCAGCCGTTTTTTGATTGAATGTAAGTTTTTTTTTTTATAAACAATTTAATGTTCACTTTTAGTGCAAAAAGTCGATTCATTGCTTACAAAGTGCGCCACTTCCACAAAATTTGATTAAGAAGAAAAATCCTACATACTTCCAAAGTCAATTGTATATAGATTATACATTTTCTTTAGTTATTGTTCCATGACTCATAGATGCCAAGAAATCCGTCCTCCCGTGGCGGTGTTTTCAAAAAAGCTGTTTTCAACGACGGCCTCTGTCGCTGTCATTTTGTATGAAAATGACAATAAAAAAATTGTTTTTCATTCTTCAATATGTGTTTAATAAACCCTCTGAAAAGAAATTCTATTCCATTTGTCCCAAAACTCCCAAAATAAATTGTCAAATTTAGGTCTTTTTTTCTGCCTCTAGAGTGGTTTTACCCCTTAAAGACGCTTTTTAAATTGAATACAAAAATATTTCACGTGGTACTAAATAATTTTATATTTCTAAATACACTACAAGACAACTTGTATGCCATTTACTTTTATATTTAAAGTTGATGGTGTTGCTAACAGTTATCGATATTGTTATTGGCGATCATTAGTGCCTACAAAAATTGAACCTAAATAGTAATTTATTTTATTCTGCAAATATTATAACATGAACTTTACTTTCAATCTTTTTTATAATCTTGCACATTGTTTACATTTTGTAGTTTCTTGCACGTTCAAATGTCCTATCCGACGTCAAGTTTACCTCGATATATGATCGTGAATGTTTAAGCCTGAATTCCTAGTTCATAGCAAGGAATACCGTCTCTGTTATTGCGCCACGAAATTTTCCTCGACTTTTAAATTCGCGAGGTTATTTTCGTACCGTGACTCTCCTTACCCCGCACAAATAGTTTCGCCGGTATTGTCTAAGCTACTTGCCTACTAGTTTTCTTAACCGCCTCATTTGCATTCCCGGAACCCGCGTATCAAGACATAATATGCAAATGTTCTCCTCTCTCCATCTCTCTTTCTCTCTATTCATCTCCGTGACTATCTACCCATCTGGCGCCTCCTTTCTTCTTATTATCGCAATTTATTATAATTTTCACTCTCCGTTTCCATTAATCTCTTCCGCTTTCTCTATTGTGCCCGTAATCCAACGCGAACCCGCTCACGACGATTATATTATTGTTCGCTTCGAATTAAATCCTTTAATTTCGAAATCGCGTTTATCAGATCGCGGGCAAAAATAGGTTAAATCATTCATTTGCATAGACCTCGCGGACTCTCTACATTTTCTCGACTCCTGGCATCGCATTTACAGTTTCATCGCTATCCTCGCAGTTTGAATTACGGATAAATCGCGCGGGAACTCCCGCGCGCGCCAACTCCGCTTTCGAGAACCGATATGGCCGTCAGGGTTACTCGAAAGCGGAGTAGCCAGCGATTTCTATTTAAGAAAAATCTCGCTCTATTCAAATATGATAATTCGGAAGAAATTCTTCGAATACGCCGGTATATTAACCGCGCGTTTTAATGAAAAATTTGCGTGCGATGTAACCATAATTGTTACATTGTGAAAGGCCACGAGTTAATGGTACGTAGAGGATAGACAACGAGAAGGTAAATAGAAGCAGAAATTATCCGAGAACTAATACAGATAAATCCGCCGATCGTGACGTTATCAGCGTCGATTAGGCGCGCGTATAGTTTCTCAGATGTACGTGTCCGATTGCACGCGCCAGGTTGCGAGTCGATCGGTCGACGATAGCACGCCCCGATGATTGAATTGCCAATGCAAAGTTACTACGAAGTCGTCGCGAAGCGCGAAGACGATCAAGATTAACGGACAAAGACAAAGAGGGGCGGGAACACGCCGTGATTTTCCTCGACCCGAGAGCCAACCGGTGGAAACGCGAAACGAGTACCCCGAGATACTTAGCGGGATAGTTCGATGTACTTAGATACACTTAGCGCAGATGCACTTTGCCGATAATCGCGGCGACCGTTCGCGCGCTTTCGAAAGCCTCGTGAAACTAGCCTCCGCCGAACCGGGATATGACGGATCGCGATAGCGAGGCAATTTGTCCCGGGAATTTTTCCAATGCGTGTCATTGGAATGCTGGGTAGGAAATTAGGAATGTGCTAATTACGTCATCGAACCTTTAATTGGGACTTTTTTCAGGATGCGGGCGCTCGGAAATATTTTATAAATGAAGAGAAGTGATATTTAGGAAGTCTTTTGGAAAGTAAGGCACAGGGGATTAGAACTTGGGGATCCATTGGATCATCAGTCGATCACTTTTCACAATGGACCATCACCGAGCACTCTGCTAGTGGTGTTCTTGTTCGACTTATTATGATGAATATGGGGATACGATACAGTTTTAAGGGGGTATCCTGAATTAGGAGGTCTAAAAAAGCGGCTTTTCGTGAATTTTTTTTAAGATGGAAACAAATAATTAGTTCTATCGAACTTTTTATCCTGTTTTCATACATATTTGAGTAGTCTGTACAAATTTTTTCACCAAGAAATATTCAAATTAAGTGTGACGCACATTTGTAGAGCGCCTCGTAATTAAAACCTCCTATCGGCGGGAAAGATGCAGGTCGTAATTTTGGTTTGACACCAAAAAAAAAACAAAAGAAAATTGCATGTTTATACATTTTGCTTCTATGTGAACTAAAAAAATTCATACAAAAAAATTTTAATCAACTTTTTCATCAAGTTAAAGTGATTTTTTCATCCAAAGAACTCGTTCCTTTTTCTCAAACTTGGAGTAATTTCACATTTCACCATTTTTCCGGATTTTCCTTAGTTCACATAGAAGAAAAATGTATGAAAATGAAAATTTCTTTTTGTTTTCTTTTTTTGTGTCAAACTAAAATTACGATCTGCATCTTTCCCGCCGATAGGAGGTTTTAATTGTGACGTGCCCTACAAACGTGCGTCACAGTCGACTCAATTTGAATATTTCTTGTTGAAAAAATTTGTACAGACTACTCAAGTATGTATGAAAATAGGATAAAAATTTCGATAGAATTAATTATTTTTTTCCATCCAAAAAAAATCCACGATAAACCGCTTTATTAAGACCTCCTAATTCAGAATACCCCCTTAATGCAATTCAAATATTCTGAACGTGCAAATAACGTATACAATAAATACATAAATTATACAATGTACCAGGATAAATTTGCTATCCGTTTTGCATAAAACTTGCTATTTAAATTTGCTATTTGTTTTGCATAAACTACAGGATCAATGTTAATACAGACTTAATAATGCGGCTCAACATGATAATTAGCGAATTAGTTTTCTTGCAATTCATTTTACAACTGTTGGACTGTGCAATCGCGAAAAACAGCCCGAGAAAGATTAATTATTAACGGTAGAGCAAAAACAGGTTTTCATTATAAGTATTATCGCGAAAGTATTAATTTCTGGACAAAGTCTAAACGTTCGATACCGATCGCGTTTTATCTATCTGGAAATATCGTCATATCATTGTCGAGAACGATTTATTTGTTCCCAGCTGTTACACGTAGACACATTAATCACCTCATTTGCCTTTTAAGCGTGTTTTAAACGCGCAGAGAGAACAGGTGAGTCAGCGGCGGACTTTGAGAAAACTTATTGAGACTTTTAAGGTGACGCGATTTAAAAATAGACGTCAATAACGGTATCGACATTTTATCGATAATTATCGATATTTTCCAAAAAGAATTAAAAGAAACCACAGAAATACTTCGATAGACAAAAATCGATGCGAATATTGTCGAAATAATAATATTATATATAAATAATTCAACCTCGATTTGGACTCTTCCGAATAAAAATATTAATCCAAATAATAATATATAATCCTATAAATAATTATTGAGTCATAGATAATATTGTTTGAATGTAAACAAAAAAACATAGATAGAAAGAATTGGAAAGATCGTAACTAAGACTCTTGAAGTAATCAATCAGCGTCATTGATGTCAACGATTAACGTTAGATGACGACAACCTCTTATAAAGATGACGAATATTTGTATGGTTCGAAACAATGTGCAATAAAATTTCTGTAATCGTTCAGTTAAACAGTTGAAGAATTAATGACAATATCAATTCTGACTCCAAAGCATGAAACTATTTTTAATTGGCAAGTAAAAGGATGCATCAGGTATGAGTCAGTAAGTGAAACGTAAGCATGTATCGATTCAGACATTATGTATATTTTTTGTATGTCTCGCATGTTACTGACACACATAAATAAATAAAATTCTCACTTTAATGATCACTAATCAGTGAAAGGCAAATATGTAACGAGCAAATATTTGCTCATGCTTTGTTTATCAGGCATCGCGGAGCCACCGTTTCCGTTTTCGTCGATTATTTACAGTCCACGAATTTCAAGTAGAAACGTCACCGTCCCGAGAAGAAAGGTTATCTTCAATCCTTTCCACTTTTAAGAAGATAACGCTGAATGAGTTAATCGTCTCTGACTCAATATACACAAAGATCTATCGCTATTACGATCAATTCATACCAAAGCTTTCTTGGTAACGATACACTTCGCGAAACGACACGTTTTCCATTCTTTTCTAACTAACCTATCCTGTCACGTCGCTATTTTCCCGCCTAATGTCATTACCGTACAAATTCAAAAAGTCGAGACTATCAAAAGAGAATAACTATCCAAATATAATCGAAACTATCGCGAGTATGAAAAGGAACGCTTTCTAAAATAAAATTTAAATTATTTCGAGTCTTAGGAGGAAGAATTATGTCAAATGAAATTTGAATATACGAGTTTCGTTTGATTTGATTTCGGACCACGAATTAGTCAGGGCAGACGGTTTCATCAGTAGCGTAACTAAGAGTTTACACCTACTGGGGCCACAATTTTGGAGTAATCGAGAAATCAGGAGATGAATATAGAAATTGATTTATGCGTACATAATGTTTTCAGAAAAATAAGGTTTGATAGGTAACGTACCAGAAACATTTTGTACGGAAATTTTGTTCGATGAATTTTAATGTTTCGATTAGCCAATGCAACACGAGGTTAACTCAAATTGTTATATTGTCTAATAAACACGGTACCACAATATTTTTGTCGAACAAGTAGTACCTAATATTTTTCTTGAAAAAACTGAAAATACACACAACTGTATTCTTCTCTGATATTATACCAAATTAGTCACGCCATAAAAGAGAGAATTGTACCATCTAATCTACAACTATTAGCAACTCCACTTTGTCGTGTGTCAAACTTTCAAAACATGTTTCGTTATTAACACTTTCTTAGTGTAAATAAACAAACGATTATAAATACTTACATAGAATATTAGTTTGTCTGGAAAGTCCGTGCCGACTTTTTGTAGGTGGTACACGTCTGTTTATATTGGAATGGTTGAAAACAATCAACATGGGTGCATCCCTTAAAGGGTGGAAAAATCGTGGAACAAAATGTTATTTATATAATTCAAGAAATATATTTGGTTGGCCGGAAAGTTCATGCCTATTTTTAAGAAAACTTCAAAGGCATATTTGAATATTGATGCATATTTGTTGAATTATATATGTACCATTTTGTTCCACAACCTTTGCACCTTTTAAAGAATGTACACATGTTGTTTGTTTTCAAACATTCCGACATATTCAGACCTGTACTGCCTACTAAATATCAGCATGGACTTTCCAGACAGTCCAATATATCAAACTTCAAATGTGCCTTTGAATTTTTCTTCAAAATTGGCACGAACTTTCTGG
>NC_071982.1:4779856-4824212 GCF_026283585.1 Hylaeus volcanicus
TGTCAAAATGACGAATGAAGTGGACAAACAAATAGATAAACAAGCGTAATTCGGGCAGATTCGAGATGAATCGATAACATTTCACTCACCTTTCCCTAGACAGGCGATGTCCACGAGAGAAAACCTTCTTCACGTATCCCTGACAGGCACACACGAGTAGTCTCTCATCGACGAACGATTTAACTCCGAAATCGTTTTCGATTCCTCGCGCGCGCGAGACACTGCCTATTTACATCGGGCGACGTTCGAGTTCGACTGTTCGTTTATTACACACGGATCGATTAACCGTACATTTGCGAGCGACGGTCGTCGAAGGTCCGTTCAGGGTGCCGCGGGAAAGGCTCGACGCTGAACGAGAAGAGAGGAATCCACCGTCCTTTCTCACGTGGCGAGTGTCATGCAAGTATCTTCCGTGTTTCGTTGTTTGTTTTCAATTCTCGACGAGGTTCAAGCCTGGCGGGCTGAACTCATACCCCATACTCACGCCTCGCGTCCCAACCAGAGACTAAAGCGCCTAGTTGCAGTCCACCCGTATAAATGCTCCACCGCAGCGTGAATGTAGTCGTTGATTCGCTAGCGACTAGGAAGGGAAGGATTCTGCGCCGACTCGCCACGAAGCGGCGCCACCACCTGAACGAGTCAAATCGCTCGTTATCATCGGAGAACATTATTTTTTATTTATTAAAATAAATGTGTAATTATATGGAATAGTTGTTACACTAACAGTTCTTCTTGAAGAATATTTCCGACAGGCCGGCAGGCAGACAGGCACAAACACCGACGTTGAAATTTGTATAGCTGTGTTTGGTGGTGCTCGCTGATACCATAGATATGTAGTTGTGATTCCTGCTAGCGCCGCCTGGAATGCTTTCACCCAATTAAAAACGTGGTTACAGTTACCCGCAGTTACTTTATCCTGAACATTCGTAAATTAATTAATTCGTAAATATTCGTTAGGCTTGGTATGCAATTGATAATGTCACCTGACCCTTACTGGCGATGTGCAGTTAACAATTACATACTTCAAATAATTTAGTTACTGCATATACAGACCCAAATCGGGTGGCCAGGACAAAAACCACATTCTAGCCACCCTTTATTAACCCCACGATGATTTCTGAAACATAGTATATATACTTTAAAGCAGTATTTTTGTTGTCAAATAGTCCATTCATAATTCCAGGGTGTCTAGGTATAAGTTCGGACATACGCAAAATGTCAATTTTACAACAAATTTCCAACAAAAAATTACTCTTAGACATTTTCTTTGTGTCGCATTATTCTCGAGAATTTTCACTTTTAATATATTTTCTGCGTTTTCGACTTGACACTCTTTAAATGGCCGTAACTCCACCAAATTACAGTGCAAACTTAAAACTAAGTATACCATTCGAAAGAGCATTAAATTTCCCATCTCTCTGATGCCAAATCAAAATTTATTACGTAGATTTAACAAGTGAAAAATTAGGTCAAACTGTACATTGCGAAAATTTTAAAAAATTTGACTTTTTCTGTATTCGTTTTTCGGTTTCAAAGATATACAGTCAGTGTAATAAGTATTCGTACAGAAACCAATTCAAAATAAAGCTTCATGTATTTATTTTATTAATAAATTTTAGAGGAAGAAATAATTAACCAACATTCCTACATATTTTTAGAATAGAATTTGCGTAAATTAAAGTTTTAAATTAACTTTTAATGTTAGCCTCTCGTTTCTTTTCTTATTCATTTTATTTTAAATTGGTTGCTGTACGAATACTTATTACATCGACTGTAGTTGTTTGGTGGGCACTCTTCGGGAAGAACTTCCTCGAAGTCTCAGCTTTTGAACGGTATTGTCAAAAAAAATTGTGCGATGGTATTTTAGGGAGTAAATGACGTTTTGAATGCAGAAAAGCGTGGGTTTTTACGTGAAAATCGATATTTTTTAACAAAAATCGACTTGTCACTTTAAAATTAACTTGACATCGAATTTGATGTATGTTTTAGTGACACTCCTGAGCCTCCCCAATTAGGAAAAAAAAACGATTTTTTGACATTTCAAGCCTCTCCCAGCCGTGTGTAGAGCCTGAGTGCGAGGTGAATAATAATTGTTTTTGAACATGTATCCATAGAATTATCGTTTTTAGAGACTATTTAATCAAAATTAACCACGGTGTACCGATAAATGATATGCAGATTGGAACACGATCGATTTCACACAGCAAAAAATCAATGTTTTCGGCGCAGGAGAACCGATAAGTTTTGATTTAGGAAGCGGGCATTTTGAACGCTTTTCTGTATTTAAACGTCATTTTCTCCCTAAAATACCACCGTACAATTTTTTTTGACAATACCATTCAAAAGCTGAGACATCGAGGAAGTTTTTCCCGAAGAGTTCCCGCCAAACAACTATGTCTTTGAAACCGAAAAACGAATACAGAAAAAGTCAAATTTTTTGAAATTTTTACATTGTACAGTTTGACCTAATTTTTCACTTGTTAAATCTACGTAATAAATTTTGATTTGGCATCAGAGAGATGGGAAATTTAATGCTCTTTCGAATGGTATACTTAGTTTTAAGTTTGCACTGTAATTTGGTGGAGTTATGGCCGTTTAAAGAGTGTCAAGTCGAAAACGCAGAAAATATATTAAAAGTGAAAATTCTCGAGAATAATGCGACACAAAGAAAATGTCTAAGAGTAATTTTTTGTTGGAAATTTGTTGTAGAATTGACACCCTGCGTATGTCCAAACTTACACGTAGACACCCTGTATATACTTTAAAGCAGTATTTTTATTGTCAAATAGTCCATTCCTAATTCGCCGCCGTCACCTGTAACAGAACAAACGTATATTATTCTCTACTCTTCATATATAAAAAAAAAAACAAGTTCGTAGATGGTCTTCTTTTTCTGTTGTTGCCCTAACTAAAACTACAAAGTTACTCCAAAACGGACGCGATGTATCAGACGCAACACTAATCGCAAACGCGATTCATAGTCATTCGCAACACTACCCTGAAAGAAAACGCGAAAAATACTAATCAAAAGAAATCGCGAGGTGCATTATTATTCGAAACACTAATCTATTAAGTATAAAAAGAACAAATCGCGTGCACCAAGTAATACGAATCCTAAATTAAAAATCCAGCGCAACCATCTCAGGCTGCGGAGAATCATAGTGGCAGCTGCTTTTGGCTGCTTGGTGATTCCTCAAGTGACGATGGTGTCAAATTTTGGGCTTTTCATATGACGAAATACTAATTCAAAACGCGTGAATTTACAACAAATCGGTCGCGATTTATTTATGCGCAACACTAACGGAACTCGCGGCTGGTCTTTGTACGCAACTCTACCATGGAAGAAAACGCGAAAAATTTTAATCCAAAGCTAAGTTGGCTCTAAATACTACTTCCAAACGGACGCGATATTCATTATACGCAACACTAATTGCAATCGCGGTTGATCTTTGTTACGCAACACTACCCTGAAATAAAACGCGAAAGACTCTAATATCAAAAGCAAAATTCACTCTAAATACTACTTCCATTCGAACGCGAGCAATGTTCATTTATACGCTAACAGCAAAATCGCGGCTGGTTCGCGTTCGCAACGCTACTCTGAAAGAAAACGCGAGAAAATTCAAAAGCAAGAATCCTATAAATCGAACACGATATTTCCATTACGCAACACTACTGCAAAACGCGATTTGCCCAAGTGGCACCGAATTCCCACGTTGGAGTACAAGACTCGGATAAACTAACTACGACTACAGGCGAGCAAAGTGACAACGTAGTAATGACTCCCCATGTTCGAATTTCGAAGATGAAGAGCCATTCGTTGCTGCCCTTTCTTGCGACAATTTGTCAGGGCCTCTTCGGCATACAGCCTCTTCTTTCTTCGGACGCATTGTCCCATCTGAAACTTATAGATAGGGTCGAGGTTCAGTGCAATACGTGGACGTTCAACCCGGTGAACCACACGTCTAGAACCTCGAGGGAACGAGCGTTTCGAGGAACCCTACTGATCACGACCGCGACCGCGAAGCAACGACTCAAAGAGTCGAGACCCAAGGAATCGAGAGCAGATTCGAAAACAAACGGACAGAAGCTCCGTTTGCATCGACATTGCAACGATTTCTCGAATCCACCTACAGTAACAGATCCGTCAATCGTTGCGCGGCCTACTCAAACTAAAGTGACGAGATCTGTCCTGGACCCTACCTACTGGGATTTAACATACACACCAGAAGTTAAGTTACCTATCTACCTACGCTATATTTAAACATGGCAAAACAATCACACCAACACAGGCGCTCAACGATCCTCAATCAAGGCTCTCGGGCGCGACCTAAACTAGGGAGATGTCCCGGGACACCTCCGACACCCGAAGATACCATACGCAACATTCACACTCTAAAGGTACGTACCAGTTTCCTGAAATCCACTGACAAAGGCTAGCGACCATTGCGTATATCTAAATATTATATATAAATATTTATATGTAATGCTTCGGTATCCAGGTTCATCTCAGTGTATTATTTTCTTTGTGTTCTACAAGATTGGCAAGCTACTTTTTAAATATACATTTAATGAAATAGTATTACGATCATTGAATATGCAGAAGAATATTTTTAACGAAACAATCATGAGGTAATTCATGATAAATAAGAATTCGATATTATCGTTATAAAAGTCTGGTATTAATACCACTTTGCTTCTGGTTTCCAATAAATTTTTAACCGACGCACTTCGACATCCTAACCACACACACACATGTAAAAAGTACGTCGGTGCACGATTCGCTAGCCAGAGTCAGTAGCCAGACATATTATTATTATAAATTTTATAAACTAAGTCATCGTGCCCATTGCCTTCGCTCATCCAAGTAGCACCTGGGCACGTGAATGAGTTCAGACAACGAACATGGAAGGGTTAAACCTGAAAATCCTCAATAAAAAGAATAATTAGTAAATCTAATCGGGCTAACATTGTTTCCTTCTTTGTCATTTAATTTAGTAGTAAAAGTGACTCGACTTTTAATGTATAAAAATTTGATAATTGAAAACTGGGCCTGCATTAATACTGAGAAATTGAATTGTCAAGAAAAATGACTCTAATTAAAATTGAATTATTAAGAAAAATGACTAATCAAAATTGAATTATCAAAAAAAATTACTCTAACCAAAATTAAATATAAAGATATATATTGATCTACTTTCAGGTGATTCCATTTGTCAAAGTATATTTTTTAACGAACGTACAAAAGTGCTCAAAATGTGTTTACTTTGACTCAGAAGTCGACCTATCGCGGAGCATCCTTCTTGTACATACATAAAAACTTCAACGGAATAAATGTATAATTAAAAGAACGAAAATATAAGTATATTTCATACATTTATATATTTAATTTAATTTATATTATATATATTATTGTATTTTTAAAAATTATATTTGAAGTCATAAATTGAAATATATAGAAAAAATCTACTGTATCTCTATACATCATGATTTTATAAATATCTATATGAATATACTCTCAACAATGAGTATTCGTATCAAGAAATATTTATCATATAATGGAATATCTTTATTTTATAAATATCGATATGTATATACTCTCAACAATGAGTATTTGTATCAAAAAATATTTATTGCAAAATGGAATATTATTGTATCGTTTTATTAATAGAAAATGCGAAGTACAAGAAGACCCTATCCTGCACTAACAATAAGAAATAAAACAGATGATGTTACTACTCATGAATATGCTATGCAAATTCCATAATGCAATGCATACCCATGGTCACTATACTCGCCAAAGACCACGTATACAACAGTCGCCCGTGTCGATTCGGACCTTTCGTCCTACGACATGATTGGGGACAAGAGGAACAGAAATGCTTGCGACTTACCAACCGTTGTCTTGATACAGGGCTATGTAGTGGCTCTGCTGTCGCTGATCATCGGTGTAGCTCTGCTGTCGCTGATCATCGGGGCAGCTCTGTATTATCCACGTCGAAATCGCAGTACCTCTGCTTTATCTGGGTCGAATTTCAAATTTCTTTTGTTTCGTGATGTAAACACTCTGCAGCAAAAGTTACATGACTTAATAACATGTTTCAAAAATTGCAGTAGTTACAATATTAAAACATTACAATTGCAAAATCATAAATTTTACGTTTGTACAAAAAAGATACGCGAATGTTAAAAAAATGTTTTACTTTGATCTGTTATGTTTCTAACATATTTAAAGTACATTATAAAAATGTGTAACTTCATAAATATTTCAAGTTTCTAAAAAGTGTAGTGTAATGAAGTTAATGTGTATAAACTCACAAAATTTATTTATTTAGTTTTTAATGAATGTAAGAAGAAACTGTATAAATTTCCAAAATCTTATGTTTGATATGTGTGCAACAAAGGTATGTAAATGTTGAAAGAATGCTTAAGTTTTTATCTGATATGCTTCTAACATATTTGTTATGAATTTTAAAAATGTGTATTGTCATAAATGTTCACAGTTTCTAGAAAGTATAGCATAGCATAGTAAATGTGCTACGACCCATAAAATTTATCAATTTCTAAGGAATGTAAAAAGAAACTGTAAATTTGCAAAATTATACAACTTTTATATGTATGTAACAAAGCTTACATACCTTTGTTATACATATAAAAATTGTATGATTTTGCAAATTTACACAATTTTTTCTTACATTCGTTATACATTGACAAATTTTATGAGTCAAAGCACATTTACTATGCTATGCTATACTTTCTAAAAACTGTGAACATTTATAACAATACGCATTTTTAAAATTCATAACAAATATGTTAGAAGCATATCAGATAAAAACTTAAGCATTCTTTCAACATTTACATACCTTTGTTGCACACATATCAAACATAAGATTTTGGTAATTTATACAGTTTCTTCTTACATTCATTAAAAACTAAATAAATAAATTTTGTGAGTTTATGCATATTAACTTCATTACACTACACCTTTTAGAAACTTAAAATATTTATGAAGTTACACATTTTTCTAATAAATGTTAAATGTGTTAGAAACATAAGAGATAAGTAAATTTGCAAAGTCATACAATTTTTATATGTATAACAAAGGTATCTAAGCTTCGTTATACATATAAAAGTTGTATAAATTTACAGTTTCTTTTTACATTCCTTATAAATTGATAAATTTTATGAGTCAAAGCACTTTTACTATGCTACGCTACATTTTCTAGAAACTGTGAACTTGTACGATGATATACATTTTCATAATTTCTTAATAATTTAATGGAACAGAGAAAATGAAAGCTTAAACATTTTTTCAGCATTTAGATACCTAGGTATCTTTTCTCTGTTTCGTTAAATTAGTAAGAAATTATAAAAATGTATATCATCGTAGAAGTTCACAGTTTCTAGAAAGTGTAGCGTACCATAGTAAAAGTGCTTCGACTCATAAAATTTATAATGAATGTAAGATAAAATTGTAAATTTGCAAAATTATACAATTTGTGTCTAACAAAAGAATCTAATTATTGATAGAATGTTTAACATTTTACTTTTTATGTTTCATGATACATACATTCATAAGTCATTGCAAATGTGTTAGAAACATAAAAGATAAAATCTTATCATTTTTTCAATATTTAGATACTTTTGTTAGAGAGATATAAATTGTATAATTCTGCAAATTTGTACAATTTTATTCTATATTCATAATAAACTAATAAAATTTGAATTTACGTTATTTATATACTAATGACATTAATCAAAGACAATATTACCTGTTATTCTTCTTTCCCCGGTAAGCTGCACAATTTTTTTGGCGTTCTAATGTCCAGAAATTTCGATTGAAGTTTTCAACGTGAAGTAGAAGCTCAGCGTCAGATCCTGGAACATTCAAGAATTCGAATTTAGGCCAAGTTACGATAAATATATATTCTTACTGTATCTAAGCAACAAATTAATTGAAAAAACGAAAAGAAAAACGATAATATTACTTTGGAAGACGTACTCCCATAGTACGAATTGATATTCGAACGTATATCAATTGGTACCTCATGGAGAACGAAAATGATGCAAGTGCGAAATCGATCTAATTTTCTCAAAAACCTGATTCAATGAACAAGCAATATTATTAATCTATTAAAGAGACGGTAAGTAGCAACGCAAAGTAGAAATAGCAACGATTAGATGTTAATTAAATTGAATTATGCTTACCTATTAATTTGCGGATCACCGATCGACACCAAACGTCTGCTCTCTTCAAATACCGCCAAGCGAAAGAACGTCTTCTTCTCGGCTCCGTGCTTGCGCGCAGTGGGTTCTGTGTGCTCGGCCAATGAGAGTCGAGTATTTAAGTTTCCAAAGAAACGCTCAACGTGATTGGTTGTCACTTCTGAACGGAAATTGATATTGGAAAGTGAAAAGTATCAATATGTATGATATATGTAGATATACAGGGTGTCCCAAAAATGTTGTAACACCTTGAAAGGGGTAGTTCAGGAGGTGATTTGAAACAACTTTTTCCTTAGCAAAAATATTGTCCGAGGCTTCGTTGAGGAGATATTAACGGAAAAAACTGACCAATCAGAGCGCGCGTATACTATTGGAGCGGCCGTTGTAGCCTAGGCTACGCGCTAGGTGGCCGCGCTCCCCGACCAATCAGAGCGCGAGTATGCCAATGGAGCGCCCGCTGATTGGTCAATGTTTTCCGTTAATATCTCTTCAACGGAGCCTCGGACAACATTTTCGCTAAGGAAAAAGTTGTTTCAAATCACCTCCCGAACCACCCCTTTCAAGGTGTTACATTTTTGGGACACCCTGTATATTATTACCTTCGTCTGAACGAAATTCCCGAGAATTCTTTTCTTTCGTTGATGTAACAGCAAGGGAGAAACTTGTTCACGTTTAGTAACCTTACTAACTTTGATAGATGTTTACAATCGATTTCCAATCACTTATTCTTTCATATAGCTACAAAACCGTTGCATCACTTATTAGGACAACTTTATTAGCTCTTTCCTAACCTAAATTATGTATCTATTATAATAGAGATCACTTATCTCATAGGACATTCGTCTGAATTACATTAATTACGTTAGATTAAAGATTCAATGGTTTAGGTTGATATGACGTGATCGAGAAATTTATGTAGTATGAATATCCTAATTTTTGAATAATATGACTAATGTTATTACATTTATTAATTATAAAACAGTAGGGAGAAGATTATTAAATTGAAGCATTGATAAAATATGTTTCTCAGAGTTAGCCTAATTTGACCTAAGACCTAATTTTGGAATAATACGACTAATGTTATTACATTTATTAATTGTAGAACAGTACGGACAAGATTATTAAACTGAAGCATCGGTAAAATATGTTTGTCAGTGTTAGGGTTCTTAAATATTTATTTTTACGTGCAGTCGATAAATCAGGTCGCAAAACATGTTCTGTAAAAATAACAAATAAACATATGTCAAGAACTGAGATATTTATTTTGTAAATAATACAAATTATTATATACCTATCACACCAAATCTCACATTCTCAGACTCTGTAATGCTTTCTGTAACTAACGTTCTGTAAAATGAACTTGAAGCTCGTATGTTCAATGTTTTCAAATATAAGATTATGGTGTGATAGGTATATAATAATTAGTATTATTTACAAATTAAATATCTCAGTTCTTGACATATGTTTATTTGTTATTTTTACTGAACATGTTTTGCGACCTGATTTATCGACTGCACGTACAAATAAATACTTTCACGTTTCCAATGGCCAGATGCAACGACGTATGGGGTGAAATTACGGTAGATCGCTATGGAAACCCATGGAACACATAAGTCGACATAAATCGAATTCAGTTGTCTGAAGTAAACGTCAGCCTTGAAACAAGGGTTATTGGAACAAACTTACATTAACAATTAATTTCAATTGAATTTTAATCTATTGCTTCAATGGAAATCAACGAAGACAAGGTTGAAGAAAAGAAGAATGGTTTGAGAAGGAAAATGTCCTCGGCAGAGAGGGACTTATGGTTGAAACCATTGCTGAAGTTGAAACAACAGGAGATCATTCTTGATAGGGGAGTGGCTTGTGCCATCGATAACATGAAAATCGATAAGGATTTGTTGCAGGAAATTATTCACGAACGCAAGGAAATGTCATCTAAAAGGTACTACTGGAGTACAGACTAACATTTATTTTTTTTTTCTCCAAAATACTTGAGACCAGTGTCCTCCAAGTAGAGGGCGCCACCTTTAAAGCGACAAACATCTAATTTAAAAATTAATTTAAAAATTATTTTGCAATATTTGTCAGGCAAATCTTTTTGAACACGATGTATAAGTACATGGAAGACATCGCTACAGAAATGGATTCTATTAAACTCGTAGCGAGGAATCCAGAAGAACTAAAGAAATTAGGTAAACATTAATATTCAATTCTGATATCACTGTAAATCGATGTGTATTATTTTTATTTTTATTTATGTTCAGATGTGAACACGTACAAACTAAAATTGATCAAATTTTGGCAAAAGATGCAGGATTTCAAAAAATCCTGTTGCATCGAGGCTCTGGTGGAAGAACAGGCAACGCTTAGGAATGAATTACGCGACTTCGAGCCACGAATAAAAAAGTATGAACATTTTCAGAAGAACGTTTTATCAGCGTGCCAAAGTAGAATCGAAAGCAGAAGAGAAAGGAAGGATTACAGGGACGCGGAAGATTTCCATGCACTTGTTGCGAGAACAGGTAGCGAAAATAAATATTATCCTTTTTTAATCGCTAATTGAAAATATAAATTGTCGTTAGGACACACGGATAACTGGAGCACGGATGATCATTTATACTTCTTGAAAATGCGGAAGAAATGTAATAACATTCCAGCTCTGGTCGCCGCTGTACAGAAGAAATTTCCTGATTTATCAACGGAGACTATAGTGAATCACGAGGCATGGTACAAATTGTACACAGACCTGCGGGAAAAACAAAAATCAGTTGTAAAAGAATGGCGACAGAAGAGGGAGCTAAAGAAAATAAAGAGTGCCGAAGAATCCAGAAGCAATCAAAATTATTTTGAAGAAAATGATGACTCGAACGAAAAAGAGAAAATGGAAGTTTTTAAAAAGAAGAAACTATCGCGAAGCGAAGCATCCAGGTCGAACCACAGTGCAGATTCCAACGTAAGTCTAAAGAAGGACTTAATTAAAAAATGGCGGATGGAAAAGGAGAATAAACGCACGATGGACGAAGAACAACTGAAAATTCGGATAAAATTAAAAAGAGAAACTGAAGAGAAACAAAGAAGAAGGCGTAGGGAGAAAATTCTGGAAGCTTTGGAGGAATATAAAAAGAAGAAGTCTCTAGAGAGTGCCTCGAGGGAATCGAGTGCCAATTCGAAGGACAAGTGTACTTATGATTCGGAACTAGTTAAAGCTTTCAGGTAATTTTTAATTCAGACGTAATTCAAAACAATTGCTTTTAAGTGAGATTTTTGAAGCGATAAAATTAAATCGTTGCAGGAAGCAGGATAAAGAGTACACGAAAAAAAGAAAAGAGCTGATACTGCGTTCGCAAAAATCGCATAAGATTGAAATGACGGAAGCAAAGAGATCCGTGCTTTTGAATAACAAAAACTTTTCTACTTTGTTGAATAGCACGGTGGTTTGGAGAGAGAAATGTGAATTTGAAGACCCAGTGGGACGTTCCAACGAGCCACAGTACGTTAAAGACATTCCAAAGCTGTAAGTAATAGCAAAATTGATTAAATTATCCTTAAAAATCTGATCGTCCTTATTTATATAAAATGGTGTTAAAGGTGCTTTCGATGGAGGAACGAAGAATCAGAAGATCTGAAAGATTTAATAACATTTATTTGAAAAGATAACAGAACATTTATACGCTATAATATAGTTCAGTGATGACGAAGAATTTAAAAATATCGTACTATTGTATAATTTTATTGTAATTGTACATCATACTCGTATAATAATTTCAGTTAACTTGCGTCTCTAATTATTATGGTTAAAAATATGTATAAATATACAATTCCTATTCACAAACCATACAGTTCTTGTTTATCTAGATTTGGGAATCTCGGCCCACTTAACATAATAATCACCATTCGACAATTGACTATTTTCATTTCAAAATGGTATAATGTAAATAGTTTCATTTATATTCTAACTACGAGTAATTTTTATACAATTTTTTTTAAAGGAAAAACTTACGATGTTCTCGGTCTAAAAATGAAGATATGATCATTGTTATTGCTTCGATAAATTAATAAACGATACTTTGTAATTTAGAACGGTGAAGCATAATATTTATTGTGTTTTGTAAATATTTACAGTAATTGTACTTACTTCGTTCACCGGTCTAAACTTCTCCGAATTCTCCAAAATTTCCTTCCTAAGATACAACGTCAAATACTTTAATGCCAACAAACTTCCAAGCATTTCGAAATTCGTAATTCAACGTGAGCACCGAATAAAACAAAATAAAACGTCGAAGTTCGTTCAAAATGGAGCCACGTGTAACTCAATATCTGTTAATAAAATTATTCGTAACCAATAAATCCTGGAAAAAAAATTTTTATTTTTATTTTATATGGGGCCTTTAAATTGCACTCCGTCACTTGGGGAAATGAACGAAACCGATTGATACATACTTAGTGTTTATTTTTCTTTACGAACGTACCGGTTCCTTCAGACGATGTACATAATAAGTTATGAGTAAACGAGCGTTGACTTTATCCAAGACCTTTCGTTCTCGGCTCTAAGTGGACCTCTAAATCGGTGAATCCTCTCCTCCAATCGTTTCCTGAGCGTGCGCGACGTAGCGCCTCTTAGGGAGGAAAGTCTACCTAGGGGGCCAAATATCAAGTATTCCTAGTGATTTTTTTTACAGAGAAAAATTTCTGTAATGTTTTCATAAGCTTGAGAATATTTCAGATATGATTTGAAGTACATTCGGTCAGTTTTTCAATTCATTTCACACAGAAACTACATTTCTCCAAACAGTTGTCTTCGAGGAACAGCTGATATCTGAAAGATTTAAAAAAAAAACGAACATTTAATATTTGGCCTCCCAATGTGGTATCCCCTCTTAAAACGTAAACAAAAAAGTGGCAAAACTAAACGAATCCGCGTATTTGGTAAAAAGACGATTTTAAGTTTCTATCCAGTCATGGATAATGCCAACCCTCGAACTGTTTTACTCAAATATATAATATACTTTCTATTAACCTTCTTTTTTCGTTCGTTAATTCGATCTCTCTCTCTCTCTCTCTCTCTCTCTCTCTCTCTCTCTCTCTCTCTCGCATGCACTCTCATTAGATTACCAAATACAAAAAACATAGGTGATACAATATATGTATAATGTTATAATACAAATGTGCCGAGCACTGTGCCGAGCACGATCTCGATAAGGACCGACGGTTCATCTGTTTTCATTTTTTTCACGCTTTTCTATTTTTTTTCCGTTTATATTCGCAATTGTACAGTCAGCACCTTATCAATTTACTCGTCCACTGCCACGCTTACGAGTAGACTCCTTACATCATATATCTCCTTTTTATTTTTTATTTTGTTCGAACTGTGCATACATACATATATAATACACATGTATATACATATCTATATATGTATGTTACGCGGGTAGAAATATAACCGTTTAGAATTTATAATGTTTACCTTCTAGAAGTTTATTACAACGAACGATAAATTGTTTAATGAAACGCTCCCAACGTTTCGTCCCTTTTGCTCGCGCGCACTCGACCTTGTTCACTTTCCTGATAAACAAACTCATCATCGTACAGAAACAAACATCCGTGTGACACGCACTGGATTTACCGTGCAACCATTGCGGCGTAGAATTCTTAATTAGATACAAGCTTCGAGTGAAGAATAAAATATATATAACCGTCTATACGTTCGAGAATAAGAATGCTACGAGCTTGAGAAACTAATTCAGACCTAAGATCAAATTCATTTAAACTCTCAAATAAATTTGATTTAATCTGTTCAACTTGAAAGAAATACTCGTATCGAACTAAAGTTTGTATTACCATATTTAAATGAATATAAGTATTGCGATAAGCTTCAGTTAAATAGAATATATAAATATAATTGCAGCTTAATTCATTGAAATGAAAATTCATTATTATTACATAAATTACATGTTTACATTTATGTATAAATGAATTGAACCATGGAATATTTGGCTATAAACAAAAATTTCCTGTGAAACATTAATTAGGTGATTTAGACAGTAAATTTGATTATAGGTATAACAGAATGATTTATGTTTTATTCGTTTCTCGAAATGTGTTATCTACTTGAGAATTTTGGCCATCGAGTGCTGCCTGACGATACGAGTTCTCTTGTAACAGAAGTATATAATAAATATGTACACGCGAACACTTTGTATGTACAATTAAAAATCCTTTTTGCCCCTCTATTTTTTAACGTTTCAACCGAGTAACCGAAAAATTGGAGCCGAATTTATACAGAGTACGAATTATTCTTATAGGTTTCTTGGACGAGTCGTTGGCATTGAACCACTGTTATCAACAATATAATCTACTACTGATTCACTACTCATAAACATAAATGTAGAAATATTTTTAATTAATACAATAAATATTCATTATGTATTAAGATACTTGGGCTGAATTACTCAATAAAAAAAATCAATTGGGAAACAACGAGTACCCCTTAAATAAAATAAAATGTACAATTTCAAGTTCTGCTTTAATTCACATCGATTAATTACACCTAGATAAACACCTGAAATAATTACCTATAAAATGATAATCGTAATAGAATTATACAAAGATCCCAAAAAAATGTGATTAATCTATATCGTCATTACAAAATAAAGTGTGCATTGTTTCTTTCGTATTGAAACATTTAACGAACGTAAAAAAGTGCTTACTCGGATTTCTGGTCACTGGGTTAACAAGCTGTACAAATTCGTCTCCAGTCTTTCCAGTCACCCTGTATTTCTTGTTTCGTCAGCGACAACCTCCGATTTAATGTCAGGCTCTCACCCTCTCGTTTTCCTCCCTTTCCATCTCGAAACTCGAAGCGCAACAAGTGTCGGTCGACTTGAATTTTTCTTTTTCTAGTTTCTTCTTTTCTCCCTAGTTATCGATCGTTCCATGGAAAAGTCCGCGACGCTTTCGTGACGAACGCACTGGATCACGAAAGGAGGGAAGGGTGGCGTTAAGGGGATGGAGATCGGAGACTTCAATGCCTCTCTCGTCGATAGAAAGCAACCTTTAACTTCTAGCATTGCACATTTTGGGGACGGTTAAGACTCGAGATCCTGCATCTATGCTCCATTCGAAAAAAAAAAAAGATTTTTTCCAGATTCATTTTATTTTCGGAGGAATTACCTACGACACTGAATTTCTTTGGCGGACAGATGGGAACGCGACCGACGAAGGGGAGGGTGAAAGCTGTTAGTTTAAATTTTCAAAATAATTCTTTTAGAATTACAAGTGTCTATTTAATTTGCAACAATTTTGAAAGATTTTATTTTCGCGTATCTGTGCTTGAAATATTCAATTATTGATTACTAATGTTCAATCTCAAAAAATTAACAATAACGTACTATACCATTGTTATGAAACAAAAGAATTTATTTTGAAAATTTATCCTTCGTCATCCGAGGTTCTGAAAGCGCGTTCAATCAATTTCAGAATGAGAAATGTCCGTGCATCGACGGAATACCCTCTCAGGACTGAACTTTTGCAAAGTATTAAAAACAAAAGTAAAAGAATGAAAAGCAGCGCACCTTTACGGATCCTCGGACACTTCTCGATCCAGCGACGGGCAAAAATCTTTACCTAAACGTAATTTCCAATAACGAATCGAAGATAAGCAACTGTTCATCCGGTATTCGTTAAATAAAAAAAAAAAAAAAAGAATTTAAATTATATGAATTGTTTTATAATGAAAAATAAAATTTTTGATTTTATTCATTGATTTCATTCGAATGAAACCTTTGCCCGTCTCTGTGCTCTCGCGGCGTAACTTAAAACTAGTCGAATGAATCCAAATTGACTCCTTTTGCTGCCAGATTTATTGACGTGATATAGATGAATGTACATCTGGGCCCCAATAAAGTGCTACTTTAAATCGTAAAACGAAAAGGAAGCGTAATCACTTAGAACCTCGCCAGCTTGCGTTCGTTAACAAAGTTCCGCGGACTGACCCTCGGATCCGTGAAGAGCGCGGCAATCTTCCCAAAGTGAACGCTTGGTCTTTTCAAAACGCGGATCGTTTCCTCCCAGAATTGGACAGCGATTACTTCGTGATTACCTTCACAATAATTATGCTTCTAACGTACAGTTACGATTCAATAATTTGTAATCTCTCAGAGCTAATAAATTGTGGTTTTCGGATTATCCAGTAATCAGTCTTCCCTGTCCAAGTCAGCCTTGACGACTGCGGAGTGTAAGTATCGAAGGGACCAAATAATTCAACGAAACCATTTCGATCGAATTACTGTTTCGAAAGTAACAAAAAGAATAATACTGAATAAATATTGCCTTCTTCTAGGATCATTAACAATAGCCCCATTAATTATAGACAAGTCCCGATTTAACTCTGACACTTTGCTCCCTTGATACTTCTACTCTACGAGCGAGGGCCTGGACGCCATATTGGTGTAACCCATATTTACCTCATTCTGAGAAATATTTTCCTCTGACCTACATACATAGATTGCATCTATCCACACAAGTCGATACTCCAAATAGAAAAAAAAAAAAAAACTCGACTCACACCACTATGACTTTCAGCCCCTCCTACAATCTTCAAACTACACGGTGACCAAAAAATACGCATGTTCGCTCATGTTTTCGATTCGTGGTCCGTCAATTCTTTCGGTGCACATACGCGTGTGTTTATTCGAGGCTTGGACTCGAGTCGTTCAGCGGATTGCATACAAAGTTGATAATTATAAACGGCAGCTAGTTGGCTCTATAAACGTATAAAAAAGACGAATCACCGCGGTGGCAATAGCGATATTGTCGCTGCTTTTTGTATCGCTACGATCACAGCTGCTCGTTCGATCTACAAACGTGATAAAAAATTGTTTTCACCCGAATCCTGAACGACCTCAATCCAAGAACCGTCACAGACACAGAGGAAACGAGATCGGAGTTTGAAAAACCGCGCCACAGGTTATTCTCGCACGTTTTCCGTTTGTTTCTTTCTTTTTTTTTTTTTTTTAACATTCTCATCTCGTTCGTCGCTTCGCAGGCCCCTCCCCGCCCCGCCGTCGTCAGCTTCCCCGTCGAGAGTGTAAGAGTCGCTACAATATTTTTTTTTTGTTTACTCCTAAGCTTGTATAAAAACGATACTTCTTTTTTTTTTTTGTTCTTTGTTCAATACACCAAAGACGAGTGCATAAAGCAAACTATATTGGGACAACATGAATTCTGAATAAATACTTAATATTACAACAAAATCTTAAGTATTCTTCGTAATGTCACCGCTATATAGTTTGTAAGAAAATAAGATTACTTTACTTGAAATTTGTATGTACAGATATTACAAACAACGTTCTCGTAATGCATAGGCAATGTGTTTTCATATTTTTTTTTTTTGTTTTAACTACACACTTCTATTATACATGCCGTGGAGCAAGTCTAACGGATCCGACCTTCTCATACTTTTATCAGTTTTCGTTTGCCCCCTTGTATCCCTTTCGTTCATCCGAGTTTCAGTTGTGGCTCTTCTCGTCGTTGTCCCCCGAGTTCCATTCTCTTTTACTTTGACTTGTTAGCGGGTCGATCGATATCTCTTAAACGAATTTCTTCACGCTACGGATAGTTTCTTTTGTCCCGAATCCCGTCGTGCTGTACGTAAATGAAAAACTAACATTTCGTGTTAACGTTGCTGTTATTATTCAATAGTATTTACACAGACAACTTTGTTCGGACGTGACTCGCTACCGCGAAAACTGTCGCACTCGGGTTCTCACGAATAGGGAACTTGGTTCGGAGCTCTGTTAACGGACGTTTGCTCGATGCAGCTCGAATTCGCTAAAATCAATTTTATAAATTTTCCTTTCGTTCGCCTGCTGCTTTTTTTTTTTGTTCTTTAATTTAAATTTAAAACTTCTTAAAACTTAAATTTCCGACGAAACAGCTTTGATTTGATTCGAAGTAACGAGTCTCTGTGAAAACAGCTTCGATTTTGAACGAACATAACCTGTTTCAGAGATAAGCGAGGTTAGAAGTGAAACCAAAGAAGATACTAAAGAAATATCAATACCAGCTTACAGACTTCGATATAAGTAAGATATAAATTTCATTTTTTTTTTTTAAAAAAGTTGAATTTTTTTTTTGCGCGCGTTCTAGGATGCGCACGGAAGTGGCAAGATGGCTACGCGCGTGCGCGCTAGTCTAAGATCTGCGACGTAACAAAGGAAAATAACATTCTCATCTATAAATATTCATCTAACAGTGAAATGAATGCGAAACTTTTTTTTGCTCCTTTCGCGTGAATCTATGACCCAACATTAATATTTTCTCGGTAGACAGACTTCAAAATTTATATCCTAACCTCACCTGAGACAAAGAACATTCTGAATTAGTCCGATGATCGTAATAAACGAAAAATAACTGAACCAAGTTCCGCCAAGTTTCTGCAGCAATTCGAACGTACATGGACCGAGAAATCTTAGACGCGCATCCACCGTGTGTGTGTCCTAGCCAACAAGATTAATCCTAGGATCGCCGATCGTTCGGACGATCGTTATTTAAAATTCATTTTTGCATCACACACACGCATACATACAACCACATATACACATACTCTCTCTAGTCACATCTAGCAGAGCACCAGCGTCCTCTGTACACAGTGTTGCTCGTGTTGTGTCCCCACTCTCTCTTTCTCGTTCTCTCTCTCTCTCTCTCTTTCTCGCGCGCGCGTTTCCCGGCGCCATTTTGTCGAGCGTCCGGCACTGGTCGTTCCCGTGCAATCGATCTATCGCGATAAGGTCGAAGCCTGCCACGCACGCACACACACCCACCCACACACAGCATATATATATGTACACAGCGCGCGGACACCACCGCACTCACACTAGAAAGTCAGGGTCACTGTAGTCCTCGCTATCGCTACTGTCGGAGATTCTTCTCCTCTTCTTCTTCTTGTGTTTTTTCACCTTCTCCGTTTTGTGCGCGCGATGCTTGCGATGCTCCTTGGCCTCCGGGTGGGCGTGTATCGTGAGCTTGGGCACGCGTGGCGTTATCTGGTGCGACGTGTTGTGGACTGGTGTCATGGACACCGGACCAGAGCCAGCCATCGAGTTCACCGAGTTGTTAGGATGCTCCATCGTCGAATTCAAGCTCACGTTGCTGGTCATGCTGCCGTCTGCCAGCTTACCATCGATCTCGGAGTTCGACATCTTTCCCATGGCGTGCTCCGCGGTTTGCTTCAGACTCGTGTCTTCGTTTCCTTCCTCCTCGCCCTCCTCCAGGTCGAACTTCAGCATCAGCTGCTTGAAGTCCAGGTACTCCTTCACCAGGTTCCTCCTGCCGTCGTCGTCCAGCTCCGCGTTGGTCACGCCCCCCTTCAGTCTCTGCAGTGTGGCCTTTGGTTTGAACAACAAGTTACTCTTACGGTTCACGGCTTTCTCATAGACCTTCGCCGCCTCCGTCGGCGAGTACTGGCCGATCTTCTGATCGGAGAAGCCGTAGAGGTCCTTCAGGTGTTGCCTCAGCGTTAGGAGAAGCAGAAAGCCTTGGCTGGCCGTGATGTACTCCCTCAGCAGCGTCGTGTCGTCTGGTACCCTCGCCAGCAGGACTTCCTCGTCTTCCTCGTCGTCCTCCTCATCGTCCAAGACTGATAACAGCTGCTCTGGTCGCGGGATACCGTCTGGACCTATCACCATGTGTGGCTGATTGGGCGGCGGTAACATCGATTGCATAGGCTGCTGCTGTTGTTGTTGTTGTTGTTGTTGTTGTTGTTGTTGTTGTTGTTGTTGTTGTTGTTGTTGCTGCTGCTGCTGCTGCTGCTGTTGTTGCTGCTGCTGCTGCAATTGGTTGCTCCCCTCCTTGGGTAGCAATGCCTCCCTGAATGACTGCACCAAGTTCGTACCTGACATGGAGATGATGATGTCTATGTGATGGATGATGAACAGCGGCTCGTCTTGCACTTGATATGTAAAGTAAGCGAGATTGTCGGCTAGGTAGAGCATCTGTGACAGGCTCGTCTTTGCGGACTCGTCGAACTGCTTCAGGAAGGACAACACGATGGCTCTCCTCTGCTGCTTGGTGTTTCTCAGGATGGTGTACAGGAAACCGTTCAACGCGCCTGGAAACTCATCTTCCTTCACCCGCATACCCCTCACCGTGACGTCAGGTTGCAGAATCCCCTGCAGTCTGTAGCTCAGCTTGATGCCCAACTGGGACTTCATGTGAATGAAGCCGGGGTACTTCTTCTCGATGTCTTGCAGCTGCTTATCGGCACTGTGGCTTACCGCCTTCTCGCAATCCGTGCTCATGCAGATCAGGTAAGGTACTATTTGGACAGGGTGCACCAGACCTTGAGCCAGGATCAACTGGATTACCTTGAGAGCAGCGTGTCGAACGCTGACGTTCGCGTGGAGGAAAGCTTCGAGGATCTCCTTCACGTACAGCTGAATGACAGTGCTCGCCATCCCCGAAGAGACGTCCCCCATCTCCTTCAGATTCTCCTGCTTCGACATCTTCGCCCACTCCATGTCCTGCTTGATCATCCTCTTGTCCTCCTCCTGCAGGTACACCTCAATGTTGTTCAAGACCTGGATCCTCATGTGAACCAACGCGTTCTCCGACGTGAGCATGTGATGGTACAGCTCCTTCAGCTCGGGGAGCAGCATGAACTCGTAGTGACGTATGCACAAGGAACCGATGGCTGAGAGCGTGAAGTGTCTGATGTCGTCGTTGTCCAGGTGCACGAAGTAGTTGAGTGTCTCGAACACCTGATCCTTGATGTTGTCCGCCAATCCCTCGATCACCTCAGGATCCGTGAAATTAAAATGCCGCAGCAACAAACCGACCGTGAACAGCGCTCTCCTAACGAAAGGCCTGTACTTGAGGAGGACAGGATTCGTGGGGTCCTTCTCGTAGTGCGATTTGTACTCGGTCAGATGTCCGTAATATTTCTTAAAGCAGTCTCGTATTAATTTAAAATTTCTCGTTACGTTGTTAACTATGGAACCTAAACAGGACAAACAGCTGGCGACGACCGACCTGTCGTGCTGTAAAATCAACTTGACGGAATCCTCTTCCAGCTGGGCTAAAAAAGTTTCGCTGGGGTGCTCCATCAGCGGCACGACAAGCTCCAGGGTGTGCGCGACGCTGCTGATGATCTGGTAATCCCCCTGCGTCTGACACTTGAGACTCAGGTAAGGCTGTAACGTGATGGCGTGATTCACCAACAGCTGAGGACGTATCTTGGCGAAGAGATACAGGGTTGTCAAGCAGGCGACCAGTCTTTGCGAGGATCCCTTCTTTTCCGATTTCTCAGCCTCCAGATTCGTCTCTTCCAGTCGGAGAACGTTCTCGATCAGGCAATCGACGATCTGCTTGCACGCGGTCAGCAGCGCCTTGGGGGGCTCGGTTTGCATCTTTGTACTATCGTCTTTGTCCTCCTTTGGCTTGAACAAGCTTACCAGCAGCTGTTCGAACCATTCGAGGCCCATATCTTTGCTAGCTGCCACGACGTCTGTTATGTTCATTACCTTTCTCAACAGCGACTCGGAATCCAGGGTGGGACGTTCTCTGACGGGGGTGAACCACATGTTCTGGAACACTTCCATCACCAATTTCCTAATACCCTCCTCGTCGTTCACTCGCCGGATCATCTTCACGCAGATCTCCGGAATCTTGGGGAAGTCTGGACATTCAATGCAGATGTCCTTCAGAATTTTGATCACGCGTTTTCGTACGCTTACACCGGTGTCTAGAATCCTAGTTGACAACATGTCGTAATATTTATCTATTAATTCTGGCCTACTTAGTACAAATTTCCCTACCAAGTCGACGGCTGCTTCTCTCACAGACGTGGCGTGATCTAGAAACGAATGTTTTACACCCATCTGCATGTCCACTCGCGCTAACACGCTTGGATCAGCTTCGACAATCATCGTCAGACACTTCATGGCCTTTGTCCTAATCGCTATCGACGACTCCGTTAACACGTGAAGGATCTGCTTGAGATATCTATCGAAGCTCTGCGAGAACGGCCTCTTCGAGGCGAGGTATTGCGATATAAGCTCCGCCGAATTGTAGTCGATGTACGTCTGAAGAATGTCTGGCTTCGTCCCCGTGCTGCACGGCCTTATTCTACTCACGATGTATTTCTTCTTCTCCTCTATAATCCTGTAAGCCTCCGAGTTCTTCTGTTCGTTATTGTCGTTCTCGTCCGCGTCCGCTTCCTCCATCTCAGAATCGGACTCCTGGTCGCTCGAGTGGTGTTTATTTTTCTTTTTTACCCTCTTCTTGTGTATCTTTTTGCTGGGACTGTTCTTCACCTGGCCAACCCTCGACTTCTCCACCGCGCAATCTCTGTACCACTGGGCCAAATAAAAATGACGAGCGTAACCCAACGCCGAATCCTTTGTCCCATTTACCGCCAGATAATCCAGAAGTACCTTCTGTAAAAAAACAGTCCTCTCCTCGTCCTCGCTCAAGCCCGTGATCTCTTTATCCTTCACTTGATCGTAATCAGAATCCTTCTGCTGCTCGATCTTTATATCCTTTATAATCTGATCGATGGTAGATAGTTTGCATTGCGAACTCACCGCGTCTTTTCGTAATCTAGCCGCAACGACGCCCAAGTAGTCGATGGATGCCACTCTCAGCGCCATATCGGAGCTCTTGTTGGAAAAATGACCCACCAGCAGATTTCCAAGCAAGCTGAGAAGTAATTCAGCTGCTGGCCACTCGGGTTTGTTCACTGTGGCCAACAAATCCTGCACGAAATTTTCGAACAACGGTCTATAATCGATCTCCACTCCCTTACTGCCACATTTATTCAGGAACACTGTTAAAAAATTCCCCGCTATTCTAGTCGCTGTTTCGTACTTGTTGATGATCAGAACGTCAGCGTCGAAGTGATTCGTCTTCTTCTCGTCCTTCTTCTCCTCCTCATCCGATAATTTCTTTGGCTGAGGAATGATATTGTCAGACAACACAACCACGCATTGGATGAGTTGCAAAACCAGCGCCGTTAACATTTGTATATGATCCTCGGAATTTAACCTGTACGTTCTCAAGCTACGTTTGCTGCTAGGAAGTCGCGCTATGGACGCCAAGATATCATCGAGCAACAATCTTCTGTGCTTCTCGTATTTCGTGAATATAACCGTGACCAGCTTCAAAGCGCTCAATTGAAGGTCGCTAACAGACTCGACGAAAAATGGTGCAACGCCCAGCGTAGACGCATGTAAAACGCTCGTGTCCGTTAGAACTTGAATATTCAATAACTCTGCAAGAAGACCAACTAACTCGTGCATTTTGTTATATACCTGAAGAATACTTTTCTCGCGGACCTCTTTCATGTGACCCCTCTTTTTACGACCACTAGAATTATAACTGTCAGTCTTGTTTCGTTTCGTATCTATTTTGTAAACAGGATCGAAAGAGGGATAAATCGTATTCTGCAACTGAAATTTCATAAAAAGGACTATTCTGTCGATCACATCCTCTAAATAAACCATTTTTGGCATGTTACTAGACGTCATAATGTGTAACGCGATCAACGATGCGTCTACAGCGCGCTGCACCCTTTCCATAGCTAACTGCGTCCATAGCCGACTTTCGTCGATGTCGTCGTCAGGATCAGCGAGCGGGGATACTTTAGCTCCGTCTCGAATATTCTTCTCCAAGATATTCAATAATCTAACCAATCTGTCCGCGGGAATGGATTCCATCGCACCTAACGCTTTCAGCTTGGCTGCTTCTGTACATAAATCGTGTAATTGATATTTAGGAATTAACAACTCTGGAGGCACATCACCGTCGTCTTCGAACTCGGCGTTGGTCGTGAAGTCTTCTGTGTTCTCGAATATCGTCTCTATGGTCGTATTGAAACGTTGATACGTATTGGTTTCCATCAGCTCCTCTACGCTAAGCTTAGCTAACACCGGGACAAGCTTCTTCTCGATCTTCCTTATTTTTGGTTTCGAGGGCGAGAGGTCCTTTTTGTCGTCTTCGTCCTCATCCTCGTCGTCGTCCAATATCCTCCTTCGTCTACGAGTCTTATCTTCGCTCTTCTTCCTCTCAGCTTTCTCCTTTTCTCTCTGAACTTGTCGCTCTTTCGCGCGCGCTTTAAAATATTTATTGTTCTTACCAATTTCCTCCTCGCTTTCAGAATCCGACTTCGCCTCGTCGCGGTTGGAAATCCCCATTTTCGCAGCCCGGCTCGGCGATTTCTCGGCAAACGCAGCCAAACTCTTCTGCATCAGAGCCTGATCCGCTAACGATAGTCTGTCCAACATTACCACCGGCTCTTTTAATTTCTCTGGCAAAGAGACTGGCGGCGCTTTCAATACTTTCTCCGAGTTGTTGTTCTGCTGGTGCTGCATTATCGGTGTCGCGGCAGCGTTCAAAGTATTGACTATGTCACCAGTGTCGATGGTTGGGAAAGATGTGGTTTGCGACGCTGACAATAAGTTTTGCGTTGCGTTATCCAAGCTTTGCTTCGCTTCGATATTCTCAATCGGTAAGTCAATGTCGGGAAGACCTGTTACTGGATCGAGCAAGAACTGTTGGTTCTCTTGCGTGGTACTGTCTATGTCCATCGGTTGGTGAGTTCCCAGCGGATGATGTACTTGTTGATTCATCATAGGATCGTAGATATTTTGCTGCATGTTGATGGTTTGATGCTGTGGCATAGGCATGTGCGCGCGCATGGGCGATGCCATGTGCATGTTGTGTTGCGGCGTCATGCCAGCCATGTTATGATGTTGAGGTGTTACGTTGCCTAGCGTTGTCAGTGGCGTACCAGGTGAACTCATATGTGCTGGAGAATACATATTTGGTTGCGGTGTCATATTAGGTAGGGGGTTGATGCCAGTAGGCGGGGGTAGCACTGTTCTAGCAGCGGCGGGATGAGCTGGACTACCTTGCGGGGTTTGCCTCGACCCTGAAGAACTCGAGTAAGACGGGGAGAAACGTCCGTAATTCGCAGATGACTGATTCGTATGCATCATAGGTGTTCCTTGCGTCCAGTTTCGTGGTGAATTGTACTGAGGGCCCTTGAATACATGAGGATTTATTTGTAAAATTGCCTTCAATAATTCTGGAGTATTTTGCTCCGTCTCTAAAGGCTGCTCGGTATTCGCATAATTGTCTTTCAGTTCAATATGATCGGACGACGTCTGCGACAAAGATAATATTAATTGGGGCACTAAGCTCTCGTTGCGAACACTTAGAAGTATTTGTGCTTCTTCTGCCACTCTCGGATGAAACAGCAGGGACTTGTTAGTCAACGTCTGCGGCAACGGTGTTGGAAGGGGCATTTCAGGTAACAAGTCGGTGAGACTCGCAATACCAGCGAGAGTTGTGATTGGCACACTCGGTATAACCCCGTTCATCTTGAATTTGATTTGTTCTGGCATTACAGCCTGGACAAAAAATATTATTAAAATTAGGTCCAGTGTCCTTACGCGTATTCTGAGGTTCATAGAATTATCCGACGTAACGAACACTGCACTAACATATTACAGAAGTTCTGTTCACAGTATATGATAAATATAAATCAACAGAACATATCTAAATGCACTGTTCTCACAAATGTTCAAAGAAATCATTGTTAAAAATCTTTACACTCTCATTCTCAAGACATTCCGACATAAAAATTATTTCACCGTCTAACAGAATCGTTTCTAACGCTCGTTAAAGAACACTAGCACTAAGGCGTATACTGGGAACTTAACAAAGTCTCTTTTAAGTTCCCATGATGCACCGGAAAATATCAACCGAATTTTGACGAAGCTCGAGGATCCTCCAACAAACGGTCCATTGTTAGTTGTAATTTCCTGTCCTGGAACAGAAAAGATTGTATCAAATATAATGATATCCCGATAGCTAACCCATTTGCATTGAAAAACCAAATGCATTGAGTGACTCATATCGCCAATGGTGGAATAATTTACAATTAATTTGCATCCGTGACTTCGATACGTCTTGAATTATACATGAAATTGACACTTAATTTACAATAGGCAATTCACTGATGATTGATTATTAAAAATTGCTACACTACTCATGAATTGTTCCACATTCTGTAATATCGGTAACTTGACACTTATGGATTATTCCACATCCAGTGATATAGCTCAGACATTGCACACTAAATGTACTGCTTTTATAATACTTGTATATAATATGAAAAACGAAAAATGGAATAAATAGTAAAAATACTTTAGTTGGTTTTATGTTAATTATAATAAAAATAAAATAAATCTTCATATGTAAAACCGGTTCGCATATGCAACATACTAACACAAAATATAAATTTTTGATAAATTTACTTTATTAACTGTATGTTGCATGAAAAAGTTTGATAATTATTGTAAGTGTGAAATAAGAGATGATATTTCATAGGGAAATTTCATGTAATAGGTTTAAAAAAAGTAATTCAGTTCCATCATGAAGGTTAGAATAATCTGATACAATCTTTTTTATACCAATTTCAGAAAATATTGTCAGATAATGCACTATAATCGCGAAAATGATGAAATCTCATTGTAATTAATCACTTATAGCATTATTTAATTCACGGTGATTATAAAAAGTATTTACTGTGGTGGTTAATATATATACCTATATACATATATATGTGGTATATCACAACAATCATGCTACAAAATTAAAGTAATTATTTCCTACAATTAGCCTTTGCAAGCTTCTTCAGAAATTAACTCAACAAATGTACTGCTCTCCAACGAAAGTTCATCAACCGAGCCCAAAAGCGAAATAACCAACAAATCGGAGCATCGGAATACACAATGTCATTACTTCCACAGAAATTCTGTTCCCTCGAACAATTCTGACTATTCTCTTCACTGATTCACATAAATTGATACAAAATGTTTGCACAGCATTCGATAGTCGCATCACTATAGCTGCATAAAGCTGATATTATTACCTTCGGTTGTTGGATATCTACCATCCAACATCATACGTATGATAACATGGCCTTAGGACGATACCATAGCCTGGAAAGCCTCCTGTGTGAATGCGATTCCGCTAAATAATAAAATTGCCATGGTCAGTGACGCTAATAGAATCGGTTGTATGTCATTTTTGACACAATGGTACGAACTTGGTACGAAGTTTCGTGTCAATTGCCTTACCCAGCTACGCGCAACGATTATTTATACTGCAGAATGCGAGCAGTGAATGGAATTTTGGCGGGAGGTGCGTCGATATCCAAGTACCCTGGCTCGTTCAACGTACAGAAACCATCGACGTTCGCTTGAAATCCGTCAAAACAAACGGTCCCTTCGTGGAGAATCTGTTTCGCAAAAGTTTTCGTCGTGATGATATTCACTCAATTGTCATCCGTGGTTGTGGCCTATTTGGTTTGGACACGTTTCCACGTCGATCACCAGTGAACCCACACAGCTCCGCGGCACCGCACGATTTTCACTTACGTTTCTCGCGACACCGCGTAAACATCGCCATGTCAAAGGTGGTGCATCGCCGGGAAAACAGTATTTATAGTGTGAATACGAAGAAAACAGACACAAAGGCGTCCATTTTGCTCAGCAGCGAGTTAGCGGAAGTTGCGTAGTAGATACAGGCCAGATACAGGTATACCGGCGCTACGGCGTCGCATTTCAAATCGCGACGAACCGTTCGCATGAAGACGATATGCCCAATAAGAATCGATAAGTTCGATCAGATACGTCTTAATTAATACTTAATATGCTTCTACTACGTTTCATCTTCCAACCATAACTCTCCCTACTTTGTTCTATATTCGAACAAAGATAGTCCCTAGAAGAAACGCATTTCGTACGGAGATGTACTTATTTCTTCTTTACAGGATCATATTTAATAATTAGAGAAACAAACCTGTCGATTATCTTACGAATGAAATAGGTATATGATCATTATAGTCGTCGAATTCATTTTACTTGTCAAATAAACATGTGAGAACAGTTGGTATCTTAGTAGCCTGTTTCTTTGGTAGACTTTCCATACTATGTTCGAATTGTATGTTCAATGAAATTGAACTCTGTTAAAAAATTAGATACCTCTAAATTAATATTTAGTATGCTTCTACTGTGATTGAACTTACAACTATGCCTCTCGTCATCCTACTTCGCTATTATTGAATGAAGATGGTCCCTAGTCTATCCTAGTAAAGAAACTAAATGTTTAACATATTTCTTCTTTGCTGAATTATATTTATTAATTAAAAACACGGACTCGTCGATTATGCTTTGAATGATTTTGGTATATGACCATTATAGTCTTCGAATTTATTTTATCTACTTGACAAGTAAACGTGACAACAGTCAGTAGCTCAGTTGCCTGTTTCTTTGGTAGACTTTCCGTACTATATGTCAATTGTATGTTCAATGACATTTGATCTCTGTTAAGGAAATTGTTTTTAGAGCATACTTGATTATGTTATGAATGGTCTGAAGAGAAATTTCGTTTCAATTTGAAAGAATAGCCATAATTTCAATTTTTAATATCACAGAAAGTAGTTCGTAGAAATGACCGTTAGGAGCCACGATGACTAGACTTTCTGTACTATGTTTCAATTATATATTCAATGGTACCAGGGGCTAATTATGAGTTTGGAAAAGTTGCATATATTCGAGATATTTAAAGACAAATTTAGTTAGTTTATTGCAAAAATACCAAAGTTTATCTATTTAAACATCTTATCGATAAGTGATACGTAGAACACTGCACAGCGTAAACTATCTCTATAGTGTACCAAGTTTGCCCAGAGATGGCGCCACCAGTGACTTTTCTCATTAAAAAATTAATTTTTCAATTAACTACTTTAATTTACCCACTTAACGCCAATGTGTATTAATTAACACAATTATTGCCATTGAGTTTTTATTTTTACGAGTCATAATACGAAGATATATAACAAAAATGAACCAATAAAATGCTACTTTAATATAAAATCTACAAATAAAATCATATTATATACAAATAATATTTTACATTAAAGCATCATGAATATTTATTTATTTTCTAAACGTCGAAAGATTTACAAGTTTGAAACTTTTGTGATCTGAAGATTTTCATGTACAGCGTGTCCCAAATGTCCCTATCTATTTCCATAATATAGAAAACGCTTCAAACAAATGATTTTGTGATACAATACATGTCTTTTCACGCAAAACATAAAAAAAGGGATCAAGCTTGAAACAAAATTGGCAAACCTAGGTACAATACGTTATTAATTTATTGTTCGTGTTTGGAAACATATTCAAAATTCGTATCGTGAAAGGCATCTAACGAAAGGAGCCCTAAATAATTAAAATACATCGTAAACAGTTACATTTACATTAAGAATATTTTTGTAATCGTGAAAGCACTGTATTTAAATTTATCCTATTTTATCGAATAGGGACTTTCGAAACACCTTATGTTTCATTGTGAAGAGTTTCGCGTTTTGTCCGACAGAGTGCGTGGCGTTCGAGGCAATTTCGACTCTCGTGTTCGAAGGCTCGAGGAAAAATAAAATTCTGAGGTAAAAACTTCAAAATGGCGCGACTGCTGAGTGTAAACACCCAGTTTTGATGTTAACGAGGCGCATTGGCCGCGAAGGATTCGCGTGAGAGTTCAACGGTCTGTTACTTCTTTTTGTGTTTAACTGTGTGAAGAACAAATTTTACCTGAATGTTCACTGTATCCACGATCGCCCATTCTATACCAGGTAAATATCGAACTTGTTTGACATTGAAAGCATTTTCCAAATTACTCCAATTGACGTACACGGAAATCACGCTCGAAATTTTCGTTAAAATTGCTGCTCATCGATGCTACAATCGTTATTTTACTTATTCACAAAGTCGAGCTATTTTTAAGCAGATTTTCGAGCGTCGTTGCTTCCCTCTTTAAGTAGGACACTTTTCTATCGTAAAACGCTAGAAATTTTTCTTGTTACTGGTTTCTTTTAACCTGCAAATAAGTTGTCTTGGCATAACAAGAATTCTCGTTCTTCTTTGTTCTGTGTTTAAGTAATGATTATTTTATTTAATGTTGGAGGGATGGACAAAGAGCCGTTGGCTTCGGTCTAGAGTTTATATAATTTGAGTACGTAAATGTAGTTTGTAATATGGGAAGGTAAATTTAGGTAGAATAGGCTGTTTAAATAGATTTTCTTTGATAAAAATACTAAAGATTATAGTGGTACCTTTGATATATCTTGATCTTAGCATTTATTGCAATGTATATTATTGGTTGTTACTTTGGTTTTTAGGTTATTTAAAGAATTTAAATTTACAGGGAGCGACCCGAGTAAGATGGCCCAGAAGCGCAGTGCTAGCGTGGCACATATAGGGTGAGTTCTCTTATAAGATAATGTATTACATTGTTCCTTTTACATGCTGGTATGTAATGCTATATTTACACATGGCTATTTATATTTCTGATACTCTGACGAAAGACAAACATAAGGCCTGTTGAAAAACAGAAGATAATGAATTTGAAATTGATTACCGTTTAAAATTAAGATTATGTGTCTGAAGTATGTACTATTTATACCATTCATCTGTTGCAAAAAGCTTTGGAATGAGTTAACTATGTAAGTGAATGACTTATAGTATTTAAAACAATACGTTATTTCTACAAATAGGAAATATTAAACAAAATAAGTTGTACTATCTTTACAGTGAATAACTTAAAAGATAACAGTCCCGAAGAGGCAAAACTAGTTCCTAAGGTAGCACAGGAACAATTTATTTTATCGATATATCCTTTCTACCAATTTTAGTAAGAATTAAGCTATGATATAGTTCTCTGAGTTCTATAGGAAGAAACTTTGACATAACAGCTCTGCCATAAGTTACATATACTCTGGCACATGTATACCCTCAAGTTTTAGCAACTTTCTATTAAATACGATTCCGAGAAGTGTCACGCTATACGAGATCGGTTACTATGTCTGGCACAACAGTGGGCAATGCTTGAGCCAATACTCCCCGATATTCCTTCGCGTCAGACCGTTGCGACATCGTCCAAGAAACGTTTCGTTATCGTAAACATCGCATACTTTTACTGTCGGCGCGGTCCGTTCTTCGAAAGACTTTTTAAACAAGAATTTATACGTTGACTGTGCTATAAATACACATCCACCTGAACGCTCCCAAAATTTCCATACCGTCGTGAAACGGAGTAGCTAAAACAAATTGGTGGAAATTATTTTCGTTGATTAAGCTTAAATAATTTTAGTCTTTAAATTAGCTTAATTGACAGTGGTTTATTCATGGAACGCTCATATTGATAGGGCGGCAGGGTGGTTGCATTTAAATACTCCCAAATTATATTCGTCCATCAGGGATCAGCTAATATTAATTAATTAAATATGAATGTAATTTTCCTTTATCTCCTTCCTTCAAACAAAATAATGTAATATTATGTAACCTTATTTCCACTGTGTAATTTGTTATTATATATAAGAAGATTTATATATTTATATGTATATTCGTTTTATACATACATGTATATATATAAATAGTGTCAAATTTTCTTGGAGGGAGGATTTTTTAATTCATAGATTATTTAGTAAATATTGAAATCGGATGATGATCAGATAATTTGGAATTATTTAAATTTTATTTTTACTGTGAGGCATACATCATGAATTACATATATATGTATTATATATTATATTATTATATGTATATGGTATATGGTGTGTGTATACATATATGTATAATGAATAGTGAGATAAAATATAAGAGATGAACAGAATATATAACGAATTAGCCTCATAGTAAAAATAAAATTTAAATATTTCCAAATTATATCCGTCCCATCATCACTCCATTTCACTATTCACTAAACAATCTAACAATAAGAAAATCTCCCTCTCCAACTGAATCGAATTCAAAATGAAAATAAACTGAAATAATCTCCAAACAAAATTCACTTGCACCTCCACCATCCTCGATCCATCTGAAAACACTTCCCAACTTCCTGTTCACCCTCGAAAAGTGTGCGGGAGGGCGGGGGGGAATTTGAAAATGTCCACGTGCCAGGTTGGCGAACCCGGTTCGATTCGCGTCGTCGTCCTCGTGGTCGGTTAGCGTGCACAGACCGGGCACGGTGCACATCCCGAAGCTAAAAGTCATGCTTTACACGGTGGCTGTTCTGGACTGGCTCGCTGGTGGGAGAAGTGATAGTCCTTAGCGGGGTATAGCACAGCGGCACATTATGCGGCTATGGTGGAATCAGTCACTGGCGAGTTGTGGGTGGTGACTAGTCGGCGATCCCATCCGTCCGAGGTACGTGCTTCCGCGTTCGCGAGTTTTACCGTGACACGGCCGATTACCGCGGATTCGATCGCGATCGAGACCGCCTCGATCTCCTCGATCCGCCTCGCTCCCGAAAGTTCCTCGGAAAAATCGCGACTGGTTCCGTTCGCGTTCCCGAGGCGGTTATCGAACGAAAGATCGTCAAACTTGGCGAACGTCCCGCGGAAGTGTTCCGGTTTCGAAAAGGTGGCGGACTCGAGTTTCCGTGGAAAAGATCACGGAGATTCGCTTAGTTCCGCGGTGAACTTGAACCCCGAGCGAAGGGGTTCAAAAGCGGAGCCTGGAGGCGTTCGAGGCGGGAATAACGAGCGATCGCGCGGATTAGCCGCTCTTATTAAGCCCGGGCCGCCTCCGCGTGAAAGCGATTCGCACTTTCCAAAACTCCTAATATGCTAGATGCGTGCTACGATCGGGCTGGATCCATGGAACGCGTGGTAAATGTCGAAATCGCGAATGGAACTTTAACCCTGCGAGTGCTGTGAATGGATACATAGGGTTCGTTGAAAGTTACCGGCGTGGAATACATGTGCCGCAACGAAAAAATATGGAAGCGAGTTCGTATCGAGTACGTATGCGCTGAGAGCTTGGTAGTTTCTGCTCCGCGAAGTTGTGATTGCTGCGAGAGCAACATTGTCAAATATTTATGTTTATCGAGGTCGAACGGTCAGGTTCGTTGATGTGTTTTCCAGTTGGATGGTTTAAATGTGAAATTTTTAACCAATTCATTAGCAGGGAATTTAATTTCGTATTTAAGTAATTTAAATTACTATTTTGGTCATTTCAAAGATGAACACATTTTGTATAACTCTCTCCCAAAAATTGTCTAACGAGAAAGTCTACCTGTCCATGATATGATAAAGTTCCCAGAACTTCGTTAATATATTTTCAAGTTAGTTGTTTTAAACACCTTGGTTCAGTTATTCAGTTAAATTTTTCAAATAGTTCAAGGATGAACACGTTTAACATAATTCTCCTCCAAAAATTATCTACCACGAAAGTATAACAAGTGAGAGGCCAAAAATTGTCAGTACTCAAAGGGTTGAACGCCCCCCGCAGCCGGAGATGATTCTCCCACCGTTTTGGATCCCGGTTGCCCGGCGAAGGTGATCCCGCGAGTGTCCAGTTCGTCGAACTCCCCCGTCCGTGCACGTGAAAAGGAAAAAAGTGGTGGCTCGAATAATTTTCGTGGATTTCGTGTGTTCAGTTCACGACACGGTGCTCCAGGTTCCGTTGGCGACGGTTGCGCAACGGCTGCGCGACATTTGCTTGACATTCCCGCGCCGTGCCGCTGGAAAAGTGGAAATAAAGTCCAGCCGGGGGATAATCCTTCACCGCGTCGCCCGTAAATACTGCCAGGGGGGGCCGTCCCGAGGAAAACCCGCTTCTGCTTAGGGGGATATCTACGACCAACAGGTCTGGAATACCTGGCGAACAGCGATACGAGCGGAGTGCGAAGTATCAGGGATTCATCGGGCATAGATCTTTGCGTAAAGATGACGAGATAACCCTGCGGAGGTGAACGAACGGTTTCAGGATTCCAATAAGGAGCATCGAGATCCGATGCGAACTAACAGGACGCGCGCGGACACGGTTTCGACGTGTCAGGATTGCCAGGTCCGCTTTCGGTGCTCCTTTTTCGCTGAGTCGTGGCGTAGGCCAGTCTTCGAGGTGGCTCGAGCAGTGTTTACGAATATTTGGAAGCAGGGATCGAAAAGCAAAAGTTTCTGGGGGAATAGGCACTGAAGGGAACTTGGACTATTCTTTTCCTCGAAGGCAGAGAGACGAAAGGCTCGAAGTCTTTGTCTAGTGTGTAAAAAGCTGAAACAGCTCTGAGAACAATCCTCCAGCAATCCTTGAAGATAAGACTTAAAGAAGTTCCTGAGCTTTGAAATAGATGCTAGCATCAAGAGTCGGGAGATTCTAGAGTCCTTCTCGGGTGGCCAAGAAACTAGCGGACCTGGAGAATCATTAAGCTCGAGACTGAAGGCCTGAGGAAAGTAGATACTAGCACCAGAAGATTCGAGATTCCAAGATTCAAGTCTCAGAATCTATGCTCCAGAGTCTATTGCTCCAGAGTCTATTGCTCCAGAATCTTTCAAATAAGGATTAAACGTGAAGGAGGGTACCAAGAACCCAACGGACCCGAAGAAACTACCCGAAACAGGGTCACAACGTAGCGGGATGTTGAAGATGATGGGGCCCTAAGAGAGCAGAGGCCTTGACGCTCGAGTTGGGATCGTCCGTGTTTGGGGACTATATCTGTGCAACCTGTGACCCATCTCCAGTCTGGAGATTCGACGATAGTACGTCAGGCCGCTTATTCTTGGTGACAGTCCTGGACTTATGAACACAGCTTCTAGGCTTGTCTAAAACATCATCTGGTTGCTTCGGAGGTGCCTCATTGTTTGGGAATGTTAAGGTAGAACCTTAGGAAGTCGGTGCAAGTTTCGAGTCTTAGCTCAACAAACTATCAAATTTAATTAACCAAGGAAGTTGAAGAGATTACTAACAATATGCCAAGGTAGCAAGACGAAACCAGTCGATACAAGTCCCAAGCCCCGAGCTTCATGATAAGCAAGCGCAAGTACGTCAAAAGGGGACCAGAGACTCGCATCCATTCAAAGTGGAAAGATCCTCCAAATTCAAGATAGCAAACTCCGGAGCTCTTCAAACTCTAGAAATCCAGTAGATCCCCCGAGAAGACCGTCGAGAATCTCGTAAGGCCCCGAACACTGCCTCCCAGGGACTCTGACCCCCGTCGCCTCACGAAAAATGAAGAGACACATCCCTCGAACAATGTCTACATAACGAAACAGGTCCGCTACCGCTCCAGAACCTCGGAGGCTCGGATTCGAGGAGATCCAGGCGATTCCGTTGCAATCTCGGACCCATCTGGGGTCCCACGAGAGATTCGGCTGATAAACGGCCGGAGGGAGGATATCCCCGACACTTGTTCCCCGCTCGAACATGAACTAGCTAAGGAGGGAGCCCGTCGGACAGCTCGAGGAAACGACGCCGAAGAAGGCCGCGACGTATCGACGAGGATTCCATCGTCAGAGGGGCAAGATGAAGAGATAATCGAGGCGGAAGGCGAACGAACGACTCTGGAACGTCGGAGGAGCTCTCGTGGTCCAAGCAGAGGAGCGCAAAGGTCGACAAAATAGAGTACCCAGGCGGCAGCGGTATGTACGGGGGCGGCGCGGGTGGCGGGGGTTATGGAGGGGTCGGTTTGGGCCCCGGAGCGGGCCCTTCGCATTACATACCCTCCGCTACCTCGGTGGGCTACCAATTGGCCCCGCCGCCCCCACCACCGCCAGCGCCCTGCCCCACCGCCGGAAGTCAGCTTCTGTCTTACGGGCCCAACCTATCGCCTCATCATATGCAGCAGACGCACACGGACGCGCAACAGGCCAAGAGACGGAGGTAAATCATCCAACAGAATCTCCTATTTTCTCTAAAGGGGTTAGTCGCGGTCAGCAAAACGAAAACGGACACTTTCTTGTGTGGTTTTTTTTTTAAGGTATTAAATAATAATTTTTATTAATGAAACTTAAATATGTGACAAAATATATCTTAAGGGGCTTGGAACATCAAAAAATGGAAAAAAAATCACTCTAAAAAATTTTTTTTTTTATTAAAATTTAAGCGATTCCGAACAAACCTACGAAATGAAAATTGAATTTAGAGCACTAGAAGCGGTAAAAAAATTGTTTTGAGAAAATCGATATAAATGTTATCAGATCGTATTTAATTTGATCAAAATCGATCAAAACACTGCTTTTTCGGAAATTTACTGTCTTCTTTACCCTAGAAAACAGTACCCTATGGCTGTGACCAAGGTAACCGCGTCTCCGGTCTTCCGCAAATTTGACTGTCGTTGTTTTCTCAACGAGAAAGTTGTCAGTTGTATTTCCTTATATTTTTTACAGTTTTATCGCGTTCTTTTTACTAAGTTCGTGTCGTCGAACTTTTTTTATAAGAACGACGGAAATTTTCTAACAAAAAACTTCTTTTTTTTTTTTCAAACATTTTTTTTACCGCTTCTAGTGCTCCAAATTCAATTTTCTTTGCGTAGGATTGTTCAGAATCGCTTCAATTTTAATTAAAAAAAAAGAAACAAATTAAAAAAGAAAAGTGAAAAATCATTTTTTTTTCTTTCATCTTTGGTGTTCCAAGCCCCTTAAAGAACTATAGACAAATTTTTGTTTTTAAATAAGGTTAATTCATTTCGCCATAACAGGCGATGGTGTGGGTGGCCATTTTGTTTGCGGTGAGCAAGATTCCTCCAAACTGGTATACCTGAAAACAAAAATAAAGGAGGATTTGGAGAATATATTAGACTAACGGGTCCCTGATCGAAGGATTTTGGAAAACATTAATTTAAAACAAAATACCGTGCATTTGAAGTTGAAGTTAAATTTTCATTAGAAAATTAAGTGATTAAATAGAGAATAAAAAGAAAAGTATATAAGAAAATAAAAAATCCTCGCTTGTTATGACGAAATGAATTAACCTTTTTTTAAAACAAAAATCTTTTATAGTTCAAGACATACTTTGTAATATATTTACATTTCATTCGTAAAAATTATTATTTAACACCTTAAAAAAAACACACAAGGAAGTGTCCGTTTTTATTTTCCTGGCTGCGACTAACCCCTTGAACTATTTTTCTTTTTCTTTTTCCTTTTTTGTAATTGAAATTGAATTTTGGGGTTGGAGAGGAAAAAGTATTGGGAACTTATTCAGGAGTCGTGGGTTTTTGTAGGGTGTCCCGTGTAAATTGAAACAAAAATATTTTCTTTTATTTAACTCTTAACACTAATTCTACAAGTGACTAGGTACACAGACAGTTTATTCTATTGAATGTAAAAATATTTTACCTGGAATTGCATTGAATATTGCGTAAAACAATTGTATATAATGTATACATTGCATGTAAGAAAAAAAGTTTAAAAACTATCGTGATAGGTTTAGTGTTAATAATTAACATGTTTTTTGTTATCCATAACAGACAATATGGAGACTTTTGTGTCATGTTTTCGACTATTTAAACTATAGCAGAAATTCTGTAAAAATCTTTTCGAAAACAAATTTTTAAAAATGTTTAAACAATAGTTTCTCATAAATTCGTAGGAGGGTCGTTAAACAATCAATTTTCTTTTAAAAATTCATAACTTTCGATAGAAAAGCATTATCTTTAAAAATCTGACGGCAAAACAAAGTTGATACTCTACATTTTCAAAGAAAATTAACATGCTTTAGGCTGACTAATAAGTTGGCTTCCATAAAAATCGATGAAGTAATTAGATCGAGGCAGAAGGTTAGGCAGAAGCTCGACAAGCTTGATAACCTTCTGCCATAATCTAATTAGCGTGTCATTTCGTATACGGACTAGTTTAACGAAGAATCATTGTGAGTCACCAACGTCCCTTCACCCTTCATAATGCACACGCTCGCGAATCGATCGACTTATCGCCACTGTCGTAATCGATATGATTAATCTCGGATCAGATTGAAAAATTCGATTTATAAAACGATCTTATCTGTACGTGAGCTGTTACAGTTAGGAATACGTGAGACTTGACGTGCACCCTTATCGTCCAAACGAATTAGTATTTCCAAATTAACCACTTAAGAAAAGATACTTGAAAGAATAGAAGGAGCGAAATATTTAAAGTACGACATTTATACGTTGAGGTAAAAAATATCAGTTTCTTTCCTTAGGATATTGATAAAATTCTCTACCCGTGTCATATTTATAATTGGCAGTTCAAATTTTCAAATTCTGCTCGTAATTATAACAATACAATATAGAAAAGATAAATATTTAGGGTAGTAGTGCATAAAAATAAAACTTAATCTCATATTTCGTCACATATTTCGTATCGATAACGCGATTAACGATCGTCTGCCATAGTTTCCGCATACTTGCACATCCTCGGACAGGTAAACAATTCAGAAGTCGTGTAAACACGTCTATAGCTCTCCGAGTATGTAATCTGTCGTGTGTATAAACACGTCCATAGCCTCGAAAGGGTTAAACATACACCCAGCACTTTCGAGTAGGCTGATACGAAACCTTGTAGACATTGGAACATAGCAATCTCCGAGAGTAGAAAACTCTGTACATTCGATTTTCTTGATAATTCCAATGAAAATTAAAATTTGTGGTTTTATTACGATATCTTAATTATTAGCTGTCGATTCGTGAGACTTTCCCGGTTAAAACGACTCCAAACACGATACCGTTCCGACCACTTTTAATTGTACGTGCTTGGATGATTTTTAGAAATGATTCGATGACTTGAAATTAAAGTAACCCGAATTGGGCCGTGTTTGTACTTGTTTTAACCGGAGAAACGTCACCGATACGTTGGCGATACTTTCACGAATAAATATTCATCGCTCGTCGCATGGCGTTCGACTGAAGTTGTTTATTTAGCCACCAGCTAACTCTTGCGTTAATCAAAGATAACAGGGGTGGGGATAATTCGTGTCATTGCATCCATTACTATGTTTGACTTACGATTAGTTGTAAATACCGTAAATTCTTACTAATTATCGTATTCATATCGCAAGTTCTAAGCAAATTAGGTTATTTATCACAATCCTTACAAAATTCGACCCTCTACACAAGAGGTGACGTAAGTTCTAAACAAATTAGGTTATTTGTGTCAATCGCTACAAAATTCGTTCACCGTGATCCCGTATAGTGACTAATAGACTTAGAACAATAAATTAATAAAAGAACGTATTAATTGGAAAATGAAGAAATAAGTTGAGACTGAAGTTACATTCACGAATAGACCCGTCCCTGTCCCGATCGGACCGCGTGGTTCCGTCAACGGGAACGGGATTTCTAAATTGTAAATGACCGTTGCGCATAGTTAATGAAGGAAGAAAAAGGAAGAAAAGTGCCGCGAGAGCGCAAGCAAGCCGTGTTCGGTCTAGTTTAGCCAGGAATCGTGACCGTTGTTCCTTACGATTGCTTATTGAAATTGAGAGAGCCGTGAGCGTGTAGCGGTCATGGATTCGCAATTCCCTTAAATCAATAGCAATGGCGGCGCTGAATGGATGGAGAAACTTGCGAGGTTTTGCTACGGAAATTTTCTTGTGTCGGTCCCCCATTATGTCGCGATTTACGCGGCGCAATTGGACGATACGTGGCTCGCGGTGGCCCGATTTGCGGATTATCATAATGCCGAGCCTGATCACTCGATCGAACCTCGTATCGTTAAAGTTAATCGAGCAGGATCGAACGAGAATGAGAATAAAAGCGTCTACTTAGAAAGAGCGAAAGGAATATTGATTAGCCCTTTGACTCCGAAGTCGAATCAATTTTTAAAAAATATCACCTTGTAGAAAATGACGAGACGAAACTTTTTTATATTTACAGTTTATTCGTACGACGTTTGGTTCCAAAAATAAAAATTAAAAGCGTACTTTTCCACGCTGAAGTTGTTATCAATAACCGTTTAGATCTCGCGAAGATCAGAGTTTCTGTGCTATCGCATCCCTAAGCTAAAATTAATTTTAATAATGGCCTGTCGAGGACTTCGATATCGGCAACAGGCTCGAGGAGGTTAGAAATGTTATCAGCAGTTTAAAAAAAAAATAAAAATAAAAATCAATAAACATTGGCATGGAACGGGAGAAGCAACTGACGCAACGCGTTACAATGTTTTCGAATCGCCATTATAGTGTAGCGAATCCATGTTTTCCGTCCACGTGGTAGCGGTAAAGTGGTTTTACGAGGGCCCCGCGGTGCTTTTACGCAGGTTTCGACCGATAATCGAGCTATCTCGATTCAAAGGTAGCGTCACTGTTTCGTTTTTCGACCAATCGCATTCTGAGCCAACGAATTACCGCCGATATGTCCGAATGTTTTCTCGCAGATAAAACGCTACGTGATAAATTTCATGTAAAGCTTTGACACTCGCGACGGGACGTATCAAAGTTCACCTCGGTCCTCTTTCAAACGCTAAGTTCCAGTTTCTAAATTTCATCGATGTTCTATTTTTAAATCTCAACTGATAGTAGAAAAACAAATTAATTATTCTTGGTAATTTCTAGTTCCCAAAATGAGTGGATCTTGTCGTAAAAATAATTCCGACCTTCCATTATCTCTTTCTGAAATACAAGAAATATTGTATTTTCTTCCCCTATTAATTTAATTATTCCCAACTTCTTATTTTACATAACATGGGTTCAGTGCTCCATAATGGCGATTCTTGGCAATTTCTAGTTTTCAAAACGATTGTAATTCGTCATAAAAATAATCCCAACTTCCCATTAACTTCTGAACTGGACAAAATATTATATCTTCTTCCGTTATTAATTTAATTATTCCTGAAGTCTGTTCTTGTTATTTTGCACTTAAGTTTAAAGACAGTACTAAGAGAAACGTACTCTTTCCCCAAAGAAAGGAAGATCTGTCGCGGGCAATGTTATTACAGGATCGGCAAATTTTTCTCTGAAATACAAACACGTCGACGGCACGGATTATAAATAATGTCACGTTTCGGCGGAAGTAAATTGCTTCATTATTATACAATGTCTTGCGTAACAACTACTGACTTCATTATATATACAAAAGGACTGGAAAACGAATATATACGACTTCCTCATACCGCGCGTCCTTCGGGTTGGGTTCGAATGTTTATTGCGTGACTGTTTTTCAATCGACGCGTTAACTGACATCGCGCTGCCATAATATTGGCCACTACAAAATGGCCAATTAATCCATTCGCTCGAGAATTATAATAATCTTCAGGAGAACCCAATTTTAGAGTGGGAAATCATTTTTATCAGTTTTGCCATTTGTGCCATTTGTGCCATTTGTGCCATTTTTTCCGATAAAAAGGATGGCCAACATTGCCATTAAAACACGGATTCCTGAGACGAATTAATTAAAAGCCATCTCGAACGTACCCGCGGCATAAAAAGGACAAAATGGCCCTTATTCTTCGGTTCCGCTGGACACGTGGGCAGCCGAAAACCGTGAAACATTCTTTGTTGGCGATAATGGCTCCCCAAGTGGCCGCGGTTAAGAGAACGCGGCACGGCATTTCTACGATCGCGTAAAAACTCGATCTATCGAAAGGGCAACCGGAGCCGTGAAAGGGACCTTTTTTCCCCCTCGCCTCGGGTCTTTCTTTTGCCAGGCTATTATCTGCCCCGGTTTGTTCTCACTTTCGTCGAATCCCCGCCGAAGTCACGCTCCATCGACTTTTTCTTCCGTTACTTGTTCCTCTTCTTCGTCAACTTCGGTGCGGGACATTCTTGCGAATGATCCGCGACCATAAGCTTAATAGTTTGGGCTTTATTTTATTTTTTTCCGAAATACATCCACGCATCGTTGTATACTTTCATAAAAAAAGTACTCATTTTTATTGCAAAATGACGTAAGTAAAATCGTCACTGGCACTTGGATTGTCATAGACATTTTACAAGTTGCTCGGTAAGGTAACTTGGAAGCGACGCGGCTGGAGGTCGCGAAAGAATCCCAACGTTTCGTGCAATTAATCGCGAATTCCGTGTTCTTCTGCGGATTGTGAGAAATAAAAAAACAGTGTTCCGTGGGGTGGAAGGGGAGTGGAACGATCCAAGCCACGAGGTGGCCGTTCTAATACTACGAGCTTAACGTACTACGCTCGACCACGTGCATCGAACGTGCTAGGCACCAAACAAAACCCACTCGTCGCGGAATTCGTCACGTACTGGAGATTTGCGGCCGTTCGCGAATTTACGCGGCCGGTTACCAGATCATTACGTTACGTAATGTCCCAGACACGCGTGATTCCTGTCCCGGGACCATTCCTAGCCGAATAACCATTTTTAGCGAGCCTCGACGATCTCGCTAATAAAATGGCTCTCTCTTTCGAGCTGTAAATAAAAGCGCGCGATAAAACCGCCGTGAAAATTTCTTGAAATAATAAAAGGTTGCTTATGATAAAAGACGTAGAAATAATTTACAAATTAAATTACGTAGGTTGCCAATTACTTTTGGAACATTAATATTAATTTAAAAATAAAATTGTGTAGGACACAAATTCTAACATTCCACACTCGAATTCTAACATTCCACACTATTTTTATTTGGAATAATTAAATTCTCATTTAAAAATAAAATTATGTAGGACACAAATTCTAACATTCCGCACTATTTTCATTTGGAATAATTAAATTCTCATTTAAAAGTCCGTCAGTTCTCGTTCCCGTAATGATCGATTATCCTTCGAGGTTTTCCGCGGAAGCTTCGTAAGGCAGGAGTCGTTGAACCGGATGGATCTACGACGAGGAAAGTGTGTTTCGAGATTAAGGCGCGCTCGCGCAAATTATTTTCTTTAGTAATTAAGACCTTATTAGCTACGCTCGGTGCGCGCATCACATAATGCATATTTATGTCATACAATATCGACGTGCATCTTCACGCAGCCAGGCACGTTACGCGAGACAGATACGTAGGGTACATAAATTCGCCGCGGTTTGTTCGTTAATCGAGAACTCATCGTAAACGTCCTGAGCGACGCGTTAATACGCATCGCGGGAAATTTAATTTAATCGCTCAATCCGATGCTGGTAAACGTTTATCTTCGCAGTCCGGATTCTCTGATTTCGGTACAGGTCGAGCCTCACTCGACATTGGGCAGCAAAGGGTTGACGAGTGGGGAACAGGAAGTTACAAGTTGCATTTTGAAATTGGAGGATTTTAATATATATTTATTTTACAATAAGATTAATTTAAAAAGTAAAATAAAAATTACATTTTAAAATGAACAAATAATACGTACAAATGTAATTTATGAGGATTTTAATGTATAATTATTTTACAGTAAAATTAATTTAAAAAGTAAAATAAAAATTACATTTTAAAATGAACAAACAGCATTTCAAGAGGGCACACGCAATTTTTTTGGCACTATTCAAAAACTTTTTTTCACAAATTAAATGCATATTTTAATCGAAAACAAAGCGCAATTTTACAACAATAGCGTTGGACTTAATACATAAATTTGGTTGTTAAGATATGTTTAAAAATGATACTTTATGAATACTAATGGTAAGTATTAAATTAAATTTAATGCTCTCTTATCTATTACTGAGATAGCATTGTATTCTCCCATCGTTGCATGAATTATGAAATATTGTATGATAAATATGAATCCAACGTTATGATTTATGATTTATGTTGATGCTATGAAAATAAAATATTATTAAATGTAATTGTACGCCCAAACGTTACCGGTCGGTAAGGTGTTTAGGACGCGAAGACACGCACCTGCCACGCATCGAAGTCTCTGTGATGCTCGACTGAGAGTTGCGCCTAGGTGTCCATCGCGATTACATGAATTATACATACGAATCTCGGGCCATTTATCATGGCCGCGCATTCTCCACTGAAACCAAACGTTAGCTGTTTTCTTCGCTGCATGAATTACTTCAAATGCAGAAAATAAATAAATTGTACAGAACCGGTGGTAAAAGTTTGCTTAGGATAGCATGATATAACAACAAAATTTTGCGAATGGTATGATTATGGAAATACATGTTTTTGAAGGATTTATGGGTTACATCAAGGACTGTCCCTATTTGTTTACTAGTAATGTCCATATATAATTATATTTGATATTATATATATTATATATATAACATTATACATATAATATATAATAGACATTATATATATATATATATATATATATATATATATAATGTCTGTATATATATATAACATATATATATAACATTTATATATATATAATACTTATTATATATTATTATATATTATATATTACATATATAATTAATATTATAATTGTATATAT
>NC_071982.1:4824222-4828470 GCF_026283585.1 Hylaeus volcanicus
TATATATTACATATATAATTAATATTATAATTGTATATATTATATATAATATTTATTATGTATTATCTCAAAGTCAAAACACAAGTACATAAATACATAAATTGAAATGTTCCTAAAAGTAACTGTAAATTCGTGTACGTTCGGTTGCCCGCGCACGATCTCTCGCTGTATTTATAGATAGTTTCACTCCGAATAAGAGGGTGCCTGGCACACTTCCTCGCCCTTAATCGTTCGGTAATCACCAGTGAAACGAAGCCGCAACGAAAAATCGAGCCAACCAGGCAGTTACACGCCGTATGAACAGGAGTACCAAACGGCGTTCGCAATTAAGTAGATTTCTTATTTCCTCTTCCTTTTGCCTTTTTCGTCGCGTGACTTTCCGCTCGAGGCGAGCCCGCACGCCCCTGAACCAGTGGTCCCCAAACGCGGCGCCCCCCGTGCACTTTTTTTTCCACCCCGACAACTACGAAAGTATCGGAAAATCTCGCGTGGCTTTTCGAATCACGGTTCAGAACTTTTTTTAAACATTCCGTTTAATCAAGTGTTCGCTACGGTATCGTCTCGGAACAAGCAACTGTTTCCCCGCCTCGAAATAAGCAACTCACTGTGTCTACCTTTCTGTTTGAAGCCGCGCGAGTGAGAAATCTGAGAAGAATTCGATTTTACTAGTGCTGAAATGAGAAAGCATGCTATCTTCTATCAACACCTGTGCTCGAGCGATCACTTTACCCCTTTTTTATCTACAAGTTCCCCCTCGTCTCGCTCGAGAACAAAGCCAAGCCGAATAGCATGCCTCCCTCGAAATAAGCAACTCGCCGGTCCAGACCGAGTTGCTTATTTTGAGACAGTATTGTATGTATTTGTACAAGTCTTCTCCGTTGTTCTCCAAGCTTGTATATTCCTTTTTTCTTTCTATGAAATTCTTGAGTTTTATTTTAATTTAATTTTTATTTTATTATAATTGACCTTCGATTGTAATTGAATAGATTGCAATCGGCCTTCAATCACAATTTAAAATTCAAAGTTTGTGCACTCGTAATTTCGCTATAAATCCTGCTATTCTAGCCCGGTTCAGATGAGATTTTTTTCACTAGCTATTATCCACTATAATTGACCTTCAATTGCATCCGTAATTGACCTTCGATTATACTTGAATACTTCAAGTGCAATTTACTGAACATGTGTTCCTATTTGTCATCCGTTATTCGAACGAAATGTTGTCCAGCTCTGGTTGGGGACCACTGCGGTAAACAATAAGGGTTTCCTCAGGCGTGAGAAAGCTCGAGTTCCTCATTCGTTCCATTCTAGCGTGAAACGGCCGATTCCCGACGAGTCATTGTATCCATCGTCGCGAGTCGCCTTCGCGAACCGCGACGAGTTTCTGGCGACGAGAGCTCACCCCCGCTAATTCCATTGGCCTCGGGCCATTTTAGCCACGGAGCTAACGAACCGCGACAGTGTGTACAAACTGGCCTATTTTCGCACGGTGTTGCCCCACTGCTCTCGGGGGAAAGACCGAAGAAATACTCCGAATGGTTGCGAACAGTCGAGTGGATTAATTAAATCATGGGTGGACTCGAGGTGGATTGGAATATTGTTACAGTGGGTGTTTTAATTCAGTAGGAAGTTTAATTTTGTAGGAAGATTTGGGTACTTGGGGCGCTTAGGTATTCGATTTCGTGATGAGAAAAGTGAGGTTTCTTGAGGTTTCTTGAGGTTTCAGGGATGTTGGGATGGGATGTAAGAGATTTAGGACGCTTAGAGTTGTAGAGCCCCGAATTTTAATTCTGTAATATCTGGGACCCTCTAATTCTTTATTTCTGGTAGAGTAGAACCAGAATTCTCAGCTAGAGTTAGATTTGAGACATCCAAGCATGTTTCTATACTTGGGACTCTTAGATATTTGAGGACACAATTAGGTTTCAGGGATGTTGAGATGGAATGCAGAAGATTTAGGGTGCTTAGAGTTGTAGAGCTCCGAATTTTTATTCTGTGATATCTGGGTCCCTCTAATTCCTCATTTCCGGTAGAGTGGAACCAGAATTCTCAGCTAGAGTTAGGTTTGACACATCCAAGCATGTTTCTGTACTTGGGACTCTTAGATATCTCAGGACACAAGTAAGTTTCAGGGATGTTGGAATGGGGTATAGGTGATCTAGAGCACTCAAGGCTGTAGTACCCCGAATTGGACCACTACGACCTCTAGCATCCTCTATTTCTGCATATTTGATAGAATAGAGCCCCATCTCCCACTTAAAGTTAGGTTTGAACCCCTCCACTTTAATATTCAAAGATCCCCAAAGCTGACCCCACCCTCTAACTGAATCCAAAAAACATCGGACTATAGGACACCTAATTCCCATCATCAAATTTTAAGAAGAACCCTTTCCTAAAGACTTCTAGGTGCTCACGAATCTCAGAATACCCAAACACATCCTGAATTAGGGGTCCTATGCTCGCATCAACATTGGAATGGGATATAGGAGACCCAATTCTCTACGACATCTAGCGCCCTCTAATTCTTCATCTTCCATAAAATAGAACCTGCAATTCCACCTAGTTAGGTTCGAGACACCACAGTTCAACATGAAAGTCCAAAATCTGACCATGTCCTCTGACTACTGTATACGAGACACGATTTTTAACAGAACCCCTTCTCTATTCCCTACTTCCCTGCCGACACGTCTCAGGAACCCCTGGATACGCTACAGTTGGACTCCCTGGAGCCAATCAGACAGTGATCGGCGTCGTTGCTCTTGAAATCACACCGATCGTGAGTCGCGGAAAAGTCTCATGCTCGCAGCAAACAAGAGTCGGTAGGAGCGATCGAGGAGGCGGTGACCAATAAGGTCGAAGGAGAACGGATAAGAGTCCCTGACTCGGAGAGCGATGGACCGCCTCCTGTCGCGGGGCCCGTGCCTTGGGCCCGCCAATAGCTACGCTCTTTCCTTTTAATATGCCAACACTCGCGGCCGACATCGCCGCTCACCTAATGGAAAAAACGTCACACTACCTTAGGTGTTGGATTCCTGGTCAACGGTATGCTTCGTTCCCCTTTCCTCCTCCTGTTGACGCCTGCCGCGGATTGGTCCCTGGATAGTTGCTTTCGGGACGTGGATAAACAGCCAGGAAAAGTTGCGTTGGTTAATCGCGAAGTTTGGAGATGTTTGGGGAGTCTGGATTCTATTGGGGAGGAATTTGCGTAGGGATAGGTAGAGTCTAAGGGAAGATTTAATAATTTGCTGGTCAGATTTCTGGTTTTAGTACAGGTGTTAAGGGGTTAAGGGATTGTTAGGTCAGTTAGTCAAAAAATACTGAAACCAAATCTAAAAGAGTCAAGGCAAAGGGAGTATCCAATTCATCATGAAATGCATCTAGAAAAAATACTAGGACCTAACCCAATAGACTCAAGGCGAAAGAGGCACCCGGGTTCGTCACGAAAAGTATCTAGAAAAAATGCTAAGGCCCAACCCAAAAAATAATCAGACCTAATCTACAAGATTCAAGGCGAAAAAGACTCGTATGTTCATCGTAAAAGGTATCGAGACTATCCAAATCTAGCCTAGACAGGTCGTCGGCAGATGAGGAATGCTCTTCGCCAGCAATAGGTCATCCCCAGGACACCAGGTCTGCGTAGGCCTGTAGAAGAGATACATCAGGCCTGTCTAGAGCTACACGGCTAGGCTGTAGATACGCGCGAGCGTCGGACGTATCGCAAGAGGACTAGCTAGGTGTAACACACGTGGACGCAGAGGAATGGCGAACGTAAATGTACGAGGACGATCGCAGACAACGAGCTGGAAAGAGGGAAGGAAGGAGGGGGAGGGGGTCAAAGTCGTGACTCTCCAGTCGAGCTGGAAAAATGCAAAAAGGCGCCACCGTAACCTGGACACAGCCGCATCGCGTGGGGCTACTCTTACTCTATTTTTTGCTCCCTTTTGTTAGGTCGATGCCTGGTTGTCCGGTCTTTCGGTCTGATTGGGTGGCTTTGACCTCGGGGTACAACATCGTATCCCGGGGCCAAGAATCTCGGGAAAGTAGGAAATTCGGAGGTTCTACTTCTTTAGCGGAAATCACAGTCTAAGACTCGATTTTCCTCAGATATTAGTCTCCAGTTCTAAGGTATCAATTTTTTAGGAGATATTAGGGCCTAAAACCTCAAATTTTCTCAAATATTGGCTCCAAATTCGAAGGTACCAATCTTTAGAGTCCAAAACCCCAGCTCTCCTCAAATATTAGTCCCAATTA
>NC_071982.1:4828480-4839959 GCF_026283585.1 Hylaeus volcanicus
CCCAATTAGTCGAGGTACCAATCTTTAGAGTCTAAAACCCCAGCTCTTCTCAAATATTAGTCCCAATTAGTCGAAGGTACCGATTCATAGAGTCCAAAACTCCAACTGACCTTAAATATCAGTCCCAGTCTCAAAGGTACCAATCTTCAAAGAAAAGTCAGTGTCCAAAACCCCAACTGGTCTCAGAGGTTACTCCGACTCTACTCGAGAAACGATTACAAAAATCAAACCAGCTCCCAGAGTCCAACGAGTCCACTAAAGTGCTCTTGATAATTATCAACCAGGACCAGGTCGTTTATCGACCGAACGGGGAGATGTTAATTTCGATCCGACTAATCGACGTGGCAAACCTCAGATCGCTTAGATCCAAGAGTGAATAATTCAGCGACCGATCCTGGACGAAATTGTCGACTGCCAGGCGCAAAGTATCCAGCCGCGCAGCGATTGCTATTCGCGGCGTGTTAAGATTGATTACAGCGCATGTAACGCCGCATCTCATTAATGGGGATGGTAATGGAAGAAAACTGGCGAACGATGCGCTCCTAAGGAAGGGTTATCAAGACATTATTGCGAATCCTTATGCGCGAGATGATGGCCGGAACGGGGAACGTGCTGTTGCCGGATTAACGATGCTGTTTGTTGTTCTTTTGTGCTGCGTTACTCCGCGTGATCGCGCTTGTGCGTTGGCGAGCTCGTTACGAAGCTTAAACGTTCGAATTGAAGATGACGATTGTTTGTTCGTCATCTATCCTGGCTGACTTACGAAAGGGATAGCGTGAATTATGCGCGGAGATGTTGGATGAGTCCTCTTGCATTTTACATTATACCGTTTCATGGTTTGTTCGTGTTTGACGCAGTCTGAAGGGTCCTTTATGTAATTTAGATCAGTCGTACGATTTGCATTTGTCGATAACGTATGGCTGTTTTCTAGATTTGCTATCAGAGGTATCTTATTTTATAGTTTGCTAACGTTTGGTCTAGTTTGAAGCTAAGGATCTTCTATATTTATCTTCTATAAACAATCATTCAAATTAGATTCATCGCTACATGAAATAATTTCGGATCAATAATAGACTGTATCGTCGGTGACAATGTTTGCTACGGATATACAATATCGATTATATCGAGCGAAATGCGCGTTTCGAACGAAATGATTGTGTGCCAAGCGCCTTGCCCCCCCCCCCCCCCCCGCGGCGATCGTAAACAAAAATGAAATCCATAGGAAAGCAATCCAGTCACGAAGAAGCGCTCATTTACATACAATTTCATGTCGCGACTAAACAACGCAATTTGATACGCAATTAGATTTCCTCGCTTCGTTCTTTGCTGGCCGGAGATCGATCATCGTTTAACGTCACCGTAAATAGAAATGAACCGAAGCTGCGAGGCTGCGATCGCGCGACGCCATAACTCGTTGTTTCTAACGCCGAGACCTGGCGTCGCTGCCGCGATGATTTAGCGTTCGGATAAACGAGATAAAAATCGGTATCGAGGCTCAGTTCCCACGGCTTTTGTGGCCACAAATTATCGAATGTTCGCGAGAAACCCGGAGCCTCGCAATCTGCCGTCAAAATCTGCACATGAGTTACTTGGAAATTTGTATTGTTCATAATTAGATTCACAATGTTGCCAGAGACTCTGAGTTTTAGAATTTTTAATAGTATAGAAGAGCTCCAATGCTCTCAAAGGCCCAAGAGATCCTAGTCTATTAAAGACCTTACCGGTTTGAAGGGACTAAAGTGTCTCGAAGGCCCAAGTGTCCCAAAGCCTCGGGTTCGATAAGTCCCAAGAGTTCCAAAGTTCGCAGAAAGTGCTTAGACAGTCAATATAGGAAGATTTCGAGAGTCTCGAGGCTACAAGGCCCAAGTGTCCCAAAGCTACGGGTTCGATAAGTCCCAAGAGTTCCAAAGTTCCCAAAAAGTGCTTAGACAGTCAATATAGGAAGATCTCGAGAGTCTCGAGGTTACAAGACCCAAGAGTCCCAAAGCCTCGGGTTCGATAAGTCCCAAGATTTCCAAAATTCGCAGAAAGTGCTTGGACAGTCAATATAGGAAGATTTCGAGAGTCCCGAGGCTACAAGGCCCAAGTGTCCCAAAGCCTCGGGTTCGATAAGTCCCAAGATTTCCAAAATTCGCAGAAAGTGCTTAGACAGTCAATATAGGAAGATTTCGAGAGTCTCGAGGCTACAAGGCCCAAGTGTCTCAAAGCTACGGGTTCGATAAGTCCCAAGATTTCCAAAATTCGCAAAAAGTGCTTAGACAGTCGATATAGGAAGATCTCGAGAGTCCGAGAAGCTTCACGAGTCCGCTCCTCGCCTCGGCCCCAAAACTGTCGACGTACGATGGCCCAAAGCGGGCCCAGGACTGGGACCCCGCGTTTTCTGCTCGCCGAGCATGCATATACGTATCCGTTAAGTCGACATAATACCGCGGGTCGCATCATTATGTACTCCATAAGTCTCCGGGCCTCGTACTCTCTCCTCTTCCTCTTCGTTTCGCTCGGAGTCTACTCGGGCCCTGGCAGCAAAAAGGAGAAAAGAAAAAGGGGCGCAGAGCGATGGTGGAGGGGGGAGAAGGGATACGGGGCCTTCTCGGTGTACCCGGATACACTCGCTGCGGGCCCTACACCACCCCCACCTCGTCCTCTGAGGCCCATGGGACCCATGGGGGCCCACGGAGGTCTGTGGTGGGGGTCAGATGCTGGCTGTAGCTCTCTGTGGCGTTCACCAGAGCAAAGAAAGGGAAAAAGACACGGCGAGGAAGGGGGGCACGGGATGAAAGGGGGCCTTACTTTTTCGCTCAGGGTCAGAGGCGTACATCACCCGCGAGCGCGCTCACTCGTTCGCTGGCGCGGGGTAATAGACTGACGATCGGCCGGATTTCTATGTGCACCGTCGGGCCCCCAACGAGAGCATAATTTTCTATCGTGCTTAATACGTTCGCCTGGCGGAGAGAACACGGCGAATCCCGGTAACGAGACGCCAATGACGGATTTACGGCGGTCCTCTTTCCGCATCGGAGGTCTCCCTTTCTCTCTCGGGCCCATTTCTTCTTCCTTTTTTTTTTTTGCTTCGTTTTCTACGCCGCAGGAACTTTCGGTCCCGATGGAAATTGAGTTGTGACGGTGAGGATGATGGAGGGGAGTGCGGACTCGATGACCGGCGATGACTTTCTCGTTGGGACTTAGGAATTTAGAGAGTTGGCATACTTGACAGATTTTTGGGACCTACGAAACCGAATGATCTAATCTTCTATTAGGTTGTCCCGAAAGTTTGTTTGGCGAGTTGCACTCAATTATTTTATGTAGTCGTGTTTATATAAATAGACAATCTAATTTCATAGATATTTATGTTGTAACAGTAATGGAGTAAAATGAATCGTGCACAATTCAGTAATTTAACATGAAACATAAAATATTGTGCATGTATTACTTATTAATAAAGCGAAAGAAACTTTTGGGACAACCTAATATTTAGAAGACTGAAATTACTTTCGTTGACTCGTTCGAAATTTGGAGACATTTACTGTCCATCAAGTTGTCCTAATAATTATGATATAATTATGAAGTAATTATGAGTTCATAATTGATTGTAATCGTATATTATCCGCAATCTTAAATGCCGGGGCTGTCTCAGGAACAATTATATTAGATGTCGCTGGCTGGAAAAAAGCGAGTTTCATGTTGATAATTATTAGGAACAAATTTCTTAGTTAAAATTGCGACACAGGTGTGAACGCAGCCTCGACTCCCGATGGCATCGATTCGAGTTATAGAGCACCGTCGCCCGTGAATATTGCATGAGAGACTTTTGTCGCGCTTACTGTTACACGTCGCTCCAGATTTGGGGAAGTTGGATAGGCGACGACCAATTCTGTACAGGCTGCCCCGTCGCGTTTGGTAATCCGGAAGTGATTACACTTTGCGTATCGGCTACGCGACATTTATTCGGAACGTTTGTAGAATATCTATCGCTACTGGCAGATGAATGAGTCAATCGCGACCGTTGTCAGGCTGACGGAGGCCGGACGAGAAAATGCTTTTAATTGTAATCAATTTGTTGATGTAATGAGACCGAACAATTGCATTTCGTTCTTTTACATGTTTGAGCTATGGTATTGTTTATTTTTATGAAAATTTAATCCATTGCTCATTTATGTATGCAATTTGTACGTGTATGTATCTGTGTGTTTGCAAGTGTATGAATTGTATGCTGAAACTGTAAATAATTTAGCAATGAATGGAGAACGTCCATTATTAAGTTATACGGAGGCAATGTGTAGAAATAAAATTAGAAGATAGAAGAGGGATTAGAAATACATTAGCTAACATAAGGTAAGAATTATCTCTGTCTTCGCATAGTTTGAACACTGTTCAAATTTTACTGAACTTACAAACTTACCTGAAGTTTAAAATTCAAACATTTTTTTAAAGAAGGAGACAACTTCGAGTAATTCATAGTCCAGGGTTTTGTGCAACTCTGTTGAACAGTCCAGAATCATTTTTACGTTAATAATGTTTGAAATCGAGAAGGTATTTTTATGCAAAATGATAATAGATGAAAATTTCATTGCAGATCCGACGAAGATGATCCTAGCGGGTGTAAATATAGAAGGCTGGAGGGCGAGAATGTACAGGACAAAGAAAGATTTGCGAGGTAAGTAACGTGCATGCTCTTGCCCTGACAATATACGTGGGAGGTCAGTGAACGGGTTAAGTGTCCTTTTTTCGGGAAAGAATATGCGTTCATTCCGAGACGAAGAATCAGATGATATCAATATTTTAGATGTAATCAGTAAAATATAATATTGTAAATAATTCAGTTTGGAAAATCGTCGTTAAAATAATATTTAAGGATCTGATGCAAATGAATAGTCCTCAAACATCTTCAAACCCTACCCCGAAGAGGACTACGTTCGCTAGGGTGATTTTCAATATGGAAAACCATTGTTAAAAGTAATACAATATTTAAAAATCTGACGCAAACGAATAGTCCTCAAACATCTTCAAACCCTACCCTGAAGAGGACTACGTTCGCTAGTATAGCCCTTATCTCAATGATTTTTGAAACTCATGTTACCCAAATACCTTGGAAATACATAAAAAAATGCCTTCAAAATTTATAATAATTTTCTACATTGCAGCATTTAATTCGTCATCGAAAACCATATAAGACTGCCTATCTTCAAATATTGATTTACAAAAATTGGTAGTCGATGTCCACAAACGAATTCCCGCTTGACGTTCACAACCGTTAGATCAATTGAAAAATCATTCACGGGGCGTTTGCCACTATCTCGTCCCGAAAATCAGTCCCGCTCCTCTGTCCGAATCCTTCTTTCCGCGGTTCACGAAGGCGACCGGTCACTTTTCCGATAGCCAGTGGCGAAGGCGATTGTTAATTCGTCTCACGGAGCCCCGAGATCCCAATATGTTCCAGCGGTACACCCTGTACATGGCTGGTCGGGTACGAAGATACATACATACCTACATGATACCCGCCAATGTGAGTCGATAGCGGAATGGGAAGCCCTCCAGGCTGCTCCAGCGTGGGAACATAGGGTACTTATACGCGCGCAGCGTCCTTTGGCTCCGTCTACGCTGAAGACATCGTATCTTGATGCTCGTGTTGACACGGCGGATTCGCGAAATGAAATACGACGAGCGACATGCATTATGCCAGACAATGCACGGTTTGTATTGTCGCGGGGCGATCTAACGACCGTAGGGGAGAGGGGACCGTTTGTTGGAAATTGTGGGTGGATGGTGTCGTTTGCTCGGGTTGGAACTGGGTCAGGTCTAAGACAAATTGCGTTCGACTCTTGTAACCATTTGACTCGGGTGATTAAGCTGCTCGATGGAAATTGTGCTATTGCATTTGTTGGGAGATGAGGTACCGTAACTTTTGGAAGGGAGGTTAGAGGAAAAGGCGAGAAAGTGATTATGTGGAATCTAGAGCGGTAAAGTAAAAGGAATTGAGACATTCGTGTAGCAGGCACAGGAAGGTTTCAGACACGAAACAGGAACAGAAGGAAATGCGTAAGGTAGTGGGAGAAACGAGAAACTAGAATATGAGGTTAGGAAAAAAAGGCGGGAAAGACGTTATGTAGAATCCAGAACAGGAAAATGGTAAGAAATTAAGGTATTTGTACAAGAGATTCAAAAAGGAAAGAAACGCACAAAATAATTGGATAATCTACTACTAATTACTACTAACTAATAACTAGAATGTGAGGTTAGGAAAAAAGGCGGGAAAGACGTTATGTAGAATCCAGAACAGGGAAATGGTAAGAAATTAAGGTATTTGTACAAGAGATTCAAAATGGAAAGAAACGCACAAAATAATAGGATAATCTACTACTAATTACTACTAACTAATAACTAGAATGTGAGGTTAGGAAAAAAGGCGGGAAAGACGTTATGTAGAATCCAGAACAGGAAAATGATTAGAAATTAAGGTATTTGTACGAGAAATTCAAAAAGGAAAGAAACGCACAAAATAGTAGGATAACCAATAGCTAGAATGTAAGGTTAGGTAAAAAAGGGCAGGAAGAAGTTATGTAGAATCCACAGCAGGAAAATGGTAAGAATTAAGATATTTGTATAAGAGATTCGAAAAGGAAGGGAAACACAAAGTAGTAGGATAAACGAGAAACTAGAATGTGAGGTTAGGAAAAAAAGGCGGGAAAACGATTAGGTGGCGTCCATCTTGGCTACTGTATAGGAATCCCATTTGTATAGTACCTACCTATCTCCACCAGATGGTGCTATCTCCACAAGGAATTAAAATTGAGATGAGACTGCAACGAGTGCACAAGCCTCAGAATTGAATGCAGATCGAGCATGAGTCGGACATTTATCGACATTATGCCTCCGAAGACTTCTGAGAAAGTGTGTCGAACACGGATGACGCATAATTAGCGTGTCTTTTGTCTACTCTTAATACCAGACACTTAAACTTCGATTACACGGTGTTTGCTATGAAAAGTCATGCTGGGAACCTTTCTAAAAATACGATTCTCAATTTTTATCAATTTTTCTTATGTTTCTCTACACCCTTTAAAAATATTCACGCGTTCAAATCAACCATTCTTTTTATTCTGTATTCGTTATTTTGTCCAAATCTCGCATCTTCAAAATAAGAACAATGTATCCTTATCATATCGGCGAGCTTCGCGCACAATTCCTTATCATCAAGATAATGTTTTCTTTATTTCGTAAGTTTCAATTGTTGTTCAACATTGATATGTAATCTGTCGTTACATTTTTCTGACAGAATCCGCGCATGCTCTCCGATAAAGGCTCGACGTTTGATATTTATTCCCATTGTTTCCGATGAAGTGTCAGAGCCGTCGTTCCTTCCACAAAACCAGAAACAATGGCACTCCTTATCGCGATGTTTCGCAAACATAATTCTCCGGGCAGCATGTTTAATTGCTGGCGGACTGGGTTTCGAGTTACGGACGTGACTATCTCGCCATTTTCCTGATTTAGAATTTCCATGCACCTTGGCCTTGGCACTCTTCAATTCGCTTATTTATGGACAGAGTTACGTAGTCTAATTAGGACTCTTCTTAACAAAGCCAAGTTTACGAATTAAACCTCTGCAATACCTTTGTGCCTTGAACGTCGCGTATTCGTATTTTTCTATCCCTCCAAAGGCCAATTTTTTATTTTCTTCTCTTATTAATATTCTAATATTTATTATTATTATTATTTAATTTATTTAATGTCGCATCAGCATTTATGCCATTAGCGACCACTGTGGATTACATTTTCTTTACATTCTATAAATTACATATATGAATCATAAATAATTTACATAGATAATTACTTATACTTAGGTAACAAATTTCTAATATCTAATAATAAAAAAATAATTAATAATTTAATTGTAGTGTCCTGTCTATATGTGGCCTATATTTCTTCTGCTAATCTTGTCCTTTGTAAATATAATACAATTTTTAGTGCGCAACTCTTGTCGTTTAAACTGTTCTTCAAGGTGTTTGGTTTGCTTCCTGTTTCGCGTATATTATCGTGCGATGGACATTCTTCTATTATATGTTTAACTGCGATTTTTGTACTACAGTTTGTGCAGTATGGGGGGTTTTCTTTTGTAATTAGGTGGCCATGTGTTAGTCTTGTGCGACCTATTCGTAATCGGGTTATTAGAATTTGTTCTCTTCTTGGCAGAGAAGTAGCAGGATTTCTTGAAAATATATTTTCTCTTGACTCGTGAAGATCAGTATGTTTAGTCATCAACCACTCTTGGTTCCATTTTTCTAAGATTCTTTTTGCTATATCAATCTGTGCATCTTCCTTTGGTATTCCAATATTACTGAGGTTCTAACGTTTATGTCCCAGAATTTTTCTAGAAATAATTACAGAATTTGTTCTCTTCTTGGCAGAGAAGTAGCAGGATTTCTTGAAAATATATTTTCTTTTGACTCGTGAAGATCAGTATGTTTAGTCATCAACCACTCTTGGTTCCATTTTTCTAAGATTCTTTTTGCTATATCAATCCGTGCATCTTCCTTTGGTATTCCAATATTACTGAGGTTCTAACGTTTATGTCCCAGAATTTTTCTAGAAATAATTACAGCATAATATAACATAATACAGAGTATCATTATCGTGCAATCCATTGCTTCCAATTTACCAATTAAATTGCTTTTAAATTGAGCCGAACCGAACTCGAACCCCTTCGTCTCCCCCAACCGTTGATAATAATTGAATTTTAATTAGTTTCATCTGCGAGCGAGCCCTGAAATAAAGCTACATCCCGCGCTTCAATAATTCCTAGTACGTTCCAAACGAAACCGCCCACTGTATGTACAGGTTTCATGGAAAAGTCGGCAAGCCGCAACAGCCCCGATGTCGCGAGCGCCCAGGAACCTCACTTTTAAGTTAATAACGCAATTACTGCCTCCCGCCGCAAGGCGCGCAACCCTCTTATCCAGCTCCGTCCGCTCCCTCGGCTTCTTCAACTCGTTCCTCGTTTTTCTGCCCCCCGTCCCGTTCCCCGTTCTCCGTTGCCTCGCCACGCCAGGATCGCGTTAATACAGGCCCCCCGACGTTTTTGGCAGCGCAATCGCTCCAGCAGCCGCGATAAACCGCGAAATCGCTTCTTCCCCCGCTGTCACCGTCGCATGCCGGCGGTTACCCGAGATGGAACTGTTTTTGTCCTCCCGCCGCCGCCCCCCTTTCTTGAAAACATGGCGCGGACATTGTAATTTCGGCCGTCTCTTCCGCTACGACGACCGGTAGTTGCGGGTTTCATTGAAAACTAATTTCGATCTTTTGTTGTATTTTTTATGAGACGGAAGAGTGAGACACGGAGCGGCATTGTTGCTGATCTGTGTGTTTTTGATGTTAGAGAGGAGGGTAGGTGGGACAGGTAGATGAAAAAGTAGAAGTTGAGGTTAGAAGAAAAGGCGGAAAAGAGGTTGTGCAGGGGCCATTTTGGTCGTAATCTGTAAAAATACTTACTTTATTCGTACAGTTCAAATCGCTGGATGCCTTGTTGCTCATTGGTAGCAGGAGTAACAAGATGAACGAAAAAGTAGCCATTGAGATTAGAAAAAGTGTCGGGAAAAAGGTTACCCGGCGGCCATCTTGGTCATAACCTATAAAATAGGTTACGATTGCTCTTTGTTTTAATAGGATTAGTGGGATGAACGAAAAAGTAGGCATTGGAGTTAATACCTAACCTTACCCTACATAATACAGGCAAGCAACAATTTTGGAGCCAATATAGAGCGAAGATTCCCGGATCACCGGTTAGGTTGCACCACGTACGATGAACATAGCACTTCGCCTATTACGCTAGCACGGTAGTAAACGTACCACGGGGAGAATTTATCGTCTAGCACTCGCTTGCTTCACCTATGATTACATTGTCTTCGTTTGGAAATGATTTAGACGACACGTAACGAGCCGCGTAGTTGTGTTCATCGTTTTATTATTTTCCCGCCAAAAGGAAGGCACACGACTTACCTGCGATACCGATAGATGACCGACTCCGACCGCCGCCATGTTTGAGGACCTTAGATCCACACGTATCGAGGTTTCGATTATATTTAACGTTGTAAACAGTGACGTCTTAACGTATCGGCACTTTGAACACTTGCCAAGGGGCCTTATGGCAATGTACAAAGTGCCACATCAGTTTAGATCTTTAAGGGGCACTGATAATAATAAATAGCGCCGTTTAGCTATCCCTAGTTGCAAGGTATCTTTTAAGTACGCGATTGTGTTTCCACGACCCCGGAAACGGAAATTCCACTGGAAAAATCATCGTGGCCCAGTTCGTAGCGCAAACATCTGTCCGTATTACCATGCGGGAATATTAAGATTTGGCATAAATCACTCGACGCTGGGATGCTCGTTAGCATACGTCCACTGTTGCACGGGCCGGAATATATTCGATAACGAATGCGATCGCATTAAACGGTCCTCGATCGATTCATAATTCATTTCATTGTTCCGCGAGGAGTCTATAAGTCGTATCGACTATGTTCAGCACGTATCACGTTCAGCTGTAATGATCGAGCCCCGAAAGGGATGTACCGAAAAGAGATTTTTATCAAATAGACAATTTTAAAATGATATTTATTTTGTTGTATCGTCCTATATATTTATAACATGTTCTATTTAAATATCCGTTTCTCGGAGAATTCTTCTACGCAGGCGCAGCGACCATAGTTCCCCGTTTCGCGTCAGTGGCGCTAGTTGTGGGGCAAACAACTACGTTTTTAAGTTTCACGCAAAGCACGACCGTGAACGCTTTCATCCGCGCCGCGTGGCGCCAAACGTAGAAGTCCAGACGAAAATACGCGAGTTTCCTCTTCGTAATAATTCACAACCGCGGAATGCTGCGTGTATACAAGCAGACGTATTATGATTTTCTGGCATGAAACGTGTGGGTAATTCGCGGTCGATCTCTAGACGTGTCTTTAAGTATGAGTCATCTCGGAAGGGTAATTGAAGATAAATATAGGCGGGATGCATCGACGAATCGTGGTTCACTTTTAACCCCCTGTAACCTCATGCGACCGAAGGTATATAGATGCTAGAGTAGGTTATTCTTTGCTAGACTTCCGGTACCCTAATTTAGGAATTTTTATGGTGACTCTGGGAAAATTTGGAGAAGAGAAAATAAATGAGAAATGAGGACAGTCTTGGCTACGGAAAATAAAAATTAATAGTGTCGGAGCTGCAACTGAAGATGCGGATTGCAACGTTTGCGAAACGTTGGCAACAAGTTGAAATTAAACGCTGCAGCCTTAGATCTAAAATGTCCTTAAATCTAGAAAGCTTTAATCTAAGGAGTCCTCGAATCTGGAGAGCCTTAAATTTAGAAAAGCTTAAATCTAAAATGTCCTGAAATCTAGAAAGCTTTAATCTAAGGAGTTCTCAAATCTAGAAAGCCTTAAATCTAAATTGATTTTAAATCTAGAAAGCTTCAATCTGAGGAATCCTC
>NC_071982.1:4839969-4841460 GCF_026283585.1 Hylaeus volcanicus
ATCTAAATTGATTTTAAATCTAGAAAGCTTCAATCTGAGGAATCCTCAAATCTACAAAATCTTAAATTTAGAAAGCCTTAAATCTAAAATATCCTTAAATTTAGAAAGCTTCAATCTGAGGAGTCCTCAAATCTACAAAGCCTTAAATTTAGAAAGCCTTGGATCCTTGAATGTCCTTAAATCTAGAAAGCTTTAATCCAAGGAGTCCGCGAATCTAGAAAGCCTTAGATTTAAGATCTAATTAAATACAACGTTTGTCTAAGGTACCAACGTATGTACCACCTATTGGCAAATATTTAGGAGCATCGAACGTGCAAGAAAGTAGAAGAGAAAGCATCTGTGAGGGAGAAATGTCCGTCGGAGGGAACCCAGGGACGAAGAAGGCGTAAAGGAATTTCCATCAGGCCAGCGTCATTGATAAGGGTGTTCGTGATCAATGCAGCCAATAAATTCTGAAACGATGCCTCATCGCGAACGGATATCGGGTGAAACCACAATTTCAGGGCCTCCCTGTTATTACCCTACCGGAGGGTAACCGCCTCCAGTAACAGCGCACGTCTCTTTGCTGCGACGGTAATTGTCGGCGCGCAATCGTAAATTTAATGGCATTTAATTCCTGATAATTTCCCTCGACCAAATTCGCGGCCACGCTAGATGCCCCGGAACTCGGAGGAACTTTATTTCTTAATTAACAGAGGCTCCCCTGGGTGGATGCCGGGAAACCCAACATCGAAACAATTTCGTAAAGAATTCGTGTCAAATTCAAATAAAAATGTGAAGATTATTCTTTTCTCAATGTTATCTCTCCACACATTCGATTTTTAGATTGTAGATGGGAGAATGTATGAACTCGTTTGTTTTCCAGACTCTGTATCTTGGATACTTCAGGTACCCATCAAAGGGAGGGGAGTTTCGTGTCTACCTCGGAGATAAGACCCTTCATCTCATTTCACGTCCATCAGGAACTATTACCGCATACTTACTCTACCTCTCGATCTTCCAACTTTCATTCTGTTCGTGTAAATAAGCAGAAAAGTACGAGGAATGCGATGAGATTCAATTTTCTCTATGCTTTGAACCTATGCTGGTGGATTGCAATTGAAGTTTTCAATTCGAGTTGCTTTAGTGACTACTGTATTCCTTATTTGATACAGATGTTTATTCTCTGAGTAAATTTTGTATAGAGAGAATTATTGTGCATTCTCATAGACTGAGAGTAAGTTGAGAAGCTTGTGAGTTAGAGTCTTTAGGAACGTAGTTGAAGGGATTGGAATCTGAAAGATTTAAGGATATCAGGTGCTGAAGTTGCAAGCTTTAGAGACGTTAAAATCACCTCAGCTGAAGATATTAGTTAGATATTAGTTAGATATTATTAGATCCCAAGGATTTGAAAAATCAGGTGCTGAAGTTGCAAGCTGAAGATATTGGAATCACCTCAAAAGAGGACATTAGAGTCCCAAAGGCTTGAAAAATCAATTGCTAAAATTCCAG
>NC_071982.1:4841470-4847252 GCF_026283585.1 Hylaeus volcanicus
GAAAAATCAATTGCTAAAATTCCAGGAAGAAATGAAAACCAAGAACACCTGATGTCCCCTGAGCTGATAGACTATGAGGAAGAGATTATCCCAGCGATGGTCCCTCGGTTGAAGTCACTAGAATCCCAAAGATTTGAGAAAATAAACCAGAAACAGGAGTCCCAAAGATTAGAAAAATCAGATGCTGAAGTTGCAAGCTGAAGACATTGGAATCCCAAGAACTTGAAAAGCCATTTGCTGAAATTTCAAGAAGAAATGAAAACCAAGAACCACCAAGATGTTCCCTGAGCTGATAGACTATGATGCAGAGATTATCCCAGCGATGGTTCCTCGGTTGAAGACACTAGAATCCACCAGACACTAGACACCAGAAACAGGAGTTGCAAGATGAAATGGAAAGTATGAATACCGAAGGCAACATGGAATCTCGAATACTTGGGTCGAAAGGATATTCGTCCGTGTTCGTGTTCGAGGACCTTCCATTTCGTTGGGGCTCTAGAGGAAACGGTAACGCTCCTCGAGGACGCAGGCCGGAGCGCAGGCTCGCTATTTAAAAGAGGCCAGGGCGCTTAAAGCGCAAGTATAAAGCAGAGTATGTTCCGTGCAGGACGGTAGAAGAACACGGGGAGAAAGGGCCAGAAGAGGAGCGCGGTTCAAGGAGCAGGACGGAGAGAACTCCTGGGTCAAGGGTCAGACGTTCCGAAGTTGCCCGCTCGCTCCGTGGGTCCAGCGGACGGTGTACAGGGTGGCCACTTTCGACACGACACTTGTACGCTTCTCCGAGCTCCCGGTGTCTGGAATAGACGAGAAGAAACGGCTACGATGTGTAGCTGCTATATTTTTGATGTTAGAGGAAGGAGGAACAAGTCAATTTATTAGTTCGACGCGTTGACTGCCGGACGAATATTTTTGAAAATTTCTAGTAGGATGAAATCTTATTTAGAGCATTGGAGACTACGTAATCAATCATTTATCATGGTATTTATTTTTGTGACTTCGTCGAAATTTATGACGTTCGTTTAAATTCGTTTCCTGTGATGCTTAACTTTTAGAATGAATTTGTTTATTCAGTATTCATCACCACGAATTGTCGCCTAAGCATCTTTAATAATTGACCAATTTAAACATAAAGAAATTGAGTGACATTATCAAACAATAATTCAGAATTGATAAGAGTCCAACCATGTCCTCGAACCTAGTACTTAGCCCTAGGGAACAATTAGTATCCAACTACAGTTTCCTCAGTGCTGAATATTAAAAATAAATAAAAACGAGGCTGGCAACCCTCTGTTCGGGGCACCCTGTATATCGTTCTTCGCATTACGATGATACAAAGTCGGCGCTGAAGTACACGTACAGCGCACATAAAATCATTCCAAGGAGGAAAGGGGTTCCACGGTGCAAGGAGGGAAAGAATCGCGAAGGAGATCGCGGTCGAGTCGTCACCATAATCATCATCGTCGTCGTCGATACGCCAGGGACTGCTAGGCTCGATCCCCATAAATGACAACGTCGCCAGTCGTGAATTATGGGCAATAGCGACAGGCCTAGCCTAACAACCGCCAAGACGCTACGAGGAATTTATAATACACTATTTCTACCTAGCATTGATGACCTCTGAAGATGACTCGTTGTAAGCTCGTTTCTGAGACCGTTTTTACGCGACGCATATTCTTCTCGAAAAATCAGTCGTTATCGATCCGTGTTTACTGACCTCCTGTTAGGTTTCTGGAACTATAGAACCTCGGTTTCACATCGGTTTTGTCTTCTGATTTGCAGCAGGGAGAATCACTGCGAGATCGAGCGGCGACGGCGGAACAAGATGACCGCCTACATCACCGAACTTTCGGACATGGTGCCGACATGTTCTGCACTGGCTCGGAAACCCGACAAATTGACCATACTCAGGATGGCGGTCGCCCATATGAAGGCCCTCAGAGGTGAGTAATTGCGTTTATTTATTTATAACGTTTGGAGACAGAAGAAAACGAATACTGCCTCTTTTCCTGAACATATTAGTCCCCACGTCAGCAAGACGTGGGCAACAGGACTTTTCGTTAAGCAGTGTTATAGCTAGACTGCGAATCTTTATGCATTTATAAGAAATTTGAATGTGCAAGAACCTACAAAATCCAAACAATATGTAAAAATATGAAAAAGATTGAAAGTAAAATTCACGTTATCATATTTGCAGAATAAAATAAATTCCTATTTAGGTTAAATTTTTGTAGGCACGTTCGTGAAGATTTTATTTTGCATAAACATCCGCAGTCTAGTTATAGCTATTTAGTCAGTGTTCCCTTTCGAGAGGCCCAATTGAGATCCACCTGATCCGGGAACAAGCTTCCACATGTGCAACCAGGGGGAAATCGATTTCTTGTCACGAAATGGACCAGTACTGTGTGTGTATACTTGATTTAGTGTCCTCTGCGTGTTTTACAATCGTAAAACAATCTTTCTGTCGCTATATAATTTATAATGATAAGCATGGTCAACGTCAGCAGACACTAGGCACTCTACATTGGGAATATTCAATCATTGGAAGCTTCGACTTAAAAATTCTGTGTGTGTATACTTAATTTAGTGTGTCCTCTGCGTGTTTTACAATCGTAAAACAATCTTTCTGTCACTGTATAATTTATAATAATAAGCGTGGTCAACATTAGCAAACATTGGACTCTTTACATTGGGAATAATTAATAATTAGAGGCTCTGGCTTTAAAACTCGAGGTGATAAAACTCCTGCAATGAAAATATTTGTCATGACTGATAAAGTTGATCGTTGACCAGTTGATCGTTTGATTCGCGATCGCTCGAACGGGTCTGGATATTTTCAAAGTTACGCATCGATATCGAGCGCGCATGGACGGAGCGTAATTTAATCGCCAGGAGTCATAGCTTAAAGATCGCGTTGCCGAAGTTATTTTGCTGCTCGTGCCGGATAACTCAAACATCGCCGGGACTTAATCGTCACGTTCCTCGTTGAACTACTTTGTGTCTTATCGGCCAGCCAGGGCTGAAAATGTATTCTTTCGCGTTCGATAATATCGCGCATTTCAATCTGCCACATGTTTCCAATCTGCTCTTGAAAATTCCTCTTCGATCAAACGCGATTCTGCGATGGACTTTTGTTAGCTTTGTTGGATTGATGTCGCAGGTAATGATGAATTTTTATATTGCGTCCTTTGAAGAAACACTTTGAACTCTTGTAGCTTTCAGAGTCTCGTCTGTGTTTGAGCTTCGAGGTGAATGTAGATGGACACGTGGATGTATATGAATAAGATAGTTTGAAAGGTTGGTTTGGATCATCTTAAGCTGACTTTGTTAATGGAAAAACGTGTTATATGAAGACAGCGGTTTAACAGTTTTAAATATATCACGTGTAATACCTAGAAAATGACCTGGACTCGCAAAGGAATGATGTTTGAGTGAAGTTATTCATGGTGTCTATAACGTGTCCATGGAAAACCGCATTATACAACCACTCCATCACAGTGGCTATCCTCCTACCTCATCTAACATCCAGAAAATGACCTGGACTTGCGAAATAATGATGTTTGAATCAAGTTATCCATGATGTCCATCACATGCCCATAGAAAAACGCCTTATGCAAGCACTCCACCACAATGATTATCCCTCTACATCATCCAACATCCAGAAAATTACCTGGACTCGCAAAGGAATGATGTTTGAGTGAAGTTATCCATGATGTCTATAATGTTTCCACGGAAAACCGCATTATACAACCACTCCATCACAGTGGCTATTCTCCTACCTCATTTAACATCCAGAAAATGACCAGGATTCGCGAAGGAATGATGTTTGAATCAAGTTATCCATGATGTCCATCACATGCCCATAGAAAAACGCCTTATGCAGATACTCCACCACAGTGACTATCCCTCTACCTCATCTAACATCCAGAAAATGACCTGGACTTGCGAAATAATGATGTTTGAGCCAAGTTATCCATGATGTCCATCACATGCCCATAGAAAAACGCCTTATGCAAGCACTCCACCACAATGATTATCCCTCTACATCATTAACATCCAGAAAATTACCTGGACTCGCAAAGGAATTATGTTTGAGGCATGTTATCCATGATGTCTATAACGTTTCCACGGAAAACCGCATTATACAACCACTCCATCACAGTGGCTATCCTCCTACCTCATCTAACATCCAGAAAATGACCTGGACTTGCGAAATAATGATGTTTGAGCCAAGTTATCCATGATGTCCATCACATGCCCATAGAAAAACGCCTTATGCAGATACTCCACCACAGTGACTCTCCCTCTACCTCATCTAACATCCACAAAATGACCTGGACTTGCGAAATAATGATGTTTGAATCAAGTTATCCATGATGTCCATCACATGCCCATAGATAAACGCCTTATGCAGATACTCCACCACAGTGACTATCCCTCTACCTCATCTAACATCCATAAGATGACCTGGACTCGCAAAGGATTCCTCTGTGAACTAGTTATCCAGGATCTCCCATAGCCTAGCAGTGGAAAACCGCTTAAAACAAAGACATCCTTCTACTGGGTGTCCTTCCATCTCACTTAACATCCAGAAAATGACCTGTACCCCTGAATGAAGAGAGCTCCTTCTATTATCCATCCAGCATCTGGGTATCCTGTGTCCCGCGACGCAGGGGTCTCGTGTCACTGGTCTTCGATGGGAATTCATCCGGCCAGTGCGCACCGGAACGGTCGTAATTCACCGAAGGTTTCGTCGTACGGTGGTCATATCGAATGCAGAAAGCGCGATATATGCTTCCGGTGTAAGAATGGGTGGAGTTGCTCCGTCGGCTGTCCCTTTAGCCCCCGGGGTCCCCCGTGTTGCGTGCACACACGCATTATACAACCGGCCTCCTCCTCCCCCGCCCGTCTCTGGATGGGTGTGCGTGCCGTGATTCCAGCTAAGTATTGGTGGTGCGTCGCATTGTTTATAGCCGCTTCTCCTCTTTCCCGACAAGAGGGCCGCTGAATACAAATTGCCCCAACGAGAGAGCCTCTCTCTTACCTGACCGGGAGGAGAGGCTATCGCCTCCGGGATATGTCGACGCTCGTTTGCGCGTACACGCACCACCCCCGTCCTCGTTGCACCCGTGAGACGCGTCAGCCGGTCGTTTCAACCGCGTTTGTCTTTTACGTTTCCTTCCCTTTTATTTTTTTTTCTCTCTCTCTCTCGACACATTGCTACTTTACATCTTGATGAATCGATGGGGGATAAGGGAAGCTACCGTCACTTTATAGATAGTGTTTCGCCTCGTATAGATTCCGGATAACTCCATTAGAGAAGATTTTCGGTGGATACTGGGGGACAACTGGTGCGACCATCGATTTTGGGATACCGGGGTTGATTAAGATGCTACCATGGCTGGCTCTGATGAGGTCCACTGGAGAATATTCTATTCGCTTTCTGGATACATAAGGACATATCGATCATCAAGTGTGCTTTATGTACTGGTTTGGGACACTGGATGGCGTCCACCCACTGCGATGCATTCACTTTACTCCTTGCCCTGGGACACTCAGGCACATCATGTTCTCCGTCGATTTTGGAAGCACCCAATCTAGACCCAATGGGGAAGACCCAATGTAGACTAGTTCGATCCTCCGTTAATCGGTTGCGTCGAGTACTTACACCATCGATTTTGAACTATGAACCTAGTTAAGTGAGGATCTGACCCCTTCCAAACTCTCAAGTCCCGCCTCAACATGCCAAAAAACACGATTAAGTTAGGTTAGATCTGGAGCTCCC
>NC_071982.1:4847262-4849698 GCF_026283585.1 Hylaeus volcanicus
TTGAGTCCCACCCCAACATGCCAAAAAACACGATTAAGTTAGGTTAGGTCCACACATCCAATCCTATAGCCTAGTTTCACTACTATCTCAGCTCTGACGATCCACCACTCATCGAGTACCTAATTTTTACATATGAACCTTTTTATCATGAATCTGGCCTCTCTCGAGAAATCAAATCCCATCCTAAACACGCCAAAAACCACGGTTAGATCTGGGCTAGGTCTGCGGGACACCGATAAAAATGATCCTGCTCGTAATAACAGCAGCTTAGGCTCGCCGTCGGCTCGATCTCAGCGCGCACCGTAGCGGTGGGAGGAGAGAGCGACTGTACCGAACCACGGTACCAAAAATGAGGACGGGGCAGCTCGGCAGCGTAGGTAACTATCGAGGTGCAAGATCGGAATTGCAAAGCGGACAGGATCCCGCAAGGCGGGAGGGAGCGAGAGAGAGAGAGAGAGCCGTGCCGCGATGCGATCTTTACCCCGATATACGGAGAAATTCCGGGAAGAGGTACTTTAACGACTTCCAAACAAGATCTATGGAAGACCCCAGGTGACCTTCGTTACCATTACCTTCCACGTAGAGAGCCTCTTCGATGGACATTAATGCCGCGATTCGGTCGGTTTCCTACTCGGGAGAGAGACGTGCCCCCATCTGCCCGCTGGCGCTCTTACCGCGCTTTTAATCTGGATGTACGTACACTATTACTTTTAGTAGCGACGTAAATCATAGTTCTGCAATGGAGATCCCGCGATACGGATGCGCCTTGGGTTCGGGACATCTGTTGTTCTTGATAGAGGCCTCTCGGGGGGGCTTTCAGGGGAGAGGAGTTTTTATTCTTAGTGGATACATGCGCTTTGGATGGTTAGGTTTGTTGTGCTTGGGTCTGGAAGTTCGTTAATGGCGAAGGATTGGACTTGCCTGAGCTGGAATATTCTTCAGAAGGTCCTGGGTGCCATCAGAATTCCCTAGTGGTGACATAGGAACTATCAGTGCAAAGGATATTTATTCTTCCTTGGTTTATATGTCCTCACTCAACTGTTAACTCTGGAGGATTCGACGGACCCCAAGCTGGAATATTCTTCAGGCTCTCCAGAAGGCCCTAGGTGCCCTCAGAGGTTCCTAATGGGGGCTTGCAAACTATCAGAGCAAAGGATATTTATTCTTCCTTGGTTTGTACGTCTCGAGACACCTATAATCACGTGTGGAAGGTAGAGAATTCCCTCCAGGTTGATCAAAGGCCCTTCACAGGATCCCAACCTGATTTAGCTCTGTATCCAACTCAAATCCTTCATGAATGTCTTCCTGAAATCTTCCTGAAATTCAACTTCTTGAAATGGTCCAGCTCCCATATCCTAAGAATCCGAAGAACAGTATCTACTGTCTTCCTATAATTTTCCTAAGTCTCCTGTATTGGCTCACTTCTCCACAAAAGAAAATAGAATACCACTGATCGTAAAGCACCGAGCGGACTCCAGCGCCAACGTCTTCGACACGTACAAAAGTACTTGCACGTTTCCCGCGACAAGCATTCGTTTCGTTTGAAAAGTGTTCCTCGTTGCACGTGCACTCGGTGTCGACCGGCCAGTCAGATCCTCCGATCGATAGGAGCCATTTACATCAAACGTGATATAAAGAGGGTAATCTGCTCGGAAGAATCGGGACACCTTCATTAGGGAGCGTTCCCTCCGTAAATCCTCTGGAAATCGATACGGTGCTTTTTGGACACTCCTGATTCAATTCTGAACTAATTATTCCTCAAATTGAATCATCGATCACCCAGAAATTAATTTCTTCGAGTGTCCAGACTCCAAGAATAGATCCCTTGAAGTAACTGACCACTCTTGCTGAGCTATTTAATTATCAACAATATTTATATGTTTACACCGAAGAGCAGGGATGTGTACTAACGTTTCCCTAACGATTTCTGTTCAAGGTACCGGAAACACGACCACGGACAACACGTACAAGCCTTCGTTCCTCACCGACCAAGAACTGAAGCACCTGATCCTGGAGGCAGCCGACGGATTCCTGTTCGTGGTGAGCTGCGATACTGGCAGAATCATCTACGTCTCCGACTCCGTCGCACCTGTGCTGAACTACACGCAAAGCGATTGGTACGGCACCAGCCTCTACTCCCAGGTTCATCCTGACGACACCGAGAAGGTGAGGGAACAGCTGAGCGCCGAGGAACCGCAGCACGGAGGCAGAGTGTTAGATCTGAAGACGGGGACCGTGAAGAAGGAAGGCCAGTGTAAGTTCTTGGCATCACTAGTGCTGAAGAGGGTACTGGGCTCAGATACGCGGGGGATATAGGGTACTAGGTAAGAATATGGAGCTATAAGGTACTGAGCTCAGCTACGTAAGGCTAGAGATTATTGGGCTCAGCTGTAGGAGGCTACAGGGTACTGAGCTCAGCTGTAGGGAGCTAGAGGG
>NC_071982.1:4849708-4880451 GCF_026283585.1 Hylaeus volcanicus
TGTAGGAGGCTACAGGGTACTGAGCTCAGCTGTAGGGAGCTAGAGGGTACTGTGCTCTAATACAGAGGACTAAAGGGTATTGAGATCACCTACAGAGGACTAGAAGTACTAGGCTCACCTACAAAGGACTAGAAGTACTAGGCTCAGCTACATAAGGCTAGAGAGTATTGGGCTCAACTACGTAAGGCTAGAGAGTATCGAGCTCAACTAAGAATTCGTATACCCAAGGCTGAGCATGATTTTGTTCCTATAAACGAGGTTCTGCTATACTTGTTATGTATCTACAGGTTATCAACTGATCCCCATTCGATTATAGCCTGTAGGATACCAACTAATCTCACACAATATATTAGGTAGACTGGAAAGTAATGTCGTTTTTGTAATTTTAAATCTCTGTTTATCACTCAACACCTCGTTGATTTTTATTGGTCATTGAAAATGTGCACACTAGTTGGCTGTTGATAACAAGGACGATTACATAATTGCTCAAAAATAGAAATTTATCAAAAATTTGTTTGAATTTAATGTAAAAGGAACGACATTACTTTCCAGTCTACCTAATACTAATCTACTAGCAATATACCTATACCAACTTAAACATAACCAAACTGCGGATGTTTATACATTTATACCAAACGAGAATGTGGGCAAATGCAAAAATATCAATGATAATCTTCACGTTATATTCAGAAGATAAGGCATACTTCCCCATTTAAGTTTCAATCCTGTATCTGTGACTTTGCATATACATCCGCAATCTAAATATAAAAGTTGATCCCCCTGGAACTGACCAATACGTGTTTGCCCCGCAGCGTCGATGAGGATGTGCATGGGCTCGAGGAGAGGGTTCATCTGTCGCATGAAGGTCGGAAATCTTCAGACGACGGGCGACATGGCCGCCGCTCACGGTCTCCACCGCATGAAGCAGAGGAACTCGCTTGGTCCACCGGCCAGGGACGGTCAAAATTACGCCGTGGTTCATTGTACAGGATACATCAAGAACTGGCCCCCCAGCGGTGAGTCTCCTACGGGTTTCGACGTTTCGTCGTTAATCGTCGACGTGTAACGGTCGACCGCGAGCGCCAACTTTCTATTTTAAAGCGAGGGAGACGTCGTGCAGGAGGAATATGAACGAACCTAACCGACTTCGTAGAACACGGGGATAGTCGACGTTTGTACTGTAAATTAAGAGACGGCTAGCGTCTAACAGCAAGCTCAGGGTCGGTTTCACGCGATAGGAAACATGGGGCACTTGGAAGAAGAAAGAATATATCTTAGCACGTCAACCATACATGGGTGACAGTTTGAATTATGTAGCTTCCAATAATCTGTAATTAAAATTTAATCACAGTAGAAATTTTCAATGGTATTAGTCTGGTAGACAACGTGTTAATATCCTAGAACAACTTTTCATAGAATCTAATCGTTGAAAACTAGCTTTCCAGCTTAAAAGCAAGTTTAAAAGCTTGTGTCTACCCTTGGTAGTAATTTTGTGCAATAATATCTTTCTATAAGCAAGTGTTATTAGGTTATATTCAACTTCTAAAACTCCAATTTTATTTCCTCTTAATTTATTATTAAAGTTTGTCTCGGGTTGCCAGTGGCTAACATCGGCCCTGGATAGTATACATCGGTTTATAAGAATGAATGGAATCGTCTTGACCTAACAGCCGACAGACGGGACGGAATACCGATAACTATGTCGAGACGAGCTGATGCGGAATTTGTATGCTTTATCGTGGCCACCGATGCATAATAAGGGGATCGGTGGGCTTGCTGGGATTTTCGTGCGTCTCCACCTGGCGCGACGGTCTCCCCGTGTGAACCCCCTTAAATATTTTTTCTTGTCCAATTTTATTGAGCACCAATATCACTGTATATTATTCTTTATTCTAGTATTTGGCTCAGCTTCGTAATTTTATATTCCACCAGTTTTGTTTATTATTTTTATCTGAGCAAAACCAATTGCCAGTACGAATGACTATTATTTAAGAGTGTATTCTGTTTTTGGTCTTATATTCCGCATAATTCGATCACTGGCTTCGCTGTGTTTGAATTGAAACGAGATTTATCACTACTTAGCTAAAATTAGTGGTTACAGTATGGTATAGTATTTGTTCTTACTAGGTTGGATAGAAAACCAATGAAATCGCAATGGAAATAAAGTGTGTAATATGTTTGATATATGTATACCAAAAGCTTTTACGTTCTATCCAACCTTGGTAGACTGTTGTACAGTTTGTAACAGAATTGTTGATATCGTATATATCAGCATGCAAATTATAATCAGTTAACGGTTATGGGGAATCTCAGACTGATTCAGAGTTTTACGCTGTAGGTGATTGTGTTCCCCCATGTGTACCAGGTGTGGGTCTAGGTGACAGGAGTAATGTTCAAGCTAGACCCGATGGTGTAGTTGCACATGAAAATGCAGGCAGCAAGTACTGCTTAGTGGCCATTGGACGACTACAGGTCACTAGCACACCAAATAGTAGTGATTTAGCAGGTTCCAATAGCAATAATGGTAAGTTCATCTTTCTTCCAATATAAATAATATAATATAACTATTGATATACAGAAACTCACTGTTCACACGATGAAAAGTAGAGTTTTAATTCATCTATCTCCATTCCTCAGAATTTATTTCGCGTCATTCTGCGGAAGGTAAATTTACCTTTGTGGACCAAAGAGTTGGAGGAATTCTAGGATATACACCCTCAGACCTCTTAGGTCACCCATGTTACGAATTCTTCCACCCAGAGGATTTGACGCACATGCGAGAAAGTTTCGAGCAAGGTGAAATGTCTTAAGCTCTAAGAGGAACGATTGTCCACGCGTTCATTGTCGTTAATGAATACCTCTTCTTTGCAGTGCTGACGCTGAAAGGACAAGTAGTGTCTGTGATGTACAGATTTCGAGCCAAAAATCGCGACTGGGTGTGGTTAAGGACGTCTGCGTTTGCCTTTTTAAACCCATTCACCGACGATGTTGAATACATTGTCTGCACAAACACGCATGCAAAGTACGATTTGTTATCCTTTTGAATCTTTCATATTTTATTTGGTCCGTTTAAATCGGTTATATTCTTCAGTCTTGATTTAATATAATTCAGAGATTTCCGTTCAATGTTTAAGGTCATTCCATCCTGGTAGCGATGGTCAGACAGAACCTGAAGCTGTACCTGCCTATGGACAACCTGGCTTAGATTATTCCCTTCAAAGACACCCTGCCAGAGATCCTTTATACTCGGGGCATCATATGATGCAACATCCAGCTACTGTAGCTGCAGCTGGTAATACGCTATTTAATATGAACCGTAGCATTAATTAATGTTGAATCGTTAATGTGGTTTCGGATTTGTCAGGTCCTCAGCAGCCTAGGCCGTCCAGTACACAAAACGTTTATCAGGGATACGAGACAACGCAATCGCCAATAGCGTACGGTTCACCTGGACAGCAGAGCGCATCTTCTTCAGTTTTAAATAGAATTCAAAAGCCAGCTAACACATCCCCGACTCCAGTGCAACAAGCATGGACCATTGGAAGACAAGTAAATTGATAATGGATGTTTAAAAGTCGTATAAATGCTCTATTATTAACATTATTTTTCTTTCTATTTCAGCAACCAGTGACGGAAGGGTATCAGTACAGTCAATTAAGTCCGTCGAGGTCACCCAGCGGACCAACTTATACTCAACTAAGTAGCGGCGCTAGGACACCAGCTACGCAGTACCATGCAGTCACAACAGTGCCTAACAATCCTGGTAACTTGTCTTTTATTTTAGTTTACTCTCCATAATTGTATTTTTGGGGGGGGTGTCGCCATAAAACACTTGTGTTTTGCAGGTATGTGGGGGTGGCAAAGTCAACAACACCAAACACCTCAGCAAGATGGCGGACAATCAAATCCTCAGGTGACAGGCCAAGCGCAACCACCTCATCCTGCCCAGGGTGGTCCTGGCACGCAACCCCAGGAACTCTCGGACATGTTGCAGATGCTACAGGATCAGGGTGGAGCATCTGGTTTCGAGGAGTTAAATATGTTTAATACTAATTTCGAGTAGCGTATAAGAAAATAGCATCGCCGACGAACGTCTACCTTAAAGAAGCATTAAGGTTCGAATCATTGGTACAGTCCTGGGATTATTCCGGGGATCATAATCAGCACTTTTACTTCAGCATTCAATCGATACTAAAGTTCGCAATTTAGCACCTTACGTGTAAACTTTAACCGAATTGACATCGAGGTTAGCACGACTTAACCTCGTATCGATCTTACTTCCTTCGCGAGAAGTTTCATTTTATCGCTCCAGACGGTATGATTCTGAAGATCGTACGAGATCGTGTAACAAAATTGTCGAGAATTCGTGAATATCGTTTTTTGTGAAAGTGCCATTAAATATCATCTCATAAAACATTGAAAATGGTCACTTATAATACGCACAGATGGATTAGGTGAGGAGACTTTGGAAAGCTTTTAACGAAACACGAATTTTAGAATTTGATATGAGAAATAATTCTGCGAGGATTGTTCAAACAAGAACTATGATTTATATTTTCGAGCGTAGTTTCGTTCGCTTCCGTAACTCAAACGTGGTTTGGGATCGCATCGAAGTAGTACTTATAAAGTACCCTTTTTCCGCCACTTTCCTTTATTGATCTGATTTTAGAGTGTAAGGAAAACATTTTTAAAACGATAGTATAAACTAGAAATTAAATTTTGAACACTCCTCGTTGTCTTAGGAAAAGACACAATTGTAGGAGTGAGGTTATGTTGGGGGAGTATTCGTTTCTGTTTGGTCCGAAAATTGGTTACATCAGTAATGTTTACTGATTTATTTATCTTCGAAGAAGATATATAGATTTCGTGTAATGGAAGCAACCTTGTTCGTATCTCGAATACTTATTAGAATATTTAACACGCATTTCCTAGACGCTATATTTTTTACTCGAAAGAAAAGAATACCCCCTTAAATTATACATGGATTTCAAGAACGAGGCGATAGAGAGGCCTAGGATTTCATTGAGCTGTTGTTAATTGATGTAAGTATATGTATAAATTTTTGGATAACAATAATGCGTGTGAGATTTCTAATCGTTCAGAAAATGACGCTTCGTTAAGATTTGAAACGAACATTGTATCGTGTACGATACGCTATCATTTTACATTGTTATAAGGTTTTAACGCCTCATCTGTGCTTATTGATAAGTAATACAGCATAATTTTCCTGCTCGCAGTAGCGATTTTATTTGGGAAAGAAAGAATGAGCACTTGGATGAATATTACAGAAGGGAGGTGCATTCTAAACGTTAAGAAACAAAAAAAAGTATTTTTAAAACTTCTCAATCAAATCTACACAAATCACGGTAATTTTAATACCAGCTTATCGTTAGATTCCTAAGATTAGCTTAATTATTTTAATTTAGATCCTTGTAATTATAAACAGTGCAATCATAAAGATCATCACCCAACGAGAAAAAAAAAAGAGAGAATTGTTTGAACTCGACGATGTACAAAAATTATGTAACTCACTTTGCTTCTCTGTGCAAGACACCATTTTTAGATATTCCTAAAGAAATATATAGATAATGTTACACATACGAATAATTGCATTTATAAGTAACCACGTGTGATTTAGTGCATTTGTACATGTTTAGCAAATTCTTATAAGCAAGATTGAACGAACAAAAAAAAATTGCAGCATATCATGATGAATTGGGAACATTTTTCACTAATATACAAAATATACATTACACGTATAATTCTTTTTAATCATCCTATGTCGAAAGTAGTTTCAATGCCATTGCTCTGACAATAATTAACATATTGAAGTCGTTGAAGGCATCAATATGTATATGCAAATGATTCATTAAATTTCAAAACAATATGTGTAACGAATTTTCAGATCCTTCATCCTATATTGTTTGCGATTATTTTCGTTTATTGCTGCCTTTATAAATGTAACATTCGCTCGAAATTTAATTTTCTGCAAAGAAAATAGTTACCTGAAATTTAAATTGCAATTATTTAGAGGAAGAAAGGAATATGCACCCCTACAGAATGAACTTCTTATTTATAGATTCCTTCAGTGCGCTTATTATATTTAATAAATACATAAGTTGTACAAATTTCGAAACAATTGGTAATATAAAATGTTGGAGAATCGAAAAACATGTGAAATCCCTTGTATTTTATTTTACCACGTCGTAATTACTGCTTCACGCGTATGAAGTGTTCTGTTTACGTACGATGTGTCGAACAAATCGAATCCAATTAGGTTTCAGGTAGATCAAATCGAACATGCAAATGTACAACATAATAACTTGTATTTAAAATATTTTATACAAAACATTACAACTTTAATTTGACCGCAGACACAGCATTTTTCTGTTTCTTTTTAGTGTCTGCGCCAGTCTTCGATTTAATATGGCTCTTCACTTGGTCTTGCAATTGGTTGAAGAACGCAGTAGACGATTTCGGAACCTTCTGAGCGGTTTCATCCATTTTTATGATGTTTCGACTCTTGCTTAGCTTCTTCGCCAATTCTGCGTCTTTCTTGTATTTCTTTCCGATTCCTGGCTTCGTTGCAATCAACTTCTCCTTCTTCTCCAAGGCTTCTTGTCGCGCGCGTTGTCTCAACTTTTTGTGTCTTCGTTCCCGCTTCATGTCCGTTTTCGTTCTTTCCACTTTACCAATGAGATCACCCCGCTGTTTGGCTGCAAAACAAATAAAGAATTCAAGATTCGAAGTCTAAAGAAAATTGCGAGATATATACCTTTAATCTCTTCAGGTGCTAACAATGCAGCATCGCTGGTTCCTACTGGAGCCACCTCTTCCATGTTAACAGCAGGAATGTTGCTAATAATCTTGATCTCCGGCTTAGACTGAAACAAGAGCAAGAAGTACGAAATATAAAAAATTCCCAGATAAAAATAATCCTTTTCATCGATATCATACCGGTTTCGGAGTGTAATGGAAGTTAGAGAATGCATCCAGTTTCGAGAACACAGAATGCATCATTTCCCGAATTTCTTTATGCAATTTGGGTTCCTCTTCTTCCTTTTCATCATTCTCCGGATTTAATGCTTGCTTCTGCTTCAGGTATTCGTTCTCGTAAATTTGAGACAAGCTTTGTTTGCTCTTCTCCTGATCTAAGATCAGCTTCTTTTTGTACTCTAACGGAGTCTCCACTGGTTTGAATTTCTTTTCAACGTCGTCCCAGGCTTTGTCCTTTATTCTTTGCTTTATTATATCCTCTAATTTGAACGTAGTTTGCTCAGTAATGACGGGAGCAGGTCTACTGGTAATATCGAATTCAACGAATTCTTCCAACAAGGAATTCTGTGGTCTACTTCCGGCGCTTACTTCGCCCTTCAGTTGCCATGGTTTCTCTGCTAGTGCTTCCTTTTCTAGCTCTTGAATCCTTCTTTGTAATCGTTCTTGGCGAGTTTCGAGGGAGGACTTGATTTCTTCCTCGTTATCTTTCGTATTCGTAGTTTTATTTTCTAAGCTATCAGTTTCATCCGAATCGTTCGTAAGATTGAATGTAACTTTCTTTTTTGAAAAACTGCAATCTTCATCTTCGTTGTCCGTGTCCATCCTATTTTCCGAATCGCTATTGCGTAGTAGTTTATCGTCCGTTTCTTTATTATCGGTATCTTTGTTTTTCATAGAAAAATTAGCTCCTTCGTCGTCGCTTTGCGGACTGTCGAAGAAATCTGCATATTTTACTAGTTTCTCTTCTCCAGTGTTATCATCGTCATCGGAAAAATCGTTAAATAGATCTACAGATTCATCATCGGATCCTTGGTCATGTTTTTCACTCTGTATTTCTTTCTTGTCCTCCTTCGTCAGATACTCGTCCAATTCTTGTAATTTAAAAAATTTGTCATCTACAACGGATGTTTTGGTTTTTAACTTTTTCATGAGTTTCTTCTGTTTCTTTGATTCTCTTTTCAACTTTGCTTCCTCGTCTTCCGAAACTTCTTCCTCAGAAATATTCTCTTCTTCCATCTCTACATTCTTGTCACTGCTATGTACAATTTCAGGTTTACTTGTGCTAATCGGCATCGTCAACTTCTTACTTCCAGCTAAAACCTTTGAGACATCAGTTAAGAAGTGTATAAGCTCGCTTTCATTTTGCAATTCGAGCTGCTGCCAGATCTGCTCTTCGTCGAAGCCTTCTGTTACAAGCTCTGGCAGGGCATTTGTGTTTCTTTCAGACTGTTCTTTTGTGAAGTCGTATAAACGTTTTATAGAATTCTTGAACTCCAGCGCTACATGATTTTGTACGCTATAAAAAAATAAACAAGAATTAGAGATAGACTGTTTTCATGTAGAATAGGTTAGAAAAAGAATACACAAGAAAATGATACACACCTTAAAAATTCCTCTGGTTTCTTAGTGTTATTATCAATCGTCGAAATAACATGATTAAGTACTGTTTCAGCCATTGTACATTTACATTTATATTAAAATCTTTAAAGAATAATAATGACCGAAAGGTTATGTTTCTCCCATGAGCTATCTCACTAGGATGGTAGCTACAGAGTATAATATCAACAATTATCGACGTAGATGGACTTGGAAGTGATAGTACCATTTATGGGTAAATCATATATATGGATGTGATAAAAGTAGAACGTGTAAAACGGCAGTATCGACATAATAACTAAGTGGCGCCATCTAGGTTCAGGAAGGAGAAACCACTTCGCCACTAGCTTGGGCGTTTCCCACGGATGGCGCTGATTAATTTAGCCTATAGCACTTGAGACTATAATAAATTTATGTTCAGAATATAAGTGGTTTTATTTTCAAGTTTTAATGATCACGACGTTTCGACAACCAGAAAGCAATTTATTAATTAACAAAATCAATCAGAAATTCAATAAGGAAGTTACCATTATCAGGTATCGGCCACAAGCCCTCTACGTTAACTATGTGAACTTGGCACCCGACTTTTCAAAAATTAATTTTTTTTTTATAAAAAAAGGTACCTGATTGTACCTCCAATAGTTTCGTTTGTACCTCCACTAATTAATAATTAAAAAAAATTAAAAAAATGGTCAGCACCCGACATTGAGATTTTTGAAATCGGTTTTCCCCGATTCTTTAGAATCGTTTGTACCCGCCGGAATCGCTTTTCCTTTCTTTTGTACCTCAATAGTTTAAACTTTATAGCAATTGTTGTACCGCGTAAGAGTGAAGTTGGTTAATTTTCAACTATTGAGGTACAAACGAAACGAAAAGTGGTACAAACGATTCTAAAGAATCGGGAAAAACCGATTTCAAAAATCTCAATGTCGGGTGTTGACCATTTTTTGAATTTTTTTTAATTATTAATCGGTGGAGGTACAAATAAAACTATTGGAGGTACAATCAGGTACTAACGAAATACTATCGTTTTCTATAAAAACAAATTAATTTTTGAAAAGTCGGGTGCCAAGTTCACATAGCCCTCTACGTTTACCATGTACCGACATTACCGACAGTCGTCGATCTAATGTCGACATATTATCGCAGATGGCGCTGGCTGCTTGGAGGTTTCCGCGAACCGAACACCTTTCGTCGAAGAACCAATGGCGGGGGTAGAACCCGAAGAAACACGGCGAACGTTCGGAGTGGGGGACCAAGACGAAGAACCGCTCCGGTGTGCGAAGCCGCAAACGCATTGGCGCAGACCTCGGTACGGTTCGCGCGACACGCTACTGCTCCAAGTCGAAAACGCGTGCGTTTTACTCCGTTCGTTCGTCGTGTGCGCGTGTGTTTATCAACCTCACGGAACGGGACCAAGCGTGTACAAGAGGCGAGGAGTGTGCATTTTTGGTGGATTCTGTGTGCTCAGAAAGTGTTCGACGCAGTGTACCCACGGATTCTTCCAGTGCTTTCGTCGCTTTTTGGATAAGTTTCGTACACACGGAGAAAAGGTATGTACCAGGAGTCGCTAGTTCCCCGAATCGATCCCGCGGCTTGTCGTTCACTCTTATTCGACCGATCGAACGGCTGCCACGCGTTCCTCTTATTAGGAACGAGATTTTCGTCGATATAGTCGCTACGAGATGAATCTTACCAGTAATCACGAGATAAATACAATCGTTACATGGAGATTCATTAAGAGGTTTTTATGTTTGATTGGAATAGTTCAGAATATATCAGTCTTCGATTATTTCCAGTGCTTAATATAATTTCATTCTCTGTGATTCGAATTTGTATTTAGATTTACTTCTGACGAATAGTGGAGAAAAGAATGCGTGCCCTTTATGATAACATAGTCGAATAGCTTCAAAAGCTAGCATCAAAAAGAACGAATCTATTCGTGGTTTTAAGAAATTTTTAGTCGTTGCATTAAGGACTGTGAAAACAAAAGCAATTTAATACGTTTAATTTCGGAGCCCGGCAGTGAATGCAAACCAAGTCCAGTACTCTGCTGAAGGGAAAGAGGATGAAATTCAATTAAGCGTTGTATATTTTACTCGTTATTCGAAATCGTTATCTCGATAGAAATGTTGCCTGGAATGGTGGATACAAAAGAGCTCGCGATTAGGCTCTGAATTTGTTTATCGTCCTCGAGCGGTCCGGTCCACGGACAGAAAGTTTACGCGCGCAAAGGTCGACGGGTCACGTGGACATTTCGTACACACGGAGAGGGGATCGGCTGGTCCGTTTCGGCTATAGTAAAAAAAGTTAGCGATGTGTTGCAGAAGTTCACTCGTATCTGTTCGGTACGCATCAAATTTTCTCGATTTTATTGCTCGGTGTTTACATCATCCAGTCTCGTACTTGTTACTCTGGAATTATTAGTATTAGGTGTAGAAATTAGTTCTCTGCCTTCACATTCAATTGTGGAATTCTGGAATGCGGGACAGATTAAAAATTGAATCTTCTGTTTTTTTTAAATATTAGGGGGACCAGAAAGTAATGTCGTTTCCTTTAACATTAAATTCAAACAAATAAATTTATAATATGTTTTCATTATTTAATCGATTCTATAATTGTCCTCGTTATCAATAACCTTCTGCCATCTAGTGTGCAAATTTTCAATACCTGATCGATAAAAATTGATTGGTACACGGTGAGCTGGTAAATAGTAAACAAGTATTTGCATTCGCAGAAACGACTACTTTCTGGTCCTCCTAATATTTAATTTGAATTCTGAAGAATCTATTATTTAAAATAGTATTTAAAATATTTTCTCTACAAATATTACCCACCTCTGATTGTACTCTCTTTCGTGAAAACGCGTTTGAATTTTCGCGCCGAATTTCGGGAGCACTGGATAGATTTTTCTAGACCATTATATTAGGTTGTCCCGAAAGTTTCTTTCGTGACTTGCACTCGGTTGTTTTGTGTAGCAGTGTTTATATAAATAAAGAACCTAATTTCTTAGATGTTAATGTTGTAACAGTAATGGAGCAAAATGAATCGTACGCAATTTAATAATGTAACGTTAGACATAAAATATTGTGTATGTATTATTTATTAACGAAATGGATGAAACTTTTGGGACAACCTAATAGTAAGTTCTGTATTCCCCTCGTTCGAGAATAGCAGATCGATTTATTTTCTTTAAAGGATTAATATCGTCGGAATTTCTGTGGTTGGATGCAGGAATTCTAGTGGAAGGAAACGAAGGGTCGCATTCGATACCTGGAAGGTCGCGCAAAGAAACGACAGTTTCAAAACTTGCGCGAACTCTCGATCCCTTCTTATCGAGTGTCGACTTCCGAGAACTTTTTCTTTTTGGTTATAGTTCGCGTATAGCATACGTTATTTACCACTTTCTCTGTCGGTTTAATCAGATAGACATCCTTGAATCTAATAAACGCGACATTTTTAAAGTGGGAATGTTTATCGATCTTATAGTGTAGGGGTTGGTGACAAAATTATTCATTTCAGCGAAGGAGTTACGTTCAAACGTAGAACCATGTAAACGTGTTATCGACTATAACCTCTAGTTCCGTCCAGGTGTTACATAAGCATATACAAACGCATGGAAATAAGTTCCCTAAATTTTAACATGTTTGATACGTCGTATCGATATCGATTCTTCCTTTATTAAATAAAAAATACAAAGCTTCCATAAAAATGCTACAGTCACAAATTTTTTAATCTGCCACCGGTAATGCCATCTCGCGGGTCTGCGCATTCAATCATATTTTAATTTCCGGAAAAAGGACTACCAACTTTTTAATTTTTATCTTTGATACCAAACGTCGTATGAATAAATCGTAAATATAAAAAAGTTCCGTCCTATCATTCTCTACAAGCTGATATATTTTTTAAATTCCATCTCGCGGGTCTGCGCATTCAATCACATTTTAACTTCCGGAAAAAGGACTATCAACTTTTTAATTTTTATCTTCGATACCAAACGTCGTATGAATAAATCGTAAATATAAAAAAGTTCCGTCCTATCATTCTCTACAAGCTGATATTTTTTTTAAAATTCTAGTGACGGGTCCCTTAGAATTTTCAAGCAGAAATAGTTCCGCGATCAAAGGGTTAAAGCGAGATTGAAATTCTTCACGAAGGAGCCAATTGTTTGCAAAGGTCGTTCGAAGTAGAGACCTTCCTTTAGTTCGCAACAGCTGGAAAATCGTGCAAAGGGGGGCCCCCCGTTGGTCGAGTTTTCCCTCCCCCCCTGTCGAGCAAGTCCATTCCCCTCTTAGCGTCGATTATAACGGGGCGCTGGCGTCGATTGCACGTGAAATTGGAGCGGACTTCGATCCTTTCCCGAACGGTACCCGGCATTTGATCGGCCTTAGCCCCCGCGTTCCACGAGGAAATAATATTACAGGCGCGCGCGCCCGCCGCTGCCTCGAGTTTCTAATGAGCCCCTCCAGACTTTGCTGGGGCCCGTTCCTTTACTCGACGAATACCGTAATTCTCAATGGACGTTGTTTTTTCTCTTTTTCTTGCTTCCTCCCCTTCGTCTCTCTTTCTCCTGCCGTTTTTCTTACCCCTCTGTCCGTTCCCCCTCCAACGATGCCCGACCTGGCCCCCTCCACTCGGGCCCGATGCGCCTCCTGTGGCCATCTCGCGGGCGAAAGTCGTGTGCGTGAAACGGTGGGTTAGCGATGGGAACAAGTACCCCGAAATGCAACATTGGAAACAAATCCTTGGTTAATTTTATTTTCATTTATTTCGTTTCTTTTGCATTCGTACATGTCCGCAGTTTATTAAGTCGAATAGCAACCCCTGACTGTACTTCGACTCTCTGCAATTCCAATCGCACCCAGGGGATGTTGACTCATGGTTTATTGAAAGGACCCAATTTTGCAATCCTACAGGACTGTTCGATACCAACGTAAAAGTATAAAGTTAATAGTGACCAATGACACTATTATTAGGTTGTCCCGTAAGTTTCTTTCGCGAGTTGCACTCAATTATTTTTATGTGGTCGTGTTTATATAAATAGGCGATCTAATTTCATAGATGTTCATGTTGTAACAGTAATGGAGCAAACTGAATCGTGAACAATTCAGTAATGTAACATAAAACGTACGATATCGTGCATGTATTAGTTATTAATAAAGCGAAAGAAACTTTTAGGATAACCTAATAGTTACAATACTAAATACCACATTAACGTCATCAATTCTCGCGATTTTTATTTTGTTTCCGGTGGGTGTTCATACACGTATGTGAACTCCTCCTGATCATACCTAATACCTAATACACGCGTACACGTACGATAATAACGATAGCGAATATCTAAAAATCGATTACAGTGTCAGTCCCATCGCTAGCCAACGTTAGTTGGAGTACTACCAGCGAAACGTATGTTTTTCGTGCGTGCGCGCGCGATCACGTTTTGTGGGGAGTTGCTGGACCGCTCTTGGGACTTCTCCTCTCTCCTTTTCTTCGTCGAGCACGGTGAAACGAGGAAGACAGAGAGGAGAGATCCTTGGCGAGAGTCCTGGAACCCAAGACGAGCGAACGAGCGACTCCGGTTACAGACTTCAAGGCTTAATGCGTATACTCCCGCGTTCCGTCAATCGTGGATTTACGAACGGTCACGGGAAAAATTCTTGCCGTGCGTTGTTATTGTGTCGACTTGCATCGCCATTACGGTCAATCTGTTTCAGACGTTTCCGAATAGGGGGCGTCCCGATGCGTTTCTATAGAAAGAACAGATTCTCACGATTCTAGCATACGATTTTTTCAATTTACCACAAATATTATCGCGATAATTATATTTCGTAACGAGTAATCGAATACAGTTAATTCGCTTGTATTTCGTAATTATACGTCGTAAAGATTAATTAAATACAAATAATTCGCTTATATCAATGCTTTTCTCGATTTTTCGTTTTCTGATCTCTCTCGTTTTCTTCTCGCCTCCGTTCACTTCGCTTCTTCCCTTGTTTCTCGATTTAACTAACACAACTCCTCACAACGATCTATCGAGACGTTTCAATTCAATATCGATTGCCGACATACAGGGTGTCCCAAAACTCGGGGAGGAGCCGGAAATGGGGGGTAGCTGAGACGATTCTGAACAACAATTTCCTTTGCAAAAATGTCGGATGGGGCTTCGTTAAGGAGATATTAAGCGAAAACCCCGACCAATCAGAGCGCGCGTAGACCGTTCGAGCGGCCGCGGTAGCGAAGGCTACGCGCTAGGTCGATGCTTCGATGCACGTCGAGTCACTTGTTCGCGTGCAAGCGCGGCCACCAGCGCGTAGCCTACGCTACCGCGGCCGCTCCAACGGTCTACGCGCGCTCTGATTGGTCGGGGTTTTCGCTTAATATCTCCTTAACGAAGCCCCATCCGACATTTTTGCAAAGGAAATTGTTGTTCAGAATCGTCTCAGCTACCCCCCATTTCCGGCTCCTCCCCGAGTTTTGGGACACCCTGTATACATAGGATTCGGTTAACTCCGAACTGAAGCTAGAGAAGGTCTTAAATATTTGAGTTCGTGCATTTTTCGCGCCAATTTTGGATCCCCTCTTGATTCGATTCCTAATCTTGATCTGCCTTGATCTTAATACTGTTTCTCTGCAGTGACCTCGAGTTATTCGAGGTTCGTTGCATGTAACGTTAAATGACAAGGTTGTTTCAAGGTCGTCCTGGTACAGGACACTCCAATTCTTTTCTTGATCTCGTGGGAAACGTAGAATTTAATAAAAGGAGAAGCGGTTGAAAACCCACAGCACTCGACATTTTCTTGCTTCCGAACATGGTGGACGAGCGGAGAAGCTAATCCAAAGAAAAAGGGAAAGATGGCGAACGAGTTACGAGGGTGAAGATGGTCGTACATCTCTAACGACATCTCGTCGCCGTAATTAGTTGTAATTCTTCCGTTCGTGACCTTAGGAGGCGCGTCGACGGAATACGATATGAAGGAAAGGAGTTTTATCTGGCGCATACACGCGGCTGGACTCTTCTAGTAGACGACGGCAGCGGCGCGACGGTGAATGTAAAACTGCCAGAACGCATGCAGGAATGTAGATTTTTCTTGTTAACTTTCTACACGCCTCTGACGTCACGAGAATCATTGTCGAATGCATTACGGGGCGCGTGGTAGTTTTAAATATATGGAAAAAAAGAAAAAAAAACGTGGCCAAAATGTGTAAAGTCCATTTCCTCTAGCAATCAGATTCTAAGGTCCGTCGTTGAGGGAGTATCCTGAATTAGGAGGTCTAAAAAAAGCGGTTTTTCGTGAATTTTTTTAGGATGGAAAAAATAATTAATTTTGTCGAACTTTTTATCCTATTTTCATACGTATTTGAGTAGTCTGTACAAATTTTTTCAACGAGAAATATTCAAATTGAGTCGACTGCGACGCACATTTGTAGAGCTCCTCACAATTAAAACCTCCTATCGGCGGGAAATATGCAGGTCGTAATTTTGGTTTGACACAAACAAAAAAAAAAATCAAAAGGAAATTTTCATTTTCATATATTTTTCTTCTATATGAATATGTTTATTTTACTAAATTATAGTGTAAAATATATTTATTTTGGTAATCTAAAACGAACGAAGTACTTTTCCTCTGCATTATAAACATACATTCAATGTAGTTCTTCAATGAATACTTCTATTAAGAATCTTCATAAAATGAGTGATGGAAAGAGATATTCTTCAATCGCAAGAAATAGTTTCTTCATCTGTGTATCATATGTACACAGTTTATTTTCAGGTTAAAATAATGGTTAAAATAAGTTAAAATTAATGGTTAAATTTAAGGTTAAAAGCTATGGAAAGTATTCAATTTTATGGTTTATGTATTAATGTTATTAATGATATTACGTTATTAAAACGAAACGTATTTTATTTGATGTGTTAGCTTATCAAAATAAAATGTTTATTTTCATGCTTTAACTATAGATTACCAAAATAAGTTATTTTATTTCACGTTTTACATTATCAAAATAAAATATTTTATTTCCTGAAATTTTATATCCCATTTGAAATACTATTTTATTTGAATTCTGAAGAATCTATTATTAAAATAGTATTCAAGATATTTTCTCTACAAGTATTACCCACCTCTGATTGTAGGTACAGTACAGGTTTAGCGATCCCGAGGTACCCTAGCTATAGGGGGCCAATGGGCCCCAACAAACTAATTACGTTTCTCTACATTTTTTCCATTCACCGGCGTTCCTATTAGAATACTACAAAATGTAAAAGCAATGTTAAAATTAATGAATATTCTAAAACAGTCCACTGTAAGACTGGTACAACAGGTGTTACAGTGGCGTAGACGATTTCGCGCCCTCATAAATAGATAAAAGTTAAGTAAAAGTGATTAGTGAGACTCTAGAGTTCGCGATGCATCCAGGAAGACTGAAAAAAATTGTAGCTTGCCGTAATGGTTGAGTTTACGGATGAGGGAGCCACGGAATTTCTATATTTGCGAGAATCTAACGGTTGATGCCATCGATGATGGGTTTTCCTCGCTTCTGAACGCGCACAATTTTACTGAAATTCAATGGTCCGTTAGGCTGTCTTTTTAGGGTTCGCCAAGCGAATCAGAGCGACGGAGCGGAAATTGGAATTGGGATTCCCAAGAGGTTCGTCCAACCCATAAGTTAGATTCTTGGAATTTATGGAAGAGAGGGTATTTACCTCGAGGTATTCTATTAGATTAGACGGGTATCGGTGATCGAGTAATTGGATGACGATCATCAAATGAATCGCCTGCTCATTGAAAATCGCTCGATTACACGAAACAGATTAAATGTCTGGACGCAGGATGCGTAACGGCTACTTACGCGAAGTTTCCTTTAAATTGCGCGCTATTAAAGTCATTACATTAATAAGGGAAAAGTGGGATAATCGATGTATCCTTTTTGTGGCGTGTAAATGCAAATGAGATTGATAGACCAACATGTTTATGGAGAAGGGAATAGAAGTAAAATTTATACGGTGAATGTTGTATAACTCTTCGTTTTCGTTCGAAAAAAATTATGCGTTACATTCTATATCAATTTCGCGATAAGAAAGATAAGTATTGTGCAATGAATGAAGTACATAATCTGTAAAAATAAGCCCAAATAAGATACGTGACGATGTTTAGCAACTTGAAATCTAATCTTAAAAGTCGTAAATTGTAGGTTTAGATGCAGGTCCAGTAAACACCAATAAATTTCATTATCCTGATTAAACGATTTCGTAAGCATCTTTTTGGTGCAAATATTTGACTCTTGAACAGCGCTTCGAAAAGTACAATTTCAAGTCTTTGGTGGGGAATATAATTGTAACGAAGGTGTAGAAAAATATTGTATATTTACATAATTTATTTACACTGGCAAGTTTGGTGATAAAGAAATCACGGTTTCCGTAAATGTACACTAGTAAACGTTATTTAACAAAGTCGCTAGTCTTTTCTTGCTTCAAAGCTAATAGACACTTTTTCGATGCGCGATCGCGTAAATGATTTAGAGTTATAAGTTCGTTCTCTAAAGTTTCACTTTGATGTTCGAAGTATGTTATTAATTTCTGAAGCATTTCTGTAGCTTCTGCATGATTCAAACTAGTTAATTCTTCGTGACACCTGTTATCTAGAAAAGCTTTTGTTTCTTCATCTTGAGCCTCCTCTTCTTCCTGGGTGGACAAACATACGGTAACAAGGTTGTCTTCCAATAGGAGCTGGTGATCCGTACTGTCATTAGGTATAGATTCCCCTAACAAATTTTCACCAGAAATCGTAAGTCTGATTCCATGACGCGCTTTCCATCTTCCTAACCATCCCACACTAGCAGTGAAAGTAGGATCTCCGCTAAACTTGTTGTTAAGACTGAGAGCCTTTTGTCTCAGCATCGGTCCTGATATCGAGACACCATTCTCACGTTCTTGCATGTACCACACGTAGAGGGCTTCGTCGAGCATAACGTTCTTTGCTTTTTTAATCGTTCCTCTATTGCCTAAACTGTCCCTGGAAACCATCTTAGCACAAAAGCCTTCAATTTCCTTTCTGTTCTTTTTCCAGTCGGAAACAGTCGATGCCCCTACCCCCAAGTCAGTAGCAACGCGTTTCATCGGCTCACCTTTGTCGATTCTGAATAGAGCTTCCAGTTTCTTCTCCATAGTCAATGTCACTTTTTTTCTTTTCCCTGACATCCCTAGACACTTCAAACGTATAGAATACACTGTTCTGTAACAAATGATATATATGGTAACAAGCAACAGCAGAGAGCTGTGTATAGATGTGTCATGACCTACTTGAGATATTCCTACGTGTGACATACCATTCAATCGCACAAATATCAACATAACATGAAGAAATGGAGTATCTTCTAACAAATAAGAATTTAGATTATTGATTGATATTATTTTTATCCATATCGCGTTGTAATAGAGTGATTTATTACATATTATCATCAAATGATTCATTTACTGTATAGTGAATATAGTGACATATAAATGTAAACAAACAACAAGGTTGACAGGATGTTACCAGAAGAGGTAAATGACATAAATCTTCCATTTATTAATTAAAAAGAAAGAAGTCTTGTTATCTCGAAACTGATATTTTCTTCTAAAATTCTTGCAATTTCCTACAAGCGTCGAAACTGTTAATTATATCGACAAACAAATCCTCGTTTGAGAGGTTATGTAGTCCAGTCTTGTCGACGTCGTTTTCACTTAGGCATACGTCTAAATGAGCCTCCAACGAAATATGATAGTCGAAGAGTCCGACTCACCTCAAGTAGAACGTTATTGTGTTTACGAAACGATCGCATTTAAACTCACATTCTAAGTGTCACCTAACCACCAACTGATAGGTGAGCAACATCTTGCTCGTAGCGACCTCTGCCATTTACTCGTAGAAATGTAATCAAGAATCAGGAAGTTTAGTGATTGCATTATTTACAAATTGTAGGTCAACTATGCAGTATAGCCGAAAAGTACATATCGCACAGTTGACCTTAGTGGTTCTCTAACCACTCACGAAATAACGTCAAGGTTAGGTCAGATTCCGCCATTTTTTTAGCTAATTCCGCGAAATTCAAGAACATAGGCTTCTTTATTATTATCCTTATTATTCTTATGTCTTATTAGGCTTATTTATTATTCTCTTTGTGGAGGAGATTAATTTAAGCGATCGCTGATTGTAAATTTGATACGGTTAGTGTAAAGCGTGGCCAAAATTTAACTGTATATTTTACTTACAATTAGCTGCAAAACTGCTTAGAATAACATATTAAATTGTAAATAGAAATGATTGTGGAGAAAATATTTAGGAAATGAAGCTAAACAATATTTATTCGCCAAAAAAATGACATTTTCAGCATACAAACATTGCAACACGATATGCTTTTCAAATTGAATTAATTAGCTGGAAAATGACGGAAACCCGGTCTAACTTTGAGCTAACCTAGCCTTATTTCGTGATTCTGATTGGAGGGTCTTTAGTTGACCTCGTTTCCCTTGAAATTCATGAATTTGTGTCTAAAGTGGGCCTTTCCGACGAAAAAAGCGACGATCTGTGCGTGTCTTGCCACGAAGTCATCGACAACTTCTGTTCGACGATACTCTATTCATCGAAATTCAAATCACCCACTTCCAGCGCGTCCGGATGATTCCCGGGTCCATTGTATTCATATCGTCATTGTAAATTCCCTCGCGAATTCGTACACGTTCCTAACTCGAGAATGGAGGACTAATGTGGCACGTGGGAGTGGAAGATGCCATTAACGCGAGACTTACAAAAGGCACCGCTATGGCGTGGACCAGAATGCGTGCGAGTAGATAGCGTGTAGCAGATAGTCGGGTCGTAGGCATTTTTAGCGAGATAATACGTTTCATTCAGTCACGCCTCTAATAATTTCAAGAAGACCTGTTTACGCCCTTCTCGTTCATATACGTGCTTGGAAGTTAATGTCCGCGCGGAATATAAATTTGTCGTGGTTACATATAGGACGACAGATGGAGCGGAGGGGGTAGTTGCCGCGTGACCTTGACCAGTCAATATTTTCTGCCTTGTAGGGAACGCAATTGGCGCCAAAACTTTGACAATTTTTTCTGGGGAAACGGTTCGTTTGCGACGCATGGTTCCTTATGAACTTCTCAGCCTCTCGGCGAGTAGAACATGTAGGAATATTATTTAACCTGGAATTTCTTTAGCGGAAGTGAAGAATAACAAATTTCTGAACACTGTCGATTTGTTCGTAAGCAGTTCCCTCGACGATACCGGGTGGTTCTCTAAAGTTCTTCGCTGAAATTAAGTATAGGTAGTGATGCGAGTCGCGGATTCGAGCCTAAAATTTCCGTGACACTGCAAGTGGGTACCCGTTGGCCTCAAAAAACCAGTTTTTAATGAGCGGTTCGCGCGCAAACGATTTGCAACGAAATTCGTTTATCTCGTTCCTGGTTTCCGTGAGATCGAGAACACGGCGTATAATTGCATAACATAACTCGTTGCCCAATCTGTTCCGTGAAAGTTATAATTTTACAATTAACGTCCGCAGGAAACCGAATGACTCACTCGCGCCTCGTAATTAAGACGGCGGATCCTTGTGCAAACGAATCGTTATCGGTTCGGCAAACCCTTTGCGGACCTGCGTCGAGTCTGGCTCGACGAAAGTGTAATACGACAAAATTGGAACGTTAGGATGATCGTGAAAGGTTAAAATGGTCGAAAAGGGAAACAGCGCCGACCTTAGCCAATCTGGTATCCTGAGAAACCCTAACTTTTATTATTATATATAGAAATCTTAATTTAAAACAAGTTTAAATTAAGATAGTGACGCGGTATTAATTCTGTGGTAAAATAAAAATAATTTGGGGCACCTTGGTTTCCCTGATACGTGGCGCTCTGCGCAAATCGATTACGCATCATAATTAAGATGGCGGGTAAAGGGTCGAAATGGTCGAAAAGGAAAGCAGTGCCGACCTTAGCCACTCTGGTGCCCCTGAGGAACTCTAATCATATAAAATAAAATAATTGGGGGCAGTTTGGATTCTTCTGATGCACCCAAATTGATTATGCATCTTTAAATGGAGTTTGCGGTAAAAGAAAAATGTAAGGTGGAAGATATTTTTTACCCATGTTGAACTCGACGTTGCGATCGGGGAATGTCAGTGACACGGTGCCCAAAGGTCGCGGAAAATAATCGTAACTAATCATACCTCTGCCGAGATTATCGTAATAAGTGTTTTTCCGAGGCCAACAGAGAGGTCGTTGTTTCGTGACCGTGTAAGAACCCCCGACAGTTACGAAGTTGGTAATAAACCAGCGATTGTGCGATAGTTGCGCCATTGGCGTGCATTTTCAACGGCAGTTCTCAAATCTATATTCGAATACTCAGTTTGCATCAATTCCAAATTAAAACTAGCTAGTTGTTGTTGCTCGCTTAATTCATATAGGTATTCGTGTTAATTTTGTGTGCGACCCTTTACGGGCCACACAAGGAACTTCCCGATTTCCGATTACAGCGCCATCTATCGCGAATAAAAAAAAGTGTTTGAAACTAGTGTTTTGAAAAGGTCTCATAGCCAGCTTTCACAGTGCATGATAAAGAATGAGGTGTTCCATTAAAAAAATCATGCTGACCTTGACGTGACTTTGACCGGTCCTTTGAAGGTCGAACGGACACGATCGTTCAATAGAATTTTTGAAACCCTAAAACATTTCTCTAAACCATTTTTCTCACCAATGTTCCATTTTGGAAATATTTGACTGTATCCATACTTTTGGAGCACTTTGTACGTATATATATGTGTATATATGTATATATGTATACATATATGTGTTATACATGTGTTATACATATGCATACGAATGTAATAATAGTAATATATGTATATATATTATTTCCGTTTAGTTATTCGCTCATAAATTTATATTCTCCTATCTAGATTGCGTTATTGAGTTAAGTTTTCTTAAAAAAACTACTGGACCGAATTAGAACAAAATCTAATCAGCTCTAAGTTAGATTGATACACATCGATTGCATCATCGATCATTTTGATCTCGCTATTAGTTTCTTTAGAAAACGTTAACGAAAAATTTGTTTGCATACATACCGGAGATCTGCTAAAAAATCGATTTTTCATTTTAGGGGCAAGTACAATAACTTCCCTATAAATCGGGAAGTTAATAATTATAAAATCAAAAGGAAATCCCACGAAGGAAGTATTATATACTTATGAATTAATCTAGATTTCTTTGTTTTTTAATCAAGTTTTAAAAATTAAACAGTTGTGCGAATACTTATTGCTTCAATATTTCTATCGATTAATTGTATTTTTTCTTATTAATTTCGCAACTTACATAAATAGCTATTCTTTTTGTACTCTATCTATTCTAGAGTTTTCCAGGAATATGTAGAATGTCATTGCTTATAAAAAATAAGTTAATAAATTACAATGTTACATAGTTTTTTTTGGAAATTGATCGGTGTACGAATACTTTCTACACCCACTGTATATTCAAATACTCAGTTTGCATCAATTCCAAATCGAAAAATGTGAAAATTCATGCATTCGATAAGCCTGTAAAACTTGTACAAAAATAAATCCTTGTCTCTGATTGGAAGGGGTTCAAGTGGCGAACCGGAAGTCATCAGACGCGACCTCTTCTTTGGGGCGGGAGATGGGGGGGGGACCACCGTGAATTGGTCGAACTGTCGGCGCCTTTTTCATCGGGGCTTACGATTTAATAACGCTCAGAAATTGAAATTAAACGTCGGCGTCGTGTGCAAACTTCTGAGAAACCAGTGATGTCATCTAGATTAACGAACTGTCGTCCAGCTAAACAGATTACCGAGCCGCGAATGGTGTCGTCTCGCAGTTGTGCAAAACGGTTTCGATTTTATCTCTCGAACAGGAAAGATCGCGCCGAGCTGAAACTTAAAAGTTCCTTCCTTCCTTCCTTCCGTGTTACTTTTGCGTAATTAAGACTTTGCGTGTGAATTGGCAAAATTGCCTGCGAGCTGCGCGGAGGAAGGCAATCTTTTTACGATAGCAGCGCGCCGAGCCCTTTCATTCATCTGGCATAACAGTTCCTGGCCGGAAGCATTTCTTCGTTGTGAGAAGTAGAACGGCCCCGCTTCTGTGCAGACGAACACAAGACGAACTAAAACGCGCGTAACGTGTTCGGAAATTATGGCTCGACTGGGAAAATGTTGTAAAAATAGAGTACTCGTGCGAAGTAACACTTCGGGGCGAACTTGAGTGGAATACGAATAAAACAAAAGTTGCGTGGAAGAATCTCAGAAATTCTATATTCTATATATTTCATATATTTTATTTTCTTGTTTGGTTACATAAAATCACTAAAAATTAATGCGAGTTGAATATAGAATTATATATTTCGTTAATTAAGAATTTCCCCTTTACCGAGATTATGTTATTTTCGCAATTTTTCCAGATAAATAAATTCACGGTTTGATAGTAAACAAGCATTCCTCGAGAAAGAATTATCAACGTATTCACGTCCAATTTTAGAAATGAGCTCGGTCGTCGATCAATTTTGCTGTCGCGGCCTTATTAATAATCAAAGTGTTTGTGAGTCAGTCTGTTGATAAATTCGTAACAAACAGCCGCGATAAAAATGCACTCCGCTAGCTTACATAATTACTGCGACACCAGGCATCGCTTTGTAACAATCTTATCGCATTTTACGTGACTTATTAACTCTTCGACTGCGGGATCATTTTTGCTGAAAATGGTTAATAAGTAGATTTACCCAAGAAGTAGATCAAGGCCCAACGCACACGGGCGCAACCGATTCGAAATTAGTGTTGCAAACCGTTTGCGCTCTTTGTTTTACCTAGATCCACCGTCGCATGCAACTACAGTTTCAGAGTGGCTTGAAACTAATCAGTTGCGCCCGTGTGCGATTTGCCTTACCCAAATTAATTGGAAGACTTGCAACGAATAAAAGTCAGCGTACAACGACGAAAGGTACTCAGTCTAAAATACGCAACGAAAATTGCCTCTACTCCAAATAATCCAATCTATCACAACATATTTTCCAACAAATATTTAGACCTATATACAAAAAGGCTCAAATTACCAACTCCATTTCACACCAGGATTACTAAGTACTTCAACTCATACAATACTGAAAAAACACAAATTATGGAACGCAAACATGGAAATATAGCTCCCTGGACCGTAAAACCTCCAAAAATCAGTACAGAGTTGGCAGATATTCCAAAAAACCAAAAAAGTCCAATAGAACACAAATCTAAATTCCTAGAACTGGATTATAACTTCACGAGCCACAATAAAATGTATACTGATGCATCAAAAACGGAGAATGGAGTGGGATATGCTGTCATCACTGAAAACACCGAAATAAAACAAAGCCTACCTAAATCTACCACTATCTTTACCGCTGCAGCCTACGAAATACTGAAAGCTGTCAACCTTATATCTACACATCCTTTACAAAACCACGTTATACATGGTTTATACCACGTTGTATATTCCGACTTCATAAGTGTAATAAAAGCCTTAGTGAACGTAAACGAAAAGAATAACTCCGAAATCGTCCAAAAAATCCAGGAAACGTGGACCAAACTTACAAATAAAAACAAAAACATAACAATTACTTGGGTACCTTCCCACCAAGGCATCACTGGCTACGAAAAAGCAGACCTCATTGCGAGAGATGCGACAACCATGACTCCAAATAATGAAATAGAAATCCCTTACCAAGACTTGATTACAAGAATACAACGCTCATCGAAAGAAGAATGGAATAAAATATGGAACAACAAAAGTACAAAAACTCACAATATAACGCACGACTTTTATCAAACAGTATCCCAACACTCCATGACCAGGAGAAAAAGAATAATAATGACTAGATTGAGAACCGGACATTCAAAAATCACACATGAATACATATTAAAGAAAACGGACCCTCTCCACTGCGACTCCTGCAATAAGGAAATCACAACTGACCACCTACTATACTAATGCAGCAAATTCGATCAACAAAGAAGGAAGTATAATCTCAATCCAGAAACAGCTCTAACATCCCAGGAACATATGCAAAATACCATCAACTACCTCAAGGACACCAAACTCTACAGTAGTATATAGCACCACCAGAAACCCAATCAAATTCGTCGCTAATTACCGTGCAGTAGATGCGACGTAAAATAAATCCATATATAAGAAAAAAAAAAGTCAGCGTAAGTAGTTGGCGAAAAATACGGACAGTTTCTGCAAAACTTGGCGAAATTTGGCTCGAGGCGACCGGTGCACCGTTAAACCTAGCGTAAAAGTCATCCGCTGTAGGGAGATGTCTCATGGCGACAATTGCCACTGAAAAGAATGAATCGTAAACGCTGCGTCGGTCAGCCAACCAAATATAGGCGTGTCGTCATGTCGTTTGAACTTGCCAGTCCTCGTCACATACCTTTTTTACTCTCCACAAGCCTTGTCCATTCGTCGCCGAGCTGGTAGTAAACTTGTCCGGGCTATCAGTGTCAATAATAGCCGGTATCTCTTTCGAATGGACTCGGGGACGAGCCTCGATCATAATACAGCTCCGATTTCACCTGGTCACCCTGTCTCATGGTTTGTCTCAGACCTTCCGGTGCGTTCACCGTATTTCCTGGCTAATTTCGTGCTTCCTGTCACTGACGAACCGTCCTCTAACGCCGCGCCGTCTCGAGACTGCGATACTTCCGCCTCCTATGGTCTCGTTCTTTTGTTAGCCGAGGCTTTGGTATTCTTCGTTTCTTTGCTATTGTTTCGCGTAACGATACAAAGGACTTTGGCAAGCCATAGTGTATCTATGTCGCAGGGAAATGGTAAAAATAGAGATTCGATCAAATCCCTAAGGTAGATGATCAATTCACGGAAGATGTTAAAATAACAACTCCGCAAGGTCATTTCCCTAAAGAAAGTAAGTGATTTGATCAAATCCCTCAACTGTCTTAGCAAAAAGGTGAAATAATATTGTTTAGATATTGAAAGTATTTATTTAGTAAATCATGCGTTATTAAAAGTAGAATAGGTAATACAACAATACTCATTGAAACATAAATTATTTATTCGAGACTAATTAGCAAAAGAAATAGGCACTTGAGCTGATATTTAAAAAAAACAAAAGAAATATTTTTGGGGAATGTAATTAATAAATTATTTATGTTTCTACGACTATTGTTGTATTACCTACTCTACACTTAATAACGCATGATTTACTAAATTAATACTTTCAATATCTGAACAATATTATTCCATCTTTTCACTGAAACAGTCAAGGGATTTGATCAAATCGTATTATTTCATCTTTTCACTAAAACAGTCAAGGGATTTGATCAAATCGCTTCTTTTGTTTAGGGAAATGACCTCACAGAGTTGTTATTTTAACATCTCCCGTGAATTGATCATGTACCTTAGGGATTTGATCAAATCTCCATTTTTATCATCTCTCCGCGACATATCTACACGCGCTCTAATCTATGCATGCTCGCAGCTTCCTAAAATCTTCGCGAGGGACCTCCACCGCTCTGGTATTTTTTAGATATCCTCGTATCCGCTTCCTTGTCCTTTCTTGCGCCTAATGCAGAGCGATTTCGAAGTCCTGCGACAAAATTCACCAATAAAGATGAGCCAATGAATTTTCTTCTTAACGAGACTTAATCGCGTTGAGTCGTGACGTGTCGTATAGTGAATAAAAGTATCCATTATGAAATATATGGGGTACTCTGATGGAATGAGATGGAATGATTCTTCTTATTTTGGGTTGTTAACAAATATTAAAAATAAATCAATGGCAAGTGTATAGAGTTCGATTTAAAAGTCCGGTGTCGAATTCGAAACTCGAGGCATTTAAGGGTTAAATAATTGCTGAAGAAGGTCATTATAATTCTGGTAGTTGAAATGTCGACAAAGTATACATTTATATATATCTTTATATATTTCTCTTCTATATATCTAAATATATTGCACATTGTGGTAGGTTGTTTTTTAATTGCGAATATTGTAGAGGAAGTACGAGTCAAATTAGGCGTGCTATATTGTGGTGGTAGTAGATTCTTCTTTCTGTTCTATATATCTAAATATATCGCATATTGTGGTAGGTTGTTTTTTAATTGCGAATATTGTAGAGGAAGCACGAATCAAATTAGGCGTGCTATATTGTGGTGGTAGTAGATTCTTCTATTTTATTATTTTTTTTTGTTACCTGTTCATATTCGTATTCTTCAACGTGGATATTCTCCTTTATCTTTATATATTTTAATATAATAACAACATTCATTGAGTAATTCAATGAAATGGGTTGTTAAGGTGTTTTCTATTTTTTTTTTTTTATAGCGTTACGTCTGGGTTGTTTTTGCCTCCCTATAGAATTTTACTTAGTATTTAATTTAAATAATACGCGGTTAACAAAGCAATCCAACTCGAATGCAACAATTAAAAGGCGACCCGAATTTATTAGAGACTAGTAGAGATGGTCTCAGTTATGCTGTTGGTAAACATTTGTACCCTTATCAGGACCTAATCAGAGCACCGCTAATATACACTATTGGAATAATATTTGGACCAGCTATTTTTTGCAACGATGCGGTTTGAATTCAAAATATTTGCCGTTCCTGACCTGGTCAACAGTTTCAACACCAACGTGGTCAAAATTACAGTCAGTGTAAAAAGTATTCGTACAGCAACCACTATTAAAATAAATAGTTCCTGTTTGGTACTTATTACACTTATTACACTGACTGTATATTATTTATCATTCGTTATCCGGATCCAATCGAACAGTTAATCTATCGTACATTCAATTTTAATTTTAACATCTAATATCTAATTTCTAACTTCGATTTAATTTAAAAAATCGTTTCAATTTACTTGCTCGCTGTTTACCAATTCCACGATACCTTTATCCCAGCGTGCCCACGTGATAAGATTAATGCAACGAATGCGACGATAAAGCCACGATACCGATATCAAATATTGTTCCATGAAAAGGTATCGTGTCTCGAAGTAGAAGTGGCCGTCCATTACTTGGAACAAATTTTTTTTTTTCGGTGACTTGTCTTGTAAAAGCAGCGATGACGTTATGATTTATGAACTCATCGAACTACACACATCTCGTCGACTCGTTCGATAAGTTCCAGATGTTCCAACACTTTTGATAAAGACACAGACACGCTTCCTCGAAACACTTACTCCACGCGAAATCCTTGTCTCTTCAAACTTAATCCGCTGTTGCATTTTTTTCATTGGGTGAAGAAAGCATTTTTCGTCTGGCAATGATGCGTATCGGTTAGCTTTATAAGAACAGTTTCTTTGAACGCAAAGTGTTCATTTGAATGCTAAGTTAATTCAGGAAATTATGAATTAAAGTTAGTGAGGTTGCAGCTAATATTCCATTAATTTTGTTCTTTGCTCGAGAAAATAGAGAGTTCGTTTAATATTTTTGTTGTCAAACAACGACTATGCATAAGGAAATAAAAATAGTAATGGAGGTAATCCCATAGGCTGGGAAGTAAAAATGTATATTGCGACTCTATTGCGCGATCTGCTTAATTGCTTCCTTTCCAATGTTTACAAGTGCATCGTTAATTTTCACTGCGTTAACTTTCATCGTTCAGGTTCGACTACATAGGTACCGTATGAACTCATTTATTCGCTCGCAGAATAGGAAGTACAGATTCTACCGGAAGCACGGTGGATGCGCCACGATAGAAACGGAGAAACTTGAAAGGTTTCTGCAGCAATATCTCGATAAGAATTGAAAAACGCTCTCAGATCGATCGATTGCGTTAATCCTATAGTGGCGTTATGTTACCGACCAAAGATACGAGACGTTGTTTTATCGTTAGTCACACAAAACTCTTGATTGCACTTCAGCTCGTTAAACAACGCATAACCTCCAAACGACTTTCGACTGACTAAAATTCTTCTAGCCTCGACACGCACATGCATTTATTTATTTGAACAGTTCCTATTTTGTTTCATTATATAAACTATTATTATAAAAAAATGAATGACCATTATTGCCATTTTGCGTGTAGAAGACTTAAATAATTAAAAGAAGACTTAAATAATTAAATCCTGATGAACAGTCGCTATATTATAAAACGTGAAAGTCGCAGGACATAATGTAACATATAATTAAGCGCAGCAATTTCAGTCACGTTTCGTCTGACATTTTACGATACGTCACCGCTAATTTGCATACCCGTGAAACGCGCGCGTGTGTGCGCGCGCATGTTTACCAAAATCATCGGAGAAAGTGCATGTTCGCAGCTTCCTAAAATCTCCGCGAGGGACCTCCACTGCTCCGTTATTTTTAGATATCCTCGTATCGCTTCCTTGTCCTTTCAGGCGTTCGATACGGAGCTATTTCGAAGTCCTGCGACAAAATTCGTCAATAAAGATGAGTCGATGAATCTTTTTCTTAATGAGATTCAGACGCGTTAAGTCGTCGTGTGTGTCACTTCGCGGTAATCGACACTTCCGGTTGCTTTGTAATCCGGTTGACACGTTTCCTGCCATAACTTAACCTCCAAGCTGCGCCACTTTGGCGCTGGAGGTGTCCTTGGAGATTTTTATTATACTTTTTTTATTTATTATCACGCCGTATGTTTTATTATATCCCGCGAATTACCCTGGAACCTCGTTATGCAAGTTTCGGAATTCGAGGTCTGTTCTCTCGTAATTCTACTACGAAGAAACGCGTGTTCAGCGCGTGTAAAACCACGCGCAGATAAAACCACGACGCAGTTGCGGGCCTGTGAACGCTAAAAAAAAAAACAGATTATAAAACGCGAATGTAAAACAAAACTTTGAGAAGCACACGTTGGACAGAATTTATGCGCTCGTGAAACCGTTTTAGGGCAGTGGTAATTTCGCATGATTGGATTCCAAGTACCGAACGAGTTCCCTTTAGTGCGTTCACCGTATTTCCGGTACGATCTCTCGTTTCCTGCTACGCTGACAAGCGTTTCAATAATTCCGTCGGTTGCATCATCGCTCGACGACAGGCGCCATGAACATTTATTTGTTAAACGATATTCGTTACCACCTCGTGACATCATGTTTGCCCACGATTAAATGATTCCTTTTCAACGGTCACCGACGCAGATTTTTTGTCCGTGTCGTTCTCGTTTTGCACACTTCCTCTTTGACAGTAGGGAGAAAAACTCTGTTCAAGGTTAGCGAGGCTTTGCGTTTAGCGAGAGCCCGCGTTTAGTGATGCTTTGCATTTAGTAGGATCAAGACTCAATGATTATACGGTTAGTGAGGCTCCTAGCTTTACTGGAGCCTCGTGCTCAGTGAAATCTCGCGTTTAGTGAGGCCTTGCACTTAGTGGGAC
>NC_071982.1:4880461-4881960 GCF_026283585.1 Hylaeus volcanicus
TGCTCAGTGAAATCTCGCGTTTAGTGAGGCCTTGCACTTAGTGGGACCAAGAAAAAATGAGATTCCACGCTTAGTGAGGCTCCTAGCGTTACTGAAGCCTCATGCTCAGTGAAATCTCGCGTTTAGTAAGGTCTTGAACTTAGTGGGACCAAGACAAAATGAGATTCCACGCTTAGTAAGGCCTTGCACTTAGTGGGACCAAGAGAAATTGAGATTCCATGCTTAGTGAGGCTTCTAGCGTTACTGAAGCCTCATGGTCAGTGAAATCTCGCGGTTAGTGAGGCCTTGCACTTAGTGAGGCCTTGCACTTAGTGGAACCATGACTCAATTAGATTCTATGCTTAGTGAGACTCCTAGCGCTACTGAAGCCTCATGCTCAGTGAAATTTCGCGTTTAGTGAGGCCTTGCACTTAGTGAGGCTCCACATTCGTCGAGGCCCTGCACTTAGTGAGTTTCTACGCTTAGTAAAATATCACACTAAGCAAAACTTTACGCTTAGTAAGGCTCCTAGCTTTCTGAAGCCTCACCCTCATTAAAACTCAATGTTTTACGCAGAGGTCTTACGCTTAGCTCTTCGTTCACTAAGGCCCCGTTGTCAATGATGGCGCCTTGCTTAAAATTTTCAGACCAGACGCCTATGGTCCCGCACCCATTAACATATGTAAATCGCGTTCCAAGAGCCGTCCTCTTATGAAAACGTCACGATTGGTAATTAGATACAATTTGTATACGAGTAATCCATTAATCGGCCCCGAAGCGATGTACACTCGACACTCGACCGTTTGGCAGCCAGTTCGAGTGCTATTTAAGCTCATAAACGTTCGTCTAACGGTCAATCTACTCATACCAGTAACTTCGATCCTCTGCAAGTCAGCTGTCTTCGCGAAACTTCGCTCTTTTTCATTTCAATTGACGTCTAACATCGCGGTAGGTATAGGGAAGCTTAAACGCTCACCTTTGAGGAACGCTAACCCCACTCAACATAATCTGAGTTGACTGAGCAGACAGAAAGAGGTATTGTGTGGTTGGAGCAGTTGGAACGCATTCGTTACTGTGTATTAAAGATTGAGGAGCTCGCAGATATAAATGGATTCATTCAGGCTGCAAGAGATCACCTATCCAAACATCAACCGAACGTGTGGCTTGATTTCGCTGATTAGATGGAGTATCTGTCCTGAGACCTGGGTAGAATGGGATTTATCCATAAAAATTGGATCTAGACATAAAAATTTGCAGGTGAAATGAAGTAGGCTTCTTGAGTTTTTAAGTGATTAGATGGAATAGAGTCGTTATTGCAGCTTGCTACTATTCCTAGTTGAACCCTCACTAAATTATTATTGATAGGTTCCTTGAGCCTCTGATCCCTCAAGAACAAATATCCTCAGTAATATCAGTTATCCACATAAATTTGCTACTAGTCCCAAGTAAAGTGAAGCCCCACTAAATTATAAATAGGTTTCTTGAGTCTGTGAGGGATTCTCTCACCAGCCTCTGATACC
>NC_071982.1:4881970-4885436 GCF_026283585.1 Hylaeus volcanicus
CAAAAATTTGCTACTATTCCCGAGTAAAGTGAAGCCCCACTAAATTACAATAATGAATAAGTCGCTGATTCCTCAGGACGTCCCTGATTTATGGAATCAAATATGTTCCGCGAGTCTGAAGAAGCAACTGACCGTGCCAAATTGCAATCAACCCTCGCTGATTAGACAACTCTTGAGCTTGAAAAAAAAATCAGTTCCTACGCCTAGGCGGGAGGCTCGCGTACGCATGTACTTGGCTCGAACCACATAAAAGAACAGTGGACACAATACGCTCGCGATACGCGATAAGAGGCACCGTGTGTCAGTGGTCTTTGGTTAACAGCTGAATCAGTTCGGTGTCGCCATTCGAGGACGACCCAGGCGTTCATTCGCGAGCAGTGAATTTTTTTCTCTCGAAATCATTCAAAGTTCAAGTGAATCATGACTCTGACGTTCGGCGACTGAAGCGAAGGATCGAGGGCACAATGTCGCACAGCTATTATGGTACGGTGTATCGACGAATAAATCGAGATGGATCGATAATAAATAATTAATCGGGATAAACGTTAGTGTACATCGAAATGTGAAGTGCGAAATTGAGAGTTTGAACATTCTCAGAAAATAAAGCTGTCGGTTTGGTCGTACGATAAATGGAGTTATATAAAAAGAGACCAAAATGCGTTTCACGGTGCATAGTATCGAGGGCTGAGGACTCGGTAAATCCACCTGTGCTTTAGCGTTATCTGATAGAGGATAATGCGTCGTCGAATACTCTTCGAAATCAGAAATTGATATGCCTTATCGATTAGTTATGAATGCCTCGAACTGATTAGATTCGTCTTTCATGGTGATGTTAGGATTGCTTAAGGTTTAGGTTAGGTTCATTTATGGAGAGTTTGGCCTTTCGTTTAGAAACTATTACCGAAGTACTTGGCATTTTTCAAACGTCTTGGATGTCTTTGTTACTCCTTTTTGATCACGAACATCCTTACTACCACTCAAGAATCTTGGACATCCACTACTACCTCTCATCTTCAGTTCTCCTCAGAAAATTTCTAAATCTCACTCCATGCAGCCTGTGTAGATTTCTTTGGTACACCTGGAGACCTCGATACCTATCCTCCTATTGACCCCAAGAGGTCCGGTGCCACTATCAAGGACCTTGGAGATGTACGACACCTCCGCCGACGTGATTTGTGGTACTGGCCTCGAAGAAGTCTGGTACTCGTGACCCTATCGAACCCCGTGTACCATTAAATACATCGACGTTACTCGAAGTGAAAACCGTTTCGTGCGTTTCCACGTTCGGCCGATTCGCGAGTCGTAATTTGCGCGAAAAGGCTAGACGTGTGTGCCCGAGGGCGTCACGCTCGAGGAATCCGAGCTACACGTACAACGCGGCTGTTACAATCGCGTTACGTGGTTTCCAGCAGCTTAGAAACGACCAGTCCCGACTCTGCTTAAGTACTCTAATCAAATCTTGCGATGTTACCTGCTTGTCATTGCCCTCTCCGTTTGCACGCAGACGTCTATTGGCACGCTTTTCAACACCAGCTAACCGCTGTACATACTCCGCGCCATTGGCGTAGCCACTTTCACGCCGGGAACGAAATTCGTCGTTTGAATTCCGCTTCGTAAATTCCGGGTGAACTTCGGTGCGTTTTTCCATCATTTTCGAGAGGCTTCTTGGGACACTTTTTTTGATAATTTAAGATTATTTTTATTGGAGAGGGGAGAGAATTTATGAATGTAAAGAATAATAAAGTAGTAGGTTATTAGGTTGACACCGTTGATCGCCACGTCACCCATATATGGGTGACATTGCTTTTCACTGAAGAAGTAAAAAAATTAATTTTGAAAGTCATGAACGAAATTCATGAATTTTAATGTATTTACAAAAATAAATATCATGATAAACGTTTGATTATGTAGTCTTCAATATTCTAAATAATATTTAATTGTAGCAGAAATTTTCAAGAATATTTATCTGGCAGTCAATGTGTTGATTATACAGTGTCTCTGGTAACTAAACTGCGAATTTTATGTATTTATGATGGGGAGTAATATAGAAAACATGAATAAAATGTACATAATACATTTTGAATTTAATATATTGTATAATCAATACAATATTATTGTCATTTTATATAAGTGCACATATCTTTTGATTATGTTTAGCATAAACTTATTATAGTACTCGTATCATGAATGCATAAAATCTATACTGCTAACCAATAACGAATGCCTCGTCAATATTATTATTTAGTACGATTTTGAAGTGTTTAGTAATGCAAGTGTCATTTTGAAAAATTGCTTACTTTGCCAATCCACTCGTATTAGCATGTCGGAAAATGTTTATGCCCACGATTATTATTCGTAGACATTGTATAATGATTCATCTAATTGCAATTAACTGAGCTCACGGTTAAATACCCTCGTGCACCGCGATGGCGCGTGATGTCACTTAAAACATATTCAGCAAGTGTTTGCATTATGTTAACGAAGCGCTATCTGGAAATTTGATGACTTACAGGAGGCTGGCTGTCGTTGCAAAGCGATCACGCCAACTACATATTATTCCACGTTTGCCGAATGAAAATATTTGCCTCTTAAACGACGTCGTTGAAACAACATGTTTATACTTAGCTAAAGAAACGGAAATCCCGATAATTAATCATTTATTATATTGCAATAATACATATAATAAACTCGAAATGAAATTAGGCTGTTTGCGACTAACGAGGTAGTAATACGTTAATTACCGAGTCTGTGTGAAATTTTAATTGACAACGAGAACGTTTTTCTATATATATTTCCATTTATTATTCCTGAGAATACATTTTAGCTGGTAAACTCACGATAATTATAATTCATTAGCCAGTTGTATGCCGAGGCAATAAAAAAAAAGCTAGACTTTCTTTAGACATTCATGAATAATACATATCACTGATTAAACTTTAATATTAATTACTGTCTCGATATAACGAGACTAATTATTCGGAATTTAATTCGAGTAATGAATACCGTGGCTAACGAGAAACGAGTTAAATATTCTTCTAAGGCATAGGATCGTTTCGAAAGTGTATATCGTACGATCGAGTACAATGGCGAGGTTGTAAATGCTTCATTTGTATACCGACAGCACGCGCAGGAGATATGTAGTCCTGTTTATAAACACGAACACTTGACAATGCCTTGTTTCTATTCGTGGATAGACAGTTAAATGCAAGCGAGAGCCGTCGAGACACCCAGTATACGTAACGATTATTCTGACATAGTGTTCCAAAAGTCCGATAGCTATTGTATCGTCGTAATTTGTCAATTATTCCATTATTAAATTTTTTCAATTATCAACTTTCAATTTTTGTGGTTATTCAATTTTTTTTCATTCACTAATTTCCAATTATCCAGGTATTCAATTTTTTCAATCATACAATTCATTTTTTTTTAATTATTTCAATTATTCAATTATTGTTTTTCATTCACT
>NC_071982.1:4885446-4887556 GCF_026283585.1 Hylaeus volcanicus
TTATCCAGGTATTCCATTTTTTCAATCATGCAATTCATTTTTTTTTTCAATTATTTCAATTATTAATTTTTTATTTTTTTTTTTTTTAAATGAAAGTTTGAATTCCATTCGTGTAAAATGCGCCACAGTTTATGAAACTCGGTTGAATAAAGTGTAACGCGTCGAAAACATACTCGTCTACTCTGTATTACCCGGTACGACTCGGTATAAAGGTATAACGAGCTCAACCCAGTTCCAGAGTGGATATTCCACAAGTGTGAAGCGTAATCCGAACCCGTCCGCAACTTATCAATTAAAGAAACCGTAGGAATCCTCGTAACATCGCGAACGTCTTTGCAAAACAAAGAAAAATGTCTCCCGTTACAGAACGAGAATCTTACAATTATATACCAACATGCGTAATAAATTATTTTTGGAACAGGGTGATAAATGATGAATTACCAATGAAAAAGAAAATATTTTCGATCGACAGGCGTTCGAATTAAATGGCTTATCTTAATGTTGACGTAACGATCGAAGAACTTATCGGAGAACTTATTTGCTTTTAGACATTTCTTTCAGATAGCATTGTATCTTTCGCGACAAATACGACGAACGTCAACGGAACATTAATAATTAAGAAATAGCGTACGATGTTGATCTATTCCTTGCACATTTTCCTATTTCTAGAACCTGGAAGTGATTTTTCTGCGCGGGTATCTTATCACGGCGCGCAGATAACGGGAACTGAAAGTAGTCCAGATAATTAAATATCATGGAAGAAGTACAATATCTCTTCAATTTTATTCGCCGTGCCTTTATTCATCAACTGTCACGTCGAATATCAATGCATACAGTCATAAACGTAAACACTAATTCAGTATTACAAACAAAATATCACTATAAACTTAAAATTAATTAAGAATCGTATTCAAATAAAATCCTCCCCAAAGTACAATATTTCCTCATCCAAGTTACGAATACGCTCGCAACTTCAGATAAATAAAAAAAAAAAAACATTCCCCGAAAGTTTCGACCAATTTATAGCCTCCAATAAAAGACGCCTAACGTTGGTTTACGAACGGCTGTCCCTCGTTTATCTCCGCCATTTCGTCCAAATTAATGGCCGAGCTAAAAAATATCGTACGAAGCTACTCGAATAAAATTGGCGACATCCAGCGAGACGCGGCCAGAGAAAACGAGTTCCCCGCTGTATATTCGTACAAGTACCGAATTAAAAATCGTGATTGGCTCCGCCGTCGACGTTGACCTCGTGGGTATACCGAGAGGATGGCATAATCATCGCGATTTTTTTCATGGCACGCGTAGCCCCGGACGAAAATTGAATCGTCATCCGTCGAACAATGGCCAGCCGGGCTGGTATGTCGCGAAATATGCCGCGAAGTAAATAAGAACAAGTGCAAACGACGTTTCAGGCCCGAGCCGCGAACGAGTCTTCGCGGTGACTCGACAAGATCATTGTCCCCGGTTTATTGTCGCTATAGTCGGGCGTAAGTCTCTGTCGTAAATTTTTTCGTGCCTTGTAAGGGACGTGGACGGCCGAATAAACGCGAACGCGAGCGCAAATCGCTTATTTCGTTCCGGTCGTGATGGTAAAAAACGTCGCAGTCGGTCGAGGAATATTCATGATTTGCTAGGTTGAATGACGTCTCGATGGAACGTATGGAGAATTTATAAGAGAGAATCTTGCTTGGTTCAGCGTGACTCATCTCAAAATGACCAAATTTCTTCTAAGCGATAGACACATGCACCTGAGAAGTAGAACTACACGTTCAGCTTTAATAGAATCGCGTATATTTGTGTTCGAGACTGATTCCATTCGTCGTTCTCCGTGGAAAAGTATTAAGGTGTTTTTATCATAAAGCAAATACTTTAGGAGATACAGTCGAACCTCGATAAGTGCACTAAGAGGGGCTTGAGACTCGCTAGTATCGAGGTAGCTAGTTCAGCAACGCCCTCTACGTGGTCAGTGTACTCCCGACCACCTGTTGCTCCCCCCTCCAGCGTCCCTCGTATATTTGTGTTCGAGATTGATTCCTTTCGTCGTTCTCCGTGGAAAAGTGTTAAGGTGTTTTTATCATAAAGCAAATACTTTAGGAGATACAGTCGA
>NC_071982.1:4887566-4899009 GCF_026283585.1 Hylaeus volcanicus
CTACGTGGTCAGTGTACTCCCGACCACCTGTTGCTCCCCCCTCCAGCTTCCCTCGTTGCTAGGCGACCGTCCCTTCGCCCAAGACACGCCCACAAAAATCCACCACTTTCCTCTTCACTCGAAAACCGTAAATTCCGACTTCCTAGTATCGCCGTATATAGAAAGAAGTTTCCGTTTCCGTTGAGGATGTTTACGTCTGTACACCCCCGTGTCTTTCAAGATGGACTTTATTTTAACCTCGACGAAATGTTTGGTTCCAGGGGCGCAGTATGTGCCCGGCGCTGGGCTTGGCGCCGCACCCCAAAACAGGAGCTCCGTCTACGAATACCTCTCGTCACATCCGCCGCCAAGAGCCGACAAATACAGGGGTGGTGCTGATATACAGAAGAGAATGACTCAAAGGGAGGACGTTCTCAAGTTCGAGCAGGGCCGCATCAAGGCCCTGCAGGAGGAACGTCTGCATATACAGAAGAAGACGTTCACTAAGTGGATCAACTCCTTCCTGCTCAAGGTAATATTTCTAACCAGTTAAATTATGCTCGATACAGCATAATAATGTATTAGATGGACTGGAAAGTAATGCCGTTTTTGCCATCTTAAATACTTGTTTATCATTTATCAGCTCATTGATTTTTCTGGCATTGAAAATTTGCACACTAGGTGCCAAAAAGCCAAAAGCCTAGCTGCTGACTATGAGGGCGATTATATAATGAATTAAAGATTGAAATTTATTGGAAAGTTTGAATTTAATGTAAAAGAAACGACATTACTTTTCGGTCTACCTAATAGCATAATTCTGAATAGCATAATTCAATATAGTATAATACAGCGCATGATACAGCATAAGATAGTATAACACAGCATGATACAGCGTAATACAGCTATTTGCGATAACTTAAATAATTAAATTTCCTCATGGCAAATTTCAAAGTAGACCCCCCAGACATTAAGATAAAATAAACTCACTTAACCCTAACTATATACTTTTGTATTGCAGGCGCGTATGGAAGTGGACGACCTGTTCACGGACTTGGCAGACGGCAAGAAGCTGCTGAAATTGCTGGAAATCATCTCTGGCGAGCGATTGGCCAAGCCCAACAATGGTCGCATGCGAGTGCACAAAATCGAAAACGTGAACAAGTCCCTGGCGTTTCTCCACACCAAGGTAGACTCGCACGATTATTAATTTTCTCCTTTTTAATTAGCTCCACTTTTTCCGCGCGCTTGTTTTCGATCACCCAGAAAAATAGCGCGTTAGCCGGGTAGATCGAATTGGAAAGCGAACTTCTCGAAAACTCGGTTCGGTTTTGTTAATTACATCGATGGATTTAATTGTTCGTCGAGGACAACGTAGAAAATAATTCTCACGCTTTCACGATTGTTTCGACGTTCCTGCTGCGAGGTTATGCAAGGGAACATTGCGTTGTGCAAGCAAAAACTGAAATTTTCTCCGAGCACGGATTTTCTAATGAAGGGGACATTAACGAGTGATGCGATTAATTTTAATAGCCCCTTTAGACTCGTCTGTTTACGACGACGTTTGGCTGCACGGTTTGTCTTTCGTTTTGGCACCTTATTCAGCTGTTTGCATCAGCCGAATTATCCGCTAGACATTTTTGCCTCTTGAGTAAAGGGGATGATCGGGAAGCCCCTTTCGAGTGGAACACCCTGTAGTCTGGAGACGTCCTACGTGAACGCGGAACTCGCTACGAAGCCCCGCAAGCGTAAAGTCCTCGTGAATGGCCTCTATACCTCGTAGCTTATGACATAATAGTTTTATGTACGATGCACACGCGCACTATAATACACTTAGGCCCTTGTGCGCGAGGGGGACCTGAAACCAGCCATGGAATACATTACCAGCCAAAACCATAACACCCATAACTCATATCTACCATCCAAACGTCTATACAACAAGCGCAATGACCATCGCCAGGCGACTCTACGCCAAAAAGTGAACCAGAAACGTAGAAAGAAATTTTTCCATACGTCCTTCCGTTTTCGAGAAAATCGACTTTGAAATTCGAGTGCCACGCCTAGGGCGACGCGCGCCATCTCAGCTTCCAGCTCGATTTCCTCGAAAACTGAAGCTCGCAGAAAAAAATGTCATTCTTCGTTTTCGACGTAGTTTTTCACGGTGTAAGAGATAGCGCGAAACTTTTGACGGGTAGTGTAGAGACTACAGCGATACGCAAGACAAGTAGGCAGAGCATTGACCAGCAGGCGGCGCACCAACGCCTTCTTCTCTCTTCTGCGTTCGATTTGGCGGAGAGAGATCATCGTCGTTGGATTCTCCTGTTACCGGAAGCGACAGCGACGCGTGTCGTATTTTCTCTCTCACGGTCTCACGTGTTCCAGATTGGGGCGCGACAGCCAGGAACCCGTTTTTTATTATCCCTCGCCCCTGGATGGGGTTCGCAAGACATTCTTGAAGCTTATCCTATTCTCTGTTACAATTTTTATCTCCATCATTGTAATTTCATCAAAATTCACGAATTTTACTTAATTCACTTCCTTTGATGCTTAACTTTCAGAATGAATTTTTTAATCCTTCAAGACCGACGTGTTAATAATTAAACACGAGTGGAGAGCCACGTTTACTTTCAGAAAAAGCTGCAAAGAAATATGTCGACCCTTCCAGGGCCACCCAAACGTGGAAATCCATCAGTTATACTTCCCAAGATAATTCCATCGCCTCCTAACAGTGATAATATCCATGTTCCAGGTCCACCACGTTCCCAAGACCCAAGAGTACCTTTTCCAGTCGCAGTCGTAGCGATCCGAGCGCCCACAGCGGAAAACCAAAGAAAGGAGACGCCACCGGTCGAATACTTTCATGTCCCCTTCGATACTTTCGCGATCCGCTCGTGGATGCGTCGTGATTTTCCCCTGGCTTTCTAAGACGTACGAGCGAAAAATCGCTGGAATGCACACGGCGACTGGGAATCACCTTCCAGAAATAACTCCGTGTCCTTTCGAGCGATCCAGGTGGGAGGCGAGCCCGTCATCGCAAAGAAGGACCCCGATAAGACGCGTTGATCGATTCCCATAACGTCCGATCGTATGCCAAATGTTGAGGCGTCGCTGGGCGTGGTTGGCTCAAGTACCGGGCCTTAACTATCGTCGCCTCTTCAGTTTCGAGAGCGATTCGCCGAGACCTACTCTCGCTGAGCCGCGATGAAGCCGTTATTTGCGTTTATTGCGGTTCGACGTTGGTTTTTCTGCGGACGCACTTCGAGCCATCGCTCTCGACGGAATTATGAAGCGAGGCGGGGAAGTTGGACCTTGGGATAGGTTTGCCTAGCTCGAGAAAGTAGGTTTATTTGTGCGAGGGAAAAGTGCGAGGCTAGAAAATAGCAAAGAGTCGAATGTGGGGCACTTTTGTAGGAGTAGTAATACTGACCCAACCTGGCCATTCTTGAAAGTCGTAGTTTTCCTCGCGAGGCTTACAAAGTAGCTTCTTTTTCTAAATTAAATAATGATAGGCAACATAGTCACTTTTACAGTCATGTGTAAACTGCGGATGTTCATACAAATTCATATTTTTATCGATTCGTATAAGGAATTGAGATTTAAATTTAATATTATTATTGATATTTCATATATTTCTGCATTCCTGTACATTCGCAAAAATTTCCCAATATTTTTATCTGCTACAAATGCATAAACATCTGCAGTCTAGTCATATGTATGTAACAGTGACCCAACGTGACCCAACCTGACCCTTCTTAAGTCCCAGTGTTCCTCACCAACTTCACAAAGTAACTGCCTCCTTTTCTGATTTAAAGAATAATAAACAGGATAGCCATAGTCATTTGTAACCTCAAGGATAGATACCTGAGATATTGTTAGATCTGTAATTCCTAGGTGTACTACTCGGACCAGGAAGAGCCCCGAGGTCCGCGACGTGTCTCACTTATATTACAAACAGAATTTCTAAGGAATCGTCTGTCATCGTCCACGATTACGATCGTGACTAATCGATCGAATATTTATTCTCGCGTGGAAAGCTTTTCCTGGAAAAGTCACATTCCGCGCGCTGTTTCTTTCGCGCGTTACGTGATCCAAGGCGTTATGTAAAACATCTGGCTAATCATGCACAAGACGTGTAAAATAGAATGTGATCATGCCGCGCGATCGATTTCCAAGTTGGAGAATTCATGCATTCACGAGTTACCCAGACTTTCGAGACACTCGATGATTGTCAGGCCTCGTCGAGACGCCTAAAAACTCAAGATATCCAAGATATGGAAGACTATGTTTCCAAGGATTGAATTCTATGACGGTGTCAAAGTTCAACAGGAGATTCAAGATAGGGTATAGATACCGTGGAAGGTTTTCAAGCAGGAGAATGTTGTAATCTGAGACGGTGCTTTGGAAGAACAATGTGGGTTATTTTGATCTCACCCTACCATTCAAGGGTTAAAATACAGTTGACTCTCGCCAGGGGCTGTTCCCATGCCTGAAAGAATCCGACTCTAGAGTAATTAGGGAGGTATCCGCCGGAGGTTCTGCGAAACCGTCCCTTACAACCTGAAGAAGCCACGCGTGCAGGGGAACCGAATACTCTTCTTTCAGTGGCCCTGAAAAGAGTATTAAGAAGAGAAATAAAGACGAAGACAATTCTTGTACTATTATATTTTTATTCTTATGCTCGTGTTTCCTAATATTAACTAGAGTAATCGAAAAATCTAAGACCAACGATTTGAAATTATTTGTACAATCATGTTCTAGAAGAAAGATGTTCTACATCATTCTAACTTCTTCAAGGACAAATTGCCCCATTTTAAATAAATATTAAATTCCATGGATTTCGTGAAATTTCGAAGCCAGAGATTAGTGTCTACGACCGATAATCTCAGATTATTTGTAGAATATCGTAGGAAAAGGTACGTCAGACTCATTTCTTCGAGGAGAAATTACCCCATTTTAAATAAACACGATGGATATAGTGAAATTTCGAAGCCAAAGATCGGTATCGATTCCATCGAGAGTTTCGTTCGAGGATCACGGCGGCCACGATTGAGAACGAGACACCCATGAAGGGACCGGAGGGATTTAGGGTTAGGGGGACGCCAGAGGGGAGCATCGAAGGTCAACGAAAGGGAGAAACAAAAGAACAACCGGTGAAAGGTAAAACAAAGACGGCCAGAACGAAATAAAAATCAGGCGTGGGTACGCGAAAACCGTAGGGTCGAATAGGAGCAAAAGAAGAGGAGCGCTCGAGGAAAAAAGAAAATGAAGAAGACAGCGCGCGCCGGGGCCAGAAAAAAGATGGCGGAGAGACGAATAAGGAGAAGGACTATCGAGGACTATCAGAGGAATATTTGAGAGGTTGAGAACAATCAAGACTTTAAAAATATTCTGGAAAGAAACTGTTACAATCTACCAATCATTTTGGGGTAATACTTTCATCACGAAATTAGAGCACAATCATTTAATGATAATTACCCACGACCAAGAAGAGTGGTCTCTGAGTAACTATACGAAAATAGTCGACGTGGTTCGTAAAGTATATTAAAAGATGGCGACACGTGGGTCAATAATTATCCACTCGATAGAAGAATGGTCTTCGAGTAACTGTACAAAAATAGTCAACATAACTTGCAAGGAATATTAAAAGATGGCGATACCGTCAATATTTCTCACCAAAAAAAATGAGCAATCCTTGAAGTTTGTACATTTAAAACGCAACAAGATCACATGAACAGTAGGAGTATACCTTTTATACTTTTCCCCTTAAAAAATTCCCAATGACCCATATTTGCCAACTCTGTCAATAAAAAATCTCTCAAGCTTCCAGTCAGCAGCATCATCCTCTATATTTCGAGTCACGACGTGTCGTCGAGCAACCCACAGCGAAGCCTCCAGAAAATGGGATGCGCACGAGTGGTCGTCCAACAATGGAAGAAAGGGAACGAGGAGAGATGAAGTCAACAGCGGATGGACCGAAACACAGCGTGGGGATTCGAAGTCGAGGAAGACAATGACAAAGAGCACGAGGAAGGAGGCGAAGGCGAGATAAATCTCTGGAAGAAGGACAGAATGGAAGCAGGATCAAAGAAATAGAGAGAGGGGAAGGAAAGGTCGGCGACCGAGGCGAAACTTGCTAGACCGTGAGCCCCGCAGATGTGAAATGAAACCAGACGGCACACACGGCGCCCGTGTGCAGATCATTCCACGTTAGATGCCTCTCTTCGTGCGATATTGCCCAAAGAAATCTTCGTCGAGGTCAGCGCACGCCTTCGAGCGACGCCTCTGCTTTTGGGGGACGAACAGACGAAGAGGCGAAGATTGGTCTTCCTCGTAGCATCTCTCACAGATTGATATTATAGGTTCTCATAACCTCCAAGTCGAAATATATTAGTCCACCAAGTGATTGTGGAACTAGTTCAAGCATAGAAATTATTTTATTTAAATTATTTGAAATATTCTGTTGGTAATAGATGAAGAGGGCGCTGTTCTTCCTTGTAGCGTCTCTCACAGATTGATATTATAGGTTCTCATAACCTCCAAGTCGAAATATATTAGTCCACCAAGTGATTATGGAACTAATTCAAGCATAGAAATTATTTTATTTAAATTATTTGAAATATTGTGTTGGTAATAGATGAAGAGGGCGCTGCTCTTCCTCGTAGCATCTTTCACAGATTGATATTATAGGTTCTCATAACCTCCAAGTCGAGATATATTAGTCCACCAAGTGATTGTGGAACTAATTCAAACATAGGGATTATTTTATTTAAATTATTTGAAATATTGTGTTGGTAATAGATGAAGAGGGCGCTGCTCTTCCTCGTAGCATCTCTCACAGATTGGCATTATAGGTTCTCATAACCCTCAAATTATGATATAAAATTTATAAAATTATTGAAATTATTGCATCGTTAATATTTGAAGAGGGCTCTGTCTTTCCTCATAGCACCTCTAGACTCATATTATGGGTTCTCATAACCTTAAAATAACGATATATTGGTCCACCAGGTGTCTCTAGAACTAATCCAGCCAATTGTTTTAATATTTAATTAAAAATATTACACCGATGGACTCACATAATCTAGACATCCACTTAATCATAAACGATTTTGGAAAAATTCTAGGTTAGTTCACTCAGTCTACCAATACCAACATTATTCAAACATACTTTATACATAATCCCTAGAAATGATATATTACAAGTTGCCACGTGCAAAAAAGAACCATACGAGGTGAACGAAAGTTTCCGCGTTACAGCACAGGCTCAGCCGATGAAAAACCATAAAAATAGAAATTTGTTCATATCACTATCCTCCCGCCCCCCTCGGATGTTTGACGTGTTGAACAAAAAGTTTCGGTGAAAGTGCACGTCGTGACGGTGTGACTTGCATTTCTTAGCAATTATCGTGAAAGGAACCGTAACCGGTGAAATTGGAACGTGTTGTAGATTATTTGTCAAGAAATATTCCAGTTTACCGATAACCTTTGCGTCTCTCTTTTTATTGTCAGGCTGGAACGACGATAAAGTAAGAATTGTGCGAGCAAAGAAGTAACTAGGGCAGACCCCTTATCAATTTGCAAATTAATGTCGCGCTGTGACTGCGCACAATTGAGATAAGAACGTAGTGCAAAGATCAGGGGAGAGTGAGTCATACTCAGAAGCAAAAAATACGCCTACGTATTTTAAGTTGGTATTAGAAACTTCAAAAACAGAGAAGAGATCGCTTGGTACCATTTCGAATTCACACGTAAATGAAATAGCCAGTATGCCACAGTGTATATCCTCTGGTTGCTGAAGGCTTTTCGAGCAACCTTGTGCTCCATAACCATATACGGTATGCCTTGTTATAAAACGTTTGATCATTACATTCCATAGATAGCGTTCTAAGCCGTGCTCCATGCTGGAAACAAAAGGAAACGCATTCTTGAATTTATTAGGCAATTAACCCACTTGGAGATGCACGAATCGTTGGCTTTGTTCAATGAACCGTTTCGTCGTAAAGGCGCACCGTATTTATTAAATAATTAAGTTCTCCAGTTTGTTAAATAAGGAATTGCCTAACAGAGATACGTGGAGTAATAAGTTGGCAGAAGCTAATTATGCTTCTGAGATACGTTTCGCGTTTAATAGCATGCTAACTCTTCGCGACTCGTATCTCAAGTGTCTCTCGCAGTAAAGTTTTTTTTATGTTGGGCCAAGTGTACAGGCTCGGTTTATTTTTTAAAGATAATAAAGTATTATAGCACTGCGTAAGTTGATACCAGAAACATACTCGTTTGGACATAGGAAGACACAGGAAGGTTGATACTGACCCTGCTTGATCCTCCCGAGGGTTCCAGTTTTCCTCAGCAATCTCGCAAAGCAGCTACTTCCCTTTTTCAACTTCGCAATACATCTATGGAGCAAGCGTTCACTTCAGCCCAAGAAATGCCCTTGAAGGGCGATGAAGACGACGTGACCTGCTCCTGGGAGGCCAATCGCGGATCTTTAGGGGACAGACATCCCGCTCGAGCGGTTCAGGGTTAACGGTAAAGCGGATAAGGAGAAGAGGCTCGCGTGCAGAGGTAGTTTAGATCCCCAACTATGATGAATTTTGTCAAAGCGTGCAAGACTTACAGGCAACGATATATATTACATCATGTTTCACACAAAATAATATATTAACGATATAAGACTCTCGAAAATTGACGAGATGATGAAATAATAATAATAACTGAGCGCTACACGTGCTAAAATGGTCATAATAAAAATAAAGATGACTACAAAACTCTCGGAAGCTGTGAACTTTATACTTCTACGTCGGTATCGAACAGCCCCGCTGGCTGACAAAATTGGGTCCTATCCAAAAGCATCGAGCGAGCAGCCTTTCCTTAAACGATGACGAAACGCACGGTCACGATCACGAACGTCCTTTTGGAGTTGTCATTCGCGTGCCTTGCGATCCACATTCCGCAACCCTGCCAAGAATGCCGGTTGTAAACGATGCCGTAGGAAAACCGCTACGCGGCCCGGAGTTAAAGAGACTGAAAGAGAGAGGAGGAAGGCGCACCTGCGGATGAAAATTGCCAGCAGTTTCGCGGACATCGAGTCATCGTCGAGTGACGACTGGCTCATCCTTGAACCGCTTGTTTTCACTTCGATGGCGGGCAGCGGCCGGCCTGGCTTTCAATGGACGTGAAAGGCACAGGTGGACGATCGAAATTGAGGTATTACGTAGGGGGTCACTGAAGCCAACAGTGGAGAGGCTCGAGCGGAATGAGTAGATGCCACTTTATGGAAGGATTAAGATCTGGGAGCAGTGAAGGCGCAGGGGGACGCGCCCTTGGAGGCAGGGAGAGCAGGCGTATTGATTTGAGGATTTGGAAGTTTGAGCTAATGAGAAACTGTTCTGGGATGGGAGATTGGTTCGCGACAGAACTCAAGATAACGCGTCATAATAGGACGTAAGAGAACTGAAGACTGCATACTACAACAAACGCCAACATAAGACGTAACTCAATACTGTTTAAAGGTTTGATGATGCAGTTTTGAAATGGGAGATTGGTTCGCGACAAAACTCAAGATAACGCATCATAATAGGACGTAAGAGAACTGAAGACTGCATACTACAACAAACGCCAACATAAGACATAACTCGATACTGTTTAAAGGTTCGATGATGCAGTTTTGAAATGGGAGATTGGTTCGTGACAAAATTCTAGATAATACATCATACTACGACATAACAGAATGTTAGACAGCATAATACAGCAAAACACCAACATAATACAACATAGCACAAGGCGTGTACTGTTTGAAGGTTTGATCTAATGATAAGACAGTTCTGAAATGGGAGATTAGTTCGCGACAAAATTCAATCTAATACATCATAATACAGCATAACAGAACGTTAGACAGCATAATATAGCAAGACACCAACATACCCCAACATAACACAACAAGACCCGACACAATTACGACATGAAACTTCTTGCCATCTTCTTAAAGCCTCAAGTGTCCCGCCACCATTTTGAGCATTCATTGTGACGCACAGGTGATAAATTCGTAGCAACAGAGGACACCCTGCCATCATTCTCTGAGACGATCCACTCTCGGTACTTAAAGAGACGAGTGCATTAGCTTGAAAAATATTAACCCTTTTTGGCCCATAATTTTAATGCGACTCCGCAAGGTCCGCAACGATCACCCCGTTGTAAATTATCAGTTAAACGACAGTGTCGTCGTTCGTTTTTCCCTGCTGGCTATTCTGTGGCAGCACGAGTCAGTTAACGCTGGGGAGAAATGAGCGCTGGCAGCCGCGGTGTACATAACTCGACAGTCCGGTGAACGTTGGACGTAGGAGTTGCATTCCACGCTAAATGCATCAAGAATGCTATTACCATTCCATTGGCTTCGCGTAGACCATAGGTCACCGGTGTTATGGCAGCCCCGATGAAATTAATTTCCGCGAACGTTTCCATTAGCTCCCCGCAATTCGTGGCGAACCACGCTGATGCGTGTCCAGGTGTTGGAAAGCCAGGAGAAACGTAACTCTTCAATTTGTGGTATCGAATCCTGTTAAAAGTAGGAAATTTAGGAGTGATTTAACGTATTACCAACTTCTTTATCGAAGATTCAATTGCCCTGATGCCAATAGGAAGAATATTCAGAGGCATCTTAAAAGGTACATATGAAACCGGAGAAGCTGGACAGCCAAGATCTAATCCGATCGAAATCCCTTAGATGTCTCGAATAACTAACTGCAACGGTTACTCTAAATTCCACGTGAATTAGGACCCATTCCAAGAGGAATCTCAGGATTACTCGAATTTCCAATTAACATACCGCAGTGGTTTTCTCCACTGACCTATAATATGCTCTTATCCGAGGGATGTGTTCGTTTTCTTCAAGGATGCGTTTACGTGTTTATGAAAATAAGCCACTATATCCGGAACGGGTCTCCTTATAAGCGCATCGAGCATCAATGTAACGATAACGGTGCATGCAATTAAGTGAAATGACTGAATGGATGATCCGGTAGCTATTACGAGGCGATATCTCTAAGGACATCGACTGCGTAAGTAGGATACCGGGAACAACCTGTTTAGCGAGAAAATAGTCCACAAAGTCGTTGAAGGATCCCTGGATGGATTAATTGATCGACGCGTTTGCCTCTGGTAGTGTACGAGCCTTGGGATAACTCGTAGGGAATTTCTTTAAGGGAATCACCAGGAACCACTTTGACCTATATCCTATGTGCATACCTTCTACTGAAGCCATACAACCTCGAACATGACCAAAGATCTAGCCTAAAAGAAGATACCCACACTTATAAAACAAGCAACAGACCCATCAGTGCCAACATAGCCTGCACCCTAAGTTTTGCCTCTAGTACTGTAGAAAACTCGTACTAAAAGGGAACCACCAGGAATCACCAGGAACCACTTTGACCTATATCCTATGTGCATACCTTTTACTGAAGCCATA
>NC_071982.1:4899019-4919922 GCF_026283585.1 Hylaeus volcanicus
TGAAGCCATACAACCTCGAGCATGATGAAAGATCTAGCCTAAAAGAAAACACACACACGTATGAAACAAGCAACAGACCCATCAGTGCCAACATAACCTGCCCCCTAAGTTTTGCGTCTAGTACTGTAGAAGACTCGTACTAGAAGGGAACCACCAGGAACCACTTTAACCTACATCCTACGTATGACCAAAGATCTACCCTGAAAGAAGATTCCCACACCTATGGAATAAGCAGCAAGCACCCTCTTAGCGTTTATAACCTGTTCCTTAAGCCAGAGACTCGAAGGGGCGGAGAACTAGGGGTCCATTCAGGACCGAGTCACTCCAGTTACAGCCACCATCTTATTCAAAATTGTACCCGAACCACCACGGCTCCTCTTATTCCTACATCACCCCAAGAGTGCCTCTAGACATAACACACTTGGAACGTCTCCTCAAGGTATCCCTAACGCGACCATAATCCTAAGAGAACGCCCATCGCGTACGTCGTTCTCATTAATTCCATCGGGAGCAAAAAGACCATGGTTGAGAGTCAGTCGAGCCGATGTGCCGTGGCCAGCAACAAAAAGCAATCGTCGAGGAGTACCGGTTATTTAACGCCGTTGCCTTTATGCCACTTATTGCCCGGTCGTCTCGTTGCACGAGTTTTAACTGTACCCCACCCTCGGGCCGATGTAACAGTACCGTATTCTCGGTCTTACTATGCAGCCCGTGGCTCATTCATTATTCATACGTCGCTGATAGTCGGCTTATAACGTGAGCGTATGCAGTTCGACCGGCTGAAAATTCGAAGGTTGATCCTTTGCCGGATTAACGGATCGCTAGATGTACATTGAACGGAAAGCCCGATGGAATCGCGGCGGTGAAGGTAATCGCCAGGCTTTCCTGCCCAAATCACTTTTTAAACGACTTGTTCGGCCCGGTCGCTTCGATTGAGTCCCTGAATTTATTGCGACGGGGAGGATTGGACGTATCGGTTGGAACGATTTGTTTCACTCGGTGTTTACCGAGCGAGCAAGCGGCACTTGACCCTTGCGAAGCTTTGGACTGATCGATGATGGGTTTATTTCCTGGTCGTTGAGAGGGTAATTGTTTTTAACTAGCACTGCCCAGCGAATAACGCTGCTGTAGTCATCTAGCGCCATCTACCCAACTAGCGCCGCCTAGCCTCAAATGGAACCTGGCTCAGAGGTACAAGAGGACTCACGCCTGCTTTCTAAACAATGGATTGCCAGCAATAAGACATCCACCCGTCAGAATTGGTCAGGAATCGCCTAGTCACTTGAAGCACCTCGATAACCTACCTTACTAAGATCTATCTGGCCCAGCATGATTGCTGTGGTTTGCGTGATGGAATCATAACCATGCCTGCGCCGTTCAGTTATCCTCCTATCACTCCACTTCCAGATAAATGCTCGCAACGGTTGCTCTTCGCGTTTTAATGATACATTATCGGCGACGAATGATAAATGGAAACGATCCCACCGCTGGCGTCCGCATCGTAGCCCATTATGTCGATGGTAGATCTGTTATTATCGAGTGATCGCCCCCGATGCGTTCTCGTAGATCGCTGTTATGCATACAACGTGTATCGCGGCTACAAATTACGTGACAGGAACATATTCGCCGTCGATTAACACGGTATGTTTATTTGTTTACTCATGTTAGGCTAATCGTCGGTTACGGTTATGGGTTCTAACGCGTGGTTCGTAACGCGTCATGTTTATAAACGAGGTACATTGACTTCTGGGCGCAAATTGATCTTGAAGAAGTCGTAGGATCGTACTGTATAGTTATATTTGTAATTAAGGAAACTGTTGCGTTGGGTATTTGAATTTCCCGCGTCGTTCGATGTCTACTTTCCCGCCAATTTTTCGTCAATGCTAAATTGCTCGATGTAGGTAAATTACCGACTGCGAGGACACCGAATTTCTTTCTTCAACTCGAAACAGTACAGGATCTATTATTTCCAGAGAAATTTATAAGTAAGCAGTGGATGATTTTCTTTCACAGCTTTATTCTAGTGCATATTCATCAATAATTTCACGAACTGCATCGTCACTTGTAGACTTGGATACGTGTTTACCTACCGTCGATGGCGTTTCTTTTGCATTCCGCGAGATGTCGGGCGGCCTGGAAAGAACAATAATTTTCATTTTGTGGCGGCCTTGATACAAGTGATCGGACGACATTCCAGAAGTCGCGCTTCAGGCACGCACTGCGATTAAGTATAATGTAGCCGTGAGCACGTTTGTTGGCCCACGAGCGTTTCTTCGGATCTTAATCGATCAGGCGTGAAAATTGATGAATCCAATATTAAAATGTCACGTTCCTCTCTTTAGAAATAATACCCATTTCAGATCTAATAAACAAATGATTACTAGTTCAAGACATTCAGACTAGTCCAGATAAAGAGTAGACATTTTAGGTGGACCCAGGTGGACCTTGTTGGACCTTGCTGGACCTTGCTTTTGCATCATCAATCAAAATTCATTAAATAAAATTCAATTGATGTATTCAGTACTTGCAATAGTCTCTTATTTTCTATAATAGTCTATTATTCTTCTAAAGTAGAAGCTGGCACCCAATTCATTTAGTTTTCCTGAATGAGGCCACTGCACAGTACATTGCACCGCATTAATGTGTTATAATTAGTTATGTGCAGTGACATAACACCGTGCATGTACTTCATAATTTTGCGTGACAGTATTACCCATTCTAAGGTTTCACTCTGTTATCAAAATAGACTAATGAGGACAGATAGTCTAATGCAATACACCTGTTTCCTTATTATGGATGACATCATTACCTTAAGGCACTCAGGTGTATAATCAGGTGGAGCTGATGATTTCACAGCACATCTAGTTATTAATGGTCATGACACTATCTCTGTACTTTGTATTTCCTTTTTCCCCTCATTACAATTACTACATACTATTGGTGTAACATAGTTAATCTATTCATGGCTATATATAATAGCATTGCTGTAATACATCTCACCTTTTTGCTGCATTATTGTCTACATGAATAATAAATGCATCTGGCCTTTTATTGGCAAGACCCATGCATGGTTCGCTGTAGTGTTTTGTATGGGTTCCTTGTATTTGGCTTGATTTCTGAGGTCATCAAGTAACTTGGAAACTTAAGAGAAAACACCTTGGAGTTAGATACCGATGTAGAAGCCAATTGCTTGTGGTATGAAGGTGGTATGGTTACTATATACTATTGATATAACATAGTTAATCTATTCATGGCTATATATAATAGCATTGCTGTAATACATCTCACCTTTCTGCTACATTATTGTCTACATGAATAATAAATGCATCTGGCCTTTTATTGGCAAGACCCATGCATGGTTCGCTGTAGTGTTTTGTATGGGTTCCTTGTCTTTGGCTTGATTTCTGAAGTCATCAAGTAACTTGGAAACTTAAGAGAAAACACCTTGGAGTGGGTACCAATGTAGAGCCCAATTGATTGTGATATGAAGCATTAATAGTGCCCCGATACATTCTAAGTGGATTTTTCAATATATTTCCTTCTTTCACTCTATTATAATTGTTGGACTTGCATGAGGTTTTACTATATTAACCTCAAAAACAGCTTTATTAAAAATAATGTAATTAAACAAAACACGTATTTTCCTGCAACTCAATGTTACCAACCTGAACGCATTACAAAAACTATAATTGAGAGCTACCAACTTGTTGGAAGATTATAATCTAACAAAAATAAGTATAGCCATGACATCAGCTTTAGAAAAAGCTCCTTAGAGATGACTAGCAATGTAGAGCCAAATTGTTTGTGGTATGCAGAATTAATATCGACCCAATGCATTCCATCTGGACATCTCTATAGGTTTCCCTCTTTCACCTCATCATAATAAGCATAGACATGACCTGACACAATACATCAGGCTTCGAATAACCACATTATCATCCACTCAAGGCCGTCCTATGCGCTTCTTGCTTTTCACGTGACGCAACCATGCAATGCATGTCTCCGTTTTATCACAGCGAGATACTCATCCGCACGTTCCCATCCACAGACGCCCGTTAAACCCCACTATTTACGCAACGATATCAATAGCCCGGCCAGGCATTCCACTCTTTTACTTGTTTCTCCGCACACACGTGCACGCTGGAATGCGAATATCATTGTACCAGAAGTCCACCAATCCCTTCTCGTAAATTCAGCGAGCGTATTATGCGGTTGCATTCACCTGATCCCGGCTCGCTGGGAGATCCAGCAATCGAGCGGATAGGCAATTTTAACGCAGCCCAGAAGGAGCCACCTGGCGATCAATAAATATTTCATTGCATATTGCAGTTTACGCGGAGAAAGCAATCGCAAACCCTCATTAGGATACTGGCATAAACATTTCCAAATGGCATTTCCAATGTGTGACCTTTCTCCAGCGCGGGGATTAATCAGCTAATCATTCTGACTTCGCGTCTTTCTGAATTCCTCGAGTAGTGCCTCGTTCGTTGTGTCACTTCTTTGCCGGATTACCGCTGATTCTAATCTCGAGTATTTTCCTCCTATTCGCAGGTCCGCTTGGAAAGCATAGGCGCGGAGGACATAGTCGACGGGAACCCAAGGTTGATACTGGGTTTGATCTGGACCATCATCCTCAGGTTCCAGATCCAGGAGATCGAGATCGACGTAGATGAGGAGAACGATAGCAGCGAGAAGAAGTCGGCTAAAGACGCCCTGTTGCTGTGGTGTCAGAGGAAGACCAATGGGTACCCTGGAGTTAATATACAGGACTTCACTGGTAAACTTCTATTCTAGAAGATTTAGAGAATATAAAAGAATACGTGCGATACATTGATTTTGTTTATCGTAGGGTCCTGGAGAAGCGGTCTGGGCTTCAACGCCCTCATACACGCTCATAGACCAGACCTGGTGGACTGGTCGGAATTGCAACAGAACAAGCACATCGATAATCTCAACTATGCCTTCGATGTCGCCAATTCGGAGCTCGGAATTCCGCGGTTGTTGGACGCGGAGGACGTCGACACAGCGCGACCCGACGAGAAGTCCATCATCACCTACGTCGCCTCTTACTATCACACCTTTGCCAGGATGAAAAACGAAATCAAGAGTGGTAAAAGAATTGCAAACGTATGTAAATCGTACGCTGTCCTTAATTACATTTATTAAGTCAGAGAAATCTTAGTAAAATATTTATCACGGCATCTTCGAACTCGACTAGCTGTTGCACTAGCTACTTTCACTTCCCATTCTTCGTCAAAGAATTCAATTACGAGTTGCTCAATGTCTACAGATTGTGGGGCAAATGATGGACGCTGATAAGATGAAGATCCACTACGAGAAGCTCACGACCGACCTGCTGGAATGGATCAAGATGAAGATTAAAGTCCTGGAGAACAGAAACTTTCCCAACTCTTTGGAAGGTATTCAGCGAGAACTGTTGGCTTTCAAGCAATACAGGACGGTGGAGAAGCCACCGAAGTACAAGGAACGGTCCGAGATCGAAGCTTTGTACTTTCACATAAATACTCAATTAAAGTCCTTGAACCAACCCGCCTTTACGCCCCAAGAGGGTCAATTGGTGCACGACATTGAGAGGAACTGGGTGGAGCTTGAACGAGCCGAGCATCGTCGAGAAGTAGCCCTGAGGACTGAGCTCCTGCGACAAGAGAGGCTCGAACAATTGAACTACAAATTCGAAAGGAAGAGCGTGCTCAGGGAAGGTTATCTGAAGGAGATGATTCAAGTGTTGACAGACCCAAGATACGGTAGCAATTTGGCTCAGGTGGACGCCACGGTGAAGAAACACGAAGCCATCAGCGCAGACATCTTAGCGAGAGAAGAACGCTTTCATGATTTGACGAATATGTCTGAGGAGCTCGTGAGAGAGAACTATCACGGGCTGGAAAGGGTTCGCACCAGGGAACAGGAAGTACTGCAAAGGTGGAAGGAGCTTCTGGCCCTATTGGATCATCACAAGTCCAACCTAGTAGCTCTAAGTTCCCTTACGAGTCTGATGAGAGAGATTGACACCACGTTAGCCTCTATTCAAGAGCTCCAGCTGTACTTCCAGAGCACTGACGTTGGCCCACATCTACTGGGAGTCGAAGATCTCTTGCAGAAGCACAGCTTGCAGGAGCTTCAGGTAACAGCTCTGGGCGAAACCCAGAGAAGACTTGGCAGGCAAGCAGCGCAACATTTAGCACAACCTCAGAGCAAGGAAGTGCCACTTCTGCAACAGAAACTGGAGATGCTGAACCGTGCCTACGACGAACTGGTGGAGTACAGCAAGGAACGCAAAGCTCGTCTCGAAGACGCCAGGAATTTCTTCCACTTCCTCCAAGATCACGAGGACGAGGAGTCCTGGCTGATCGAGAAGCAACGAATCTGCAAGGCTGGAATCTCCGCCAAGGACCTGCGCGCTGTCATCTCCCTCCAGCAGAAGCACAAGGCTCTGCAGGACGAGATGAAGGTACGCAGGCCCAAGTCCGAACAGCTCTGCGACGCTGGCAGGAAGCTGATCGCTGACAATCATCCGTCGTCCCTGGAAATCCAGAACCGCATGGACTCCTTGCAAGAGCACTGGAAAGTCTTGGAGGAACTGGCAGCTCTGAGGAAGAAGCAGCTGGACGACGCCGCTGAAGCTTTTCAATTCTACGCGGATGCCAACGAGGCGGACTCCTGGATGAACGAAAAGATGGCCCTCGTAGCCTCTGAAGATTACGGTGTGGACGAACCGAGTGCCCAAGCACTTTTGCAAAGACACAAAGACTTGGAGGGAGAGTTAAACGCGTACAAAGGCGATGTACAGTCATTGAACATGCAGGCTGAGAAGCTTATCAAGTCTGGAATTTCTACTCTCGAGTTGTCTGCTGATCCAGAGCCTGTTGCGGAACTGGAACAAGAAGAATGGAGTAAGTTGGTTCTTTGTTATACTATTGGGTTGTCCAGAAAGTTCGTGCCAATTTTTAAGAAACATTCAAAGACACGTTTGAATTTTTATATATATTTCTGAATTATATATGTACCATTTCGTTCCACAACTTTTCCAGCTTTTAAGGGGATGTGTACGTGTTATTTGTTTTCAACCATTCCGATACATTCAGACCTATACCACCTACCAAAAATCGGCATGAACTTTCCGGACAAACCAATATTTAACTTACAGAAATTTTAATTGTAGTTCCTATTGATATCGATGTTCTGCTTTACAGGTAAAGAAGTAAGGTTAGTGCCCCAGGAGGAGTGGGTTGATGAAGTCGTAGAAAGGATGGAACCCAGGACAGTCCTCGAGGACGTCCTGGTGCCCCAAGTGAAGAGTCTGTATCCGTTCAGTGGCCAGGGCATGCGCATGGTAAAGGACGAGGTAATGTTTCTGTTGAACAAAACGAACCCAGACTGGTGGAGCGTGAAGAAGGCTGATGGCGACGATGGCTTCGTGCCAGCGAAATACGTACGCGAAATAGAGCCTAAGATGATACGTGTCCCAGTGAAGAAGTCAGAGAAAGTACGAGTAACACAGAGAGTAAAGAAAACGAAGATGGTCAAGCAAATGGTTCCCGTTAGGAGGGTGAAGTCGATAAAGTCTACCGTGAAACCAATCAAAAGGAAAACCGCCAGCGACGGGGACAGTGTCGAGAAACGACAGAAGAAGATCAACGACACATACGGTGAACTGCAGGAGCTTGCTGTGAAGCGACACGCGTTGCTGGAGGACGCCATACGACTTTATGGTTTCTATCGCGAGTGCGACGACTTCGAGAAATGGATCAAAGACAAAGAAAAGATGCTGAGAGTCGACGATCCTCGCGACAACGTCGAGACTGCGAAGAGAAAGTACGAGAAGTTCCTCACTGACTTATCAGCCTCTGGAAAACGAGTCGAAGCCATAGACTCCGCTGTCGAGGAGTTCGTCAGGCAAGGACACAGTCAGTTGGACAAGGTGAAAGCCAGACAGAGGCATATCCATCAGCTGTGGGACCATCTGAACTGGCTGAAAGCGCAGAAGGAGAAGAGCCTGGAGGGAGCTTCGAGCGTGGAGTTGTTCAACAGGACGTGCGACGAAGCCCACGACTGGATGCTGGAGAAGATTACCCAGTTGGACACTGCGGAACTCGGTCCTGACCTGAAAACGGTGCAGGCTCTGCAGAGACGACATCAGCATTTGGAGAGGGAGTTGGCGCCAGTCGAGGAAAAAGTATGACTAGTGTAACTTGAAATTAATTTTGTAGATGGTGAGTCAGAATCATGTAAATTCTTTGTTCTAGGTGAGGAAAGTGAATTTGTTAGCGAACAGCGTGAAGAGTTCCTATCCTCACGAGCTGAACAACGTGAACGCAAGACAGAACGAGATCAAAGAACTGTGGAACCAAGTTCAAACGAAAGCTAAGGAACGTAGATCTAGGTTAGAGGATGCAGTTGGTCAGCAGATTTTCATGAACAGCTCGAAGAACTTGATCAATTGGGCCGCGGACGTGCAGGAAACGATGAAGGTTGAAGAACCTGTCAGGGACGTCGCTACCGCCGAACAACTGAGGAAGCAGCACATGGAACTGGGAGAAGAAATAAGGACACGCGAAGACGAGTAAGCGTTAGAGTCTTCTATTTTACTTGAAACTATTAATCAAAGTCTCGATAGTAAACTCTTTCTCTGTTGTACTACCTCCAGGTTCAGGGAAGTCGAAGAACTTGGAAACCAACTGTTACACCGTAATCCAGCTCTGATCGATGTCAGCGAACGATTAGATAAATTGCATGGTCTGTACCAATCGGTAACTTCCAATTGGATGGCTAAAGAAGCCTGGCTTCAGCAATGCCTGGAACTGCAACAGTTCAATCGCGAGGCTGATCAAATTGAAGCTACCACCAGCTCTCACGAAGCGTTTTTAGACTTCACCGATTTAGGGGAATCTTTGGACGACGTCGAAGCTTTGCTGAAACAACACGAGAAGTTCGACAATACCCTTCACGCGCAGGATGACCGATTGAAAGCTTTCAGCGATACCGCGGATAAACTAATCGCTCAGAACCATTATGATAAAGATTAGTAAGTCGTTTCTTCTAAAAAATATTTCCATATGAAGTCCTGCGATACATGAAACTAATTTAACTATTGTTTGCAGCATTAACGAGAGGAGAAACCAAGTATTGGCACGGCGAATGGCAGTCAAGGACGCAGCCCAGCGTCGTCGAGCCGCTCTAAATGCGTCAGAGCACTACCAACAGTTCTCAGCAGAGGTAGACGACCTGAGAGACTGGTTGGGCGACAAAATGAAGACCGCATCCGACGAGAGTTACCGTGATTTGAACAACCTTGAACGGAAGCTTCAGAAGCACGAGGCATTTGAAAGAGAACTCAGAGCCAACGAAGGGCAACTGAGGGCAGTGAATAAAGCTGGGAAAGCTTTGATATCCGAAGAGAACTATAGGTCGGACGATGTGGGTAGAACTCTGAAAGAACTGAATGATCAGTGGGAGAGATTGGTGGCTCTGTCTTTGGAGAAGGGATGCAGATTGAGACAGGCTGCCTGTCAACATGGCTACAATCGCACGATGGAGGATGCTAGGTTGAAGTTGGAGGAAATAGAGAACTGCTTGCAGAGCAAGCAGGTAGGAGTGGACTTGAGGAGTTGCAAGGAGTTACTGAAGAAGCATCAGACCCTTGAAAGCGATATGTGTCAGTGGGAGCAGAAGGTGAATGACCTCGTTGCTATGGGTGAAGAGATGGCTCACGAAGGGCACTTCGATGCTGCGAATGTTTTGAAAACCGGCCAAGCCACGCAAAGAAAGTTCCGCAGCTTAAAGGAGCCTGCTAAAAGAAGGCGAGAAGCGTTGGAAGAAAGTTTACGCTTTCATAAGTTCGGTTTCGAGCTGGATGCTGAATTGCAATGGATAAAAGATCACCTTCCTCAAGCGTCTTCAACTACTCTTGGACAGAATCTGCATCAAGCTCAAACCTTGCATAAGAAGCACAAGAAACTCGAGGCGGAGATTGCTGGTCACCAACCCATGATTGACAAAACTTCAGCTTCTGGGCAGACTTTGATCGATCAGGGCCACCCAGAGAAGAAGAAGGTAATAGATAATCATAGAAATAGTATGTTCGAATATTTTCAGAGGATATATACAATTACACATAACCTCAAATATGCCATCCTTGCCATCCCTACATTGTCGTACAAAGAATTTGAAATAAAAGATCATAATTTTTGCACAGTTTGGACTATTACAACAATATTGGGTCTGCAGAGGTAAGGTTAGCACAGATGCATGAATGGTGTTGTTTTATTTAAAGAAAATAACATTGTGATTATACTCCAATACTTATCAGCAAAGATGTTCGATACAAATTTTTTTATATAGATTCAAATACTTCAAAGCAATAAAATAGTTTGTCTTCATAAATCGCAAAATGCTTACAATTGACAAATTTTTATATAGTCAGTTTAAATGAAGAATATATAACGCATGCATGTGCTTGTCTTCCATGATTTATTCCAGAAGCATAAATGTATTTTCATTTTATTAACTGTAGAGATCTGTTTCTTTAATTTGTTTACAAGTTTTATTTCATAAAACTAATAATACGTTTTTGATTTATCTTTGCTCCGTTTAATACAATTAAATTACGAAGCCTCGTTTCTGCACAGATACGAGAGCTGTGCGACGAGCTCGATGAAGCTTGGAGAGATTTGCAAGAGAAAGCTGGAGAACGAAGCAAAGCATTGGACTTGTCTCTAAAAGCACAAGAGTTCTTCTTCGAAGCAGGGGAAGTTGAAAGTTGGCTGAACGAAAAGAACGATGTTCTTAGCTCCACTGATTATGGTAGAGATCGGGATGCCGCCACTAAACTTTTGACAAAGCACAAGGTACATTCAGCTTAACAGTATCAATGTACAATTTCTTTCATCGGGTTTAACCAAGTATCAGTGATGAATACAGATATTTAATGTTTCAGGCTGTCGAATTAGAATTAGACACTTACAATGGCATCGTAACAGAAATGGGACACACGGCTAGCAGTATGATCAATGCTAAACACCCTGATAGCAAAGCAATAGCGAACAAGCAACAAGCGATCGCTCAACAAATGCGCGCGTTGCAAAGACTGGCCACTGTGAGGCAGCAACGTTTGATGGAGAGTATGTACCGCCACGAATACTTCTTGGAAAGTAGAGAATTAGAGCAATGGATGAAGGAGCAAGAACAGGCTGCTGGGTCGGAAGATTACGGCCAAGACTACGAACACTTGCTAATACTGCAAGCAAAGTTCAACGACTTTAAGCATAGAATAGAGGCTGGGTCAGAGAGATTCAATCAGTGCGAGGAGTTAGCAAGGAAGTTGATCGCCAATGAGAGTCCATACATTCAGGATATCGAGAAACGCCAAGAACAATTAAGGTAAGATGCAATCACGCACACAATGTAGAATTGATACTTTGACTCAAGATTCTTCAAACTTCTTTACTAAATGCATGTTCAACTTTTTGAACCAATTTCTGAACTTAGCTATGGTATTGGTATTTTTGATTCGGTAGTAAATTGTTACTCTAGTTGTTAATGTAGTTTCATTTAATGGACAATGGTAAATGGATAGTAGAAGCGTACGTACGCAAAATACTGATTAATCGAATGGCGAATGATTTCCAAACGTAATGTTCTTTGGTGTCGGGTTACTAAATCTTTTTGTACATATATTTAACACAGACCAGACGACGACGACCCTGTAAGTCAAGTACGGAAACAGCATGCTGCTATGAAGTGAGTATATAATGGAGGATTTTAAATATGCTTGACTTGTACGTGATTGCTTAGATAATATATTATGGTGGAGTTTTCTAAAAAAAGATATTTATTAATTCAGTGTATTACCAGTAACGTTCTATGCATCCTTTCATTAGGGAGTCTTGGCAACACCTTCTCGGGCTTATCAGAAATCGTGAGCAGAGGTTGCAAGCAGCTGGGGAAATTCATAGATTCCACCGTGACGTCGCCGAAGCACTATCGCGCATACAAGAAAAGGAAGCAGCTCTGCCAGAAGACCTGGGTCGCGATCTAAATTCCGTCCTAGCACTGATCAGACGCCACGAAGGCTTCGAAAATGATCTGGTCGCGTTAGAGGCACAACTTCAAGTTCTGGTCGAAGACGCGTCACGATTACAGGCTCACTATCCAGGAAACAACGCAGTGCACATCGATCAACAGCAACAAATTGTCGTTGCTCATTGGGAGGAACTGAAGGAGAGGTCCGCTCACAGAAGGGACCAGTTGCAAGCAAGTTGCGACTTGCAGCGATTTTTGACCCAGGTCCGAGATTTAATGAATTGGGCGGCTGGACTCCGCGCTACCATGTCGACAGAGGACAAAGTGAGAGACGCGGCGAGTGCACAGATCTTAAAAGCTGAGCATGAAGCTCTGAAAGGTGAGATCGAGGCTAGGGAAGACAGTTTTAGTTCAGTTCTCGACCTGGGCGAGGCCATGGTTCAGACTGGTCATTACGCTGCCTTGGAGGTAGAAGAGAAGTGCAATCAGTTGCTCGACGAGAGACAGAAACTCCACACAGCCTGGCAGAAGAAGAAGGTCCACCTCGATCAGCTGATAGACCTACATTTCTTCCTGCGTGACGCCAAGCAACTGGACAATTTGTCAACGACTCAAGAAGCTGCCCTCAGCGGCGACAACTTCGGAGACTCCGTCGAAGAGGTGGACGCACAAGTCAAGAAACACAACGAATTCGAGAAGCTACTGGTAACTCAGGAAGAGAAGCTGATAGCCCTGCAAGAACACGGAGACAAACTCCTCGCGCAAAACCACTTCGATTCGCCCACGATAGCGAGAAGATTGAGCGAAGTCGTACAGAGACGAGCCAGAATTCGAAATTTGTGCGAAGCGCGGCGAAACCGGCTGGAGGCAGGTTTGTTGCACGCACAGTTCGTCAGGGATGTCGCAGAGGCAGAGTCCTGGATCGGCGAGAAGCAAAAGAAGCTCGAGGCGGAAGCATCGAAGGGCGAGGTGTCCAGTTTGGAGGACAAGATCAAGAAGTTGCAAAAGCACCAAGCGTTCCAAGCAGAATTGGCGGCCAACCAAAGCAGAATCGAGGAGATCAAGGCCAAAGGCGAAACGCTACTCGCCCAGAAACACCCAGCAAGCGCAGAGATTCGTCAGCAATTGGAGAGTCTGCATTCTTCCTGGAGGAAATTGTTGCTGGAATCTGGAAATCGAGGCAGAGGCCTAGAAGAGGCACAAGACATTCTTGAATTTAACAACCAAGTAGAGAAGATCGAGGCATGGATACGAGATAAGGAAATGATGGTGCAAGCAGCCGATACTGGAAAGGATTACGAGCACTGCTTGAGTCTTCAAAGGAAGCTCGACGACGTGGACAGCGACATGAGGGTGGACGACTCGAGAATAAAAACGATTAACGCTTTGGCGGACAAACTTATCAAACAGGGCAGGGATAACGAGTCCAAAGCTATTCAGCAGCGTCGCGACAACTTTAACAATAAGTGGAAGGGCCTGCAAGGGGCGTTGAGTGCTTACAGAGAAATGTTGGCAGGGGCACTGGAGATCCACTTGTTCAACAGGGACATCGATGACACGAGCCAGAGAGTCATCGAAAAGTCTGTAGCCATGAACACGTCGGACGTGGGTAAGGATCTACCTGCCGTTGAACACCTGCAGAGAAAGCAGGAGGCCATGGAACGTGATATGACAGCCATAGAAGGAAAGCTGAAGGAGCACAACGCAGATGCCAGAGACTTGTCCCTGAAGTACCCAGACAAAGCACCTCAAATCAATGGTATACTGTCCGAATTGCAGTCCAACTGGGACGATCTGCAACGTCTTACTCAGCATCGTCGCGAGGCGTTGAACCAAGCTTATACTCTGCACAAGTTCCAAGCGGATCTCCATGAACTGGAGCTGTGGGTGGCGGATACCATCAAACGCATGGACGAGTCCGAGCCTCCAGCGACGATATCCGAAGCTGAGTCTCTGTTGGAGCTCCACCAAGAGCGGAAAGCAGAGATCGATGGCAGACAAGACACGTTTAAGGCCTTGAAAGAGCACGGCCAGAAGCTGCTCTCCATCAACGAAGACGTAAAGGGCAATCTTCAACACCTGGAGGAGTTCAGACAGGGCTTGATCAATGCTTGGGAGAGTCGAAGGCAGAAGTTGACGCAAGCACATCAATTGCAATTATTCAAGGAACAGGTAGGTGTTTAAATAGCCACTCCTAACGCAATCATAACTTATTTTTTCTATTTTTCTATTTCAGGCTGACCAAGCTGATAGCTGGCTGGCAACGAAGGAAGCATTCCTCAACAATGACGACCTCGGCGAGTCCTTGTCCGGCGTCGAGGCGCTGCTACGTAAGCACGAAGAGTTTGAAAAGATGCTGGTGTCACAATTGGGTCGAATCGAGGAGCTGGAGAAGTTTGCTAACGATATCTTGTCCGAGGAGCACGCGGATGCAAATATTATAAGGCAGAGACTAGTGACTGTCTGTGCCCGAAGGGATAAATTGCAGAACAGCGCAAGAGCGAGGAGGAAAAAATTGTTGGAGAGCCATCATCTGCATCAATTCCTTCGAAACATATACGAGGTCGAAGGCTGGTTGCACCAGAAACAACAGGTGGCCAGCGACGAGAACTATAGGGATTCGTCGAATTTGCAGAGCAAGATCCAGAAGCACGCTGCCTTTGAGAGCGAACTGATGGCTAATAAAGGAAGAGTAGCTGCAGTGGTCAACGAAGGTAACCTGTACTAATCTAACCTATGTTCTATAAATTGCTTTTTATTTTCATCGTGACAAGACACTGACTCCTACTGTTTTTTATCAGGCGAGGCACTGATCGAAGAGAACCATTACGCTTCGGACAGCATACAAGAACGCTTGGAAGAACTGGAAGGAGAATGGCGTCTACTGCAAGAAACCAGCGAGTTGAAGAAGAACAGGTTGAACGATGCCTACCAAGCTCTGTTATTTGGCCGCACTTTGGACGAATTCGAGACGTGGATGGACGAAGTCGAGACCCAGTTGCAGTCGGAGGACCACGGAAAGGACCTGTCCAGCGTCGCCAATTTACTGAAGAGACACACCAACTTAGAAAACGACGTTCTAGGGCACAACGAAGCTTGCGAGTCTATCAAGGACACGGCAACCAGTTTCCAGAAGTCGCATCATTTCATGTGCGACGAGATACAAGACAGAGCACTGGTCACCATAAATAGGTACCATAGCTTGCAAGAACCGATGCAGATAAGGAGGGACAACTTAGAAGACGCGAAGCTGCTGCACCAGTTCGCAAGGGACGTCGAGGATGAGATGCACTGGTTGTCAGAGAAAGAACCTTTGGCTGCCAGTAACGACCTGGGCAGTTCGTTGACGACTGTACAGCGATTGCAGAAGAAACATCAATCTCTGGAGGCTGAGCTGATATCCAGAGAGCCTGTGGTGTCGTCTTTAGCCAGCAGAGCCACGGTCATGGTGAGAAGCGGGCACTTCGCGTCGGAGAAGATCGAGAAACTGTCGCAGGAACTGCAAGAAAAGCTCTCGCATCTCAGAGACTTGGCAAGTGTGAGGAAATTGCGGTTGCTCGATGCTGTCGAGTCGCAGATGTTCTACGCTGAGGCAGCCGAGATTGAACAATGGATAAAGGAGAAGCATCCACAGTCTACTTCCACGGATTACGGAAAGGACGAGGACTCTGTTCAGTCCTTGCTGAAGAAGTTGGAAGAGATGGAACGCGATTTGCTTGGTTTCGAAAACACCATTGCAAATCTGAGGAAGCTGTCACATGGACTGACGGAAAGGCACCATTTCGACAGCAAGAACATCACGCATAAGCAAGCAGAGATCGAGCAGAAGTTCAAGGAGCTGCAGAAGCTAAAAGACTACAGATTCCAACGGCTGCGAGAGAGCGAGAAGTTCTTCAAGTTCGTCAGACAGGCAGACGAGGTGATCGAGTGGATCGGAGACCAAACGACAGTGGCTGCCTCTGAAGACTACGGACGCGACGTGGAACACGTCGAGCTTCTAATCCAGACTTTCGACAACTTCCTAGCTGGCTTGACAACTAGCGAAAGCCGCGTGTCGGCAGTCCTTGACGAGGGACAGAAGCTGATAGCGGAGAACAATCCTGAAAAGAACAAGATACTAATGAAAATCGAGGAAACGAAGCAACAGTGGGAGGATCTGAAAGAATTGGCTCACGCGCGACAAGACGCACTGGCAGGTGCGAAACAGGTTCACATGTTCGATAGGACTGCCGACGAGACCATCTCGTGGATTCAGGAGAAAGAAACTGCTCTCAGTTCCGACGGCTACGGTCACGACTTGGAGACTATTCAAGCTCTGGTGAGGAAGCACCAAGGATTCGAAACTGATCTGGATGCTGTGAAAGAACAGGTCGAGTTGCTGATGGACGAAGCCTCCAGGTTGATCGAGCTGTTCCCAGACGCTCGCATACACATAGACGTGAAGCACCAAGAAGCTGAGGCAGCCTGGAACGAGCTCCTAGAGAAGGCTGCTCAGAGACGAAGCAAGCTATCGCAAGCAGAGCAATTGCAGTCCTATCTAGGCGAATACAGAGACTTGATGTCCTGGATAAACGAAATGGTAGCCAAGGTAACGGCCCCAGAATTGGCTCGCGACGTGCCTGGCGCGGAAGCGCTGATATCCAGACACGACGAGTACAAAGCAGAGATCGAGACACGCAACGAGGCCTTCGACAAGTTCTACAAGATCGGTCAGGAGCTGATAGAGCAGGGCCACTTCTTGTCGAAGGAGATAGAGGACAAGGTATCCGTGTTACGTTACAGACAGCAGTTCCTCAAGGACACTTGGGAGCAAAGAAGGCACATATACGAGCAGAACCTAGACACGCAGTTGTTCAAGCGAGAAGCAGAGACTTTAGAGAACTGGATCGTCAGTAGGGAGCCTATGTTGCACGATGGGAAGTTTGGCGAGAGCATCCCGCAGGTGGAGGAGCTGATAAGGAAGCACGAGGACTTTGAGAAGACCATCGAAGCGCAAGAGGAGAGGTTCAGCGCCCTCAGACGTATAACTATGTTGGAAGAAGCTTTCAGGGAGCAGCAGCAGGCAGAGATGGCTGCCAGGCAGGCTGAGAAGGAAAGGGTGGAGCGTGCTCGCCTTGAAGAACGAAAGCGCAAGGAGGTGCAAAGGATAACCGAAGAGAGGAAGCGCGAAGAGGAACGAAGACGACTCCTGGACAGCCCCCATCGCAGCGTTCACGATGAAGTCAATGGCACAACCGAGGAACACGAGTCCATCAACAAGTTGTCGCCCCTGAAGACCTCTACCACGTCTGAAAGCATGGACTCGACTCCAACTCAAAAACCACACGGCATATCCCATGTGTTTGGCGAGAAATTGAGAAGAACGACGCCAGACATCAAGAGAGCTGAGAGCATGAAGGTAGATACGAAGAAACCGAAGAGGACGCCCAGCTTCACGACCAGAAGGAGGACTCAGAGCTTCAGGAAGCTACAGCGAATGGAAAATATGGACGCGCTCCCTCCAGTAGAAATTCAAGGGTTGCTCGAGAGGAAACACGAGTTGCAAAGTGCTGGAAAAAAGGCAGCCGTGCGTTCGTGGAAGCAGTACTACACGGTACTCTGCGGGCAACTGTTGTGCTTCTTTAAAGATATCGAGGACTTCTCGCTGAGCAAAGCAGCCACCGCGCCCATCACCATTTTCAACGCCATATGCGAGAAAGCTGACGACTACACGAAGAAGAAGAACGTGTTCAGGTTGAAGTGTACAGACGGATCAGAGTTCCTGTTCCTCGCACCGAGTCAACAAGAGATGGAAGACTGGGTGAACAAGATATCGTTCCACGCCAAGCTGCCTCCCAGCCTGCAACTTCTGAGCTACGACGAGTCGCAGAAAGAGGGCCTGCAGAGGCTGCAAAACGTGTCCGTGGAGCACGCGGATGACAACGCGTCGACTGGTAGTAGCCACGCGTCGACGCCTGAGCTGGAAAGGAAGAACTCTGTGATCAGACGAGACGTTCCCAATTCCTCCAGCAGCGTTCAGATCGAGTTTCTTCAGATGCACAGGCAGAACCAACAGAGACGCGATCCACAGAACAACGCAGAGTTCGTAGTTAATCAGAGACCAGAGATGCATCAAACGCAAACAGAGTTTTTGCAAATGCATAGACAGCAACAGTTGATGGCGCAGCAGCAACAGTTGATGCAGCAGGAACAGTTGGCGAGTCAGAGGGAGCAGTATCAACATAATTCAGGAGAAAAGCCACCGATACCACCTAGAGGAGCACCGCCACCTGTTCCTATGCGTTCACCGAGTTCGGAAGCTTTACCCCAGTACAGACGTGAAGGTATTTAATTTATAACAGTCAACGTTTCGGTGGGGTATTCGAAGTAGTAATGCACGCATAATTTCACAGATGTTGAACATGTGCAAGGAAGACCTGCCTTCTACCAACAACGTAGTCAGACATTGAACCATAACGGGTCTAGTCAGTACTCGACTACTCCCACATGGCATAGACAAAGTAGCGGGGACTTAAACTCTCAACAAGGTATTATAAACATTTTTAGAAGAGCGCTTTGAGCATTGTATGGATGCATAGACGACCCTCCCTCCATCGAGCAATAAACATTCGTCATTATTTTATAGAATTAGCACCTCCCTTGCCATTGAGTGCCCCTCCACCAATCAGAATGGCTCAGTGGAATGCTTCTCATGATCCTGGTTAGTCATTGTCATTTATTAGTCAAGTTTTTCTTGTTCAACATTCTTGCATGCTGCAGTTTAACATCCCAACACATTCATCTGTCTTCTCTTGCTTTTCCTGGCCTGCATTTTTTATTTTTAAGAACTCAAAAATATGTCCTATACTCTTTTTTTCATCTATATGCCTCGAGAAAGTTTGACGGTAACATGAAACTAGCTTTAACAATAACGATAAATAAAAAGCACTGTTTTCTGTTACAGCCTATGGAAATGTCTCAGTGAACACTAGACAGGTAATTATACTTTCAAAGCTTAGCTACCAGAGCACTCATTCTCTGTACATGGTTCAACATGATGGGATGTGAGGTTCAAATATAACATAGACAATTGAACTTTTTACAACAATATATTTCTTCATAAATTACACATTCATAATTTGAGTATAATACCTATAATTGTCACATTTATGTTGTAGGGTTTGCAGCAAAATAATTCCTTCACAGGTCGGCCAGTGTCTCTGCCACCGTACGTGGCGCCACCCGCCGTGCCTCAGAACACTCAAAACATAACAGTGGTTGACGGCAGGAGACCCAGCGAAAGTGGATCAGAAAGCGAACACAGCATGGGTAGCAATCGCAAGGACCGTGATTACAAACGGAGTTCTGTTTTGAGCAATCTGTTTGGTAGACGCAAGAAACCTCAATCGTAACATGGAACAATGTAGCAAACGATAAATAGTTCCTCTGAAAACGTTAGGAAAAGACATGTACATGCTATCTTTGCTGCACGATACATTAACATCCCTTGTAAATTATTTTTATGTACTATACAAATTTTACTCGAAGTATAAATTTACTTTATTATTCGCGTTGTTTGATAACGTGGAACACGTCGAGTTCGCCACGCAAGAAAAGACTATGGACAACTTGAACGAACAGAGTACTTGATTCTAATAGTTTAAGAATCCGCGAGAGTCGGTGACTCTTTGCAATCGAATACAGTTATTTAGTTCTGCATTATGCTATCCAAATTAACGATAAATTAATATATTGGTCACTCGCTTCTCTTTTATTTTTATAAATCAAACATTAAGATTGGGAAATACTTTCGATGCGTGATGATAACTTCTAAGAAGTTTTGTAACATGTTCAACGCAAGTATTGTACTCACTGAAATTTATAGAGATAGATCTATAATATAAATAATAATGATTTGATGGAGATTCTTACAGGAAAGTCCTAAATTTTAAACAATCATTGTGTAAAGTTTGATTCTTCTGTACGAAATGATCCATTATGCAATATACAGTTTTCATAATAACGGAGAAGTAACACAAAAAATTATAAGATAAAGAAAATTGTTGATTTAGTGTTATTATGATTGTTAAGTCATTTGATGAATTTTTTTGGATACATCATGAGTATCATGATATAAGAAAGAATCACTCCTGACACGCGACGATTGTTACTGAAATTATTTAAAGTGTACCTGACTTTAAGAGGAACGTTGAAATATATGATGGAGACGACATGCAAGCGCGTGTGCAACGTAAGGTTTAAGTTGTAGATGTCATAATATATGTTGCAAATATTATATATTTGAAAATGTCTGTCCGGGACCAATAATCTTAACGTATTAAAGTACCAGAGATATGTACACATATCATATTTTCTTCAAGGCACACGAGAAAATGATATATACTTGAAATTTAACAATCGTTCTTTTTTTTTATAACGAAATAATATTACGATGTGTAAAGTGTATTTAATACCGCATAAAAAATATAACTATTATATAAGCTTATCAATGCTATTCTGTAGTTAGATAGTGCATCTCCTTTTTGCGCTAAGGAGTCGACAAGAAGAGCTATACAGAAAAAGTAAATAAATAAAGATTCGATTAATTATAGAGATTCACTTCAGACTTTCATTGAACCTCTTGCATTTGACAATTTATCGGTATTTTATGTTACCTCCTGACCTTGTCCGCATATAATAATGTTCTCCTGATAACAAAACGTAAAATCTGGTAAGTATTACGTACGTACTAGTTATTATTCGTGCCACTTGTTCGCATATCATGTGCTCCTGATACCCAAATGTAAGATCGGCCAGAATTTCAATACTTACCAAAAGGGGGCCCCTTGAATTAGGTAACCTATACTTCCAGATATGTCGGGACG